>NC_092575.1:14642309-14967309 GCF_037975245.1 Apostichopus japonicus | reverse complement strand
GTATGTGTGTTGCCAGACTTGCAGTGAGTCTGTACTCACATACTACACACTATAACTATCCACTAGCTGTACTGTATGTGTGTTACCAGACTTACAGTGAGTCTGTACTCACATACTACACACTATAACTATCCACTAGCTGTACTGTATGTGTGTTGCCAGACTTGCAGTGAGTCTGTACTCACATACTACACACTATAACTATCCACTAGCTGTACTGTATGTGTGTTGCCAGACTTGCAGTGAGTCTGTACTCACATACTAAACACTATAACTATCCACTAGCTGTACTGTATGTGTGTTGCCAGACTTGCAGTGAGTCTGTACTCACATACTAAACACTATAACTATCCACTAGCTGTACTGTATGTGTGTTGCCAGACTTGCAGTGAGTCTGTACTCACATACTACACACTATAACTATCCACTAGCTGTACTGTATGTGTGTTGCCAGACTTGCAGTGAGTCTGTACTCACATACTAAACACTATAACTATCCACTAGCTGTACTGTATGTGTGTTGCCAGACTTGCAGTGAGTCTACTCACAACCTACACACTATAAATATCCACTAGCTGTACTGTATGTGTGTTACCAGACTTGCAGTGAGTCTGTACTCACATACTACACACTATAACTATCCACTAGCTGTACTGTGTGTGTGTTGCCAGACTTGCAGTGAGTCTGTAATCACATACTACACACTATAACTATCCACTAGCTGTACTGTATGTGTGTTGCCAGACTTGCAGTGAGTCTGTACTCACATACTACACACTATAACTATCCACTAGCTGTACTGTGTGTGTGTTGCCAGACTTGCAGTGAGTCTGTACTCACATACTACACACTATAACTATCCACTAGCTGTACTGTATGTGTGTTGCCAGACTTGCAGTGAGTCTGTACTCACATACTAAACACTATAACTATCCACTAGCTGTACTGTATGTGTGTTGCCAGACTTGCAGTGAGTCTGTACTCACATACTAAACACTATAACTATCCACTAGCTGTACTGTATGTGTGTTGCCAGACTTGCAGTGAGTCTGTACTCACATACTACACACTATAACTATCCACTAGCTGTACTGTATGTGTGTTGCCAGACTTGCAGTGAGTCTGTACTCACATACTAAACACTATAACTATCCACTAGCTGTACTGTATGTGTGTTGCCAGACTTGCAGTGAGTCTACTCACAACCTACACACTATAAATATCCACTAGCTGTACTGTATGTGTGTTACCAGACTTGCAGTGAGTCTGTACTCACATACTACACACTATAACTATCCACTAGCTGTACTGTGTGTGTGTTGCCAGACTTGCAGTGAGTCTGTAATCACATACTACACACTATAACTATCCACTAGCTGTACTGTATGTGTGTTGCCAGACTTGCAGTGAGTCTGTACTCACATACTACACACTATAACTATCCACTAGCTGTACTGTATGTGTTGCCAGACTTGCAGTGAGTCTGTAATCACATACTACACACTATAACTATCCACTAGCTGTACTGTATGTGTGTTGCCAGACTTGCAGTGAGTCTACTCACATACTACACACTATAACTATCCACTAGCTGTACTGTATGTGTGTTGCCAGACTTGCAGTGAGTCTGTACTCACATACTACACACTATAACTATCCACTAGCTGTACTGTATGTGTGTTGCCAGACTTGCAGTGAGTCTGTACTCACATACTACACACTATAAATATCCACTAGCTGTACTGTATGTGTGTTGCCAGACTTGCAGTGAGTCTGTACTCACATACTACACACTATAAATATCCACTAGCTGTACTGTATGTGTGTTACCAGACTTGCAGTGAGTCTGTACTCACAACCTACACACTATAACTATCCACTAGCTGTACTGTATGTGTGTTACCAGACTTGCAGTGAGTCTACTCACAACCTACACACTATAACTATCCACTAGCTGTACTGTATGTGTGTTGCCAGACTTGCAGTGAGTCTGTACTCACATACTACACACTATAACTATCCACTAGCTGTACTGTATGTGTGTTACCAGACTTGCAGTGAGTCTACTCACAACCTACACACTATAACTATCCACTAGCTGTACTGTATGTGTGTTGCCAGACTTGCAGTGAGTCTGTACTCACATACTAAACACTATAACTATCCACTAGCTGTACTGTATGTGTGTTGCCAGACTTGCAGTGAGTCTACTCACAACCTACACACTATAACTATCCACTAGCTGTACTGTATGTGTTGCCAGACTTGCAGTGAGTCTGTACTCACATACTACACACTATAACTATCCACTAGCTGTACTGTATGTGTTGCCAGACTTGCAGTGAGTCTACTCACAACCTACACACTATAACTATCCACTAGCTGTACTGTATGTATGTTGCCAGACTTGCAGTGAGTCTGTACTCACATACTACACACTATAACTATCCACTAGCTGTACTGTATGTGTTGCCAGACTTGCAGTGAGTCTGTACTCACATACTACACACTATAACTATCCACTAGCTGTACTGTATGTGTGTTGCCAGACTTGCAGTGAGTCTGTACTCACATACTACACACTATAACTATCCACTAGCTGTACTGTATGTGTGTTGCCAGACTTGCAGTGAGTCTGTACTCACATACTAAACACTATAACTATCCACTAGCTGTACTGTATGTGTGTTGCCAGACTTGCAGTGAGTCTGTACTCACATACTACACACTATAACTATCCACTAGCTGTACTGTATGTGTGTTGCCAGACTTGCAGTGAGTCTGTACTCACATACTACACACTATAACTATCCACTAGCTGTACTGTATGTGTGTTGCCAGACTTGCAGTGAGTCTGTACTCACATACTACACACTATAACTATCCACTAGCTGTACTGTATGTGTGTTGCCAGACTTGCAGTGAGTCTGTACTCACATACTACACACTATAACTATCCACTAGCTGTACTGTGTGTGTGTTGCCAGACTTGCAGTGAGTCTGTACTCACATACTACACACTATAACTATCCACTAGCTGTACTGTATGTGTGTTGCCAGACTTGCAGTGAGTCTACTCACATACTACACACTATAACTATCCACTAGCTGTACTGTATGTGTGTTGCCAGACTTGCAGTGAGTCTGTACTCACATACTAAACACTATAACTATCCACTAGCTGTACTGTATGTGTGTTGCCAGACTTGCAGTGAGTCTGTACTCACATACTACACACTATAACTACTGTATCCACTAGCTGTACTGTATGTGTGTTGCCAGACTTGCAGTGAGTCTGTACTCACATACTACACACTATAACTATACACTAGCTGTGTATCATTCTGACCTGTTCCATAATGATTTTTCTTACATTAATATCTCCTTTTACAGTAAATAAATTCCCGAGTAATATAACTAAGAGAATGACATATATACAGTATCTAAACAATCAGCTGTGCTTTAGAGAATGTTCAACAAAAGCTTTTGTTTTCGGAGGATTTAAAATATATTTGTACCGTAATAGACCAAAAAATACACAGATATTGCAGAGCTATCATGTAGATTATGTAATCACACCTTTCTAATCAGCAATTTTATAGTGGTTTGCAATTATTTTGCGTTCGGATATTACAATTACTGTAATTAATTAAATTACTGTGTCTCTTTGCATGTAATATGGAAGAAGAAAGTTAGAACACAATTTAAGAATAGAAATCATGACATAAAAGAAGGAAAAACAAAAACTGATACAGCAGCTTAACTGTAGTTGAAACGCCGGGGAAGTATAACTTCATGTTCGTTACAGGTGTTCAAATATTATTACTCCTTACCTCATAGTGTGAAGGCTTATATATATTCCAACCATGTCAAAATCTAGGTAATGACAAATGTGAGGGAATCGAAATAGGCCAAACTAAGAAATGAAAGTGAAAGAAATGAAATGAAATGAAATGAAAATGAAAGAAATCAGGAGTGTTAGCTCAGTGGTTAACGCCGGTGCCTTCTTATGATAAGGTCCCTGGTTCGAGTCACTCCAATATCAATGTATGTTGCCCCTTTACAGAGTTGTTGACAATTAACAATTCATAATCATGGACATTAAATATGAATCTAAGAGACTGACTTCGGTCAGCTTGCGGCTTTGATAATCCAATGATGGCTTCTTCCCGAGTTCCTGCTTGCAGGAGGATCTAAAATACATACAATACATACATACATACAGTACTTACTTACAAAGGGAAAGGAATGGAATGGAAAATTAAAACAGTGATTGTTTAATTGATAAACTTCTGGTTAACTGTATGGGGCTGTATACATAAGTAACCAAATTTGATCCACTTTCAATTTGAATGTTTCTACTCGAGTCTAGTACGCATGTACAATAGATCTACATTGTAAATTAACAATTTCTCACGTGCCAGGGAATAATCCAGTGTACGAAATTTGTTATAAAGTAGCAGTTTAGGTTAGGCAGGAAGGTTAGAACTAAATATTGTCTCTTTATAAAAACACTATTGTGATTCAGGACAAAGCTGCTGACAAAACTGAGAGTGCTTTAGTCACTCTGCTGGAATAAATGTTGCCGAATAAGGAGTACGTTATAATCGGAAGTCGTTCCGCTGCAGTAAAGACTGCCGCATATAATGAGTAAGATTTACGTCAGTCCTTATTTGACAATAAAATTGCTGCATAATTAGTTTTCTTTAGTCTTTCTTGTGACTGTTAATATTGCCGCATAATGACTGCGATTTTTCATGAAGTCATTATGCGGTAGTAAAAACTGCATAATTAAGACGATATGATTTTTGTTCGAAATGGCGGCCCAATAAAAATTCAAGCCTTGGTCATTAAGCTGCGTAATGACTTGTAATTGTTTTTCTCATTATGTCACACAAAATGTACTACTCTAGAAGGAGTAGAAGCTGCATTAAAAGTTACTGAATAATGTCATTTTGGCATTTCATAGATACCAAATAAATTATTCTCTGTAAAGTCTCAATTTCCACATCATTTGTTGTAAAAGCTTAAATTCAGTAAGTAAATAAGGAGACATGAACTTAGGAATTATAGTGCAGGGAAAACAAAGAAAGTTATTAAAAAACCAGAGTAATTACTTAATGTCCACTATATAGGAAGGTTATAGTATTATTGACATGCATGCAGCCATCTATAATAAAGTAATGTACACTTTATTCATGTGGAAATTTAACAAGCAATTGTTGTACAATCTGTTGTACAAAAATATCCTCAAAAAGGACACATACATAATATTACTATGTTTTTAGAGTTAATGCTGTATCCTCTTGATTATCTCACAGCTGGATTGAGAGATGATTGCTATACCCCAAAACTTACTAATTACATATTTATATCTGATAGGGTACAGAATATTGATACGAATGACAATAATTACACTACCGTTCTCTCACTTACTATATGCCATCCGATCTTGCATGCACCACAGCACCGATGAACCAACTATAGTACTAAACAAGTCATTGTAGGACGGCTGACTGGTAGATTTGGGAGGAAGGAGGAGGGCAATGTAACCTCGTAGAGGGTCACACTGGGGGCATCATGCAACGCTAGAATGTTACCATATGCATATGTATGGAGGAGACAGGTAACAGAGGACTGAAGTAAATGTTTTAGTTTGGCGGTAAATCAAAGGTCATGTAGCACCAGTCAGTTACCGTAGAGCACAAATTGCACACATGCTGACTTCATGGGGAGATAGACCAAGGTCCTACAATATATACAATATAAGATAGTTCCATTCACAAATTCAATACAGTACATGATCGCCAAAGGAACATGGTATCAAATTCTCTGTTTTATATTCTTGAAAGGATTTCCCTTTCAAGGAAGGACTTCCTGTGAATGATTTCATGGGAATACGGTACAGTACGTCCACGCCTTCCACGAAAGCGACGTTGTTGAACTCTACTGACACAAACGGACAAGCAGAGAGTATCCAAAGTTCACTTTCTTTATAACTTCCTATATTGAGTAGATCCTTTCCGTAGATCTACTCAATTGTAAGGTGTTAACTGTAATAGTAGGCCTACGTACTGCACGACTAATGTGCTTTGCAATATTAGCAAACATGTACAGGTCAAACTATCCCCCCCCTCCCCCCCCCCCTTCAACCCATATCGACCAATAGTGAGCAGGATATGGATAGGAATATGGAAACAATGGATTAAAAATTTAAGTATTTTATGCGTACTTAACACCTTTGACATACATATAATGGAGTGTCGGAATGCATTTGCATGCAGTCTCTTACGGTTATTAATTTGAAAATAACCAGGTACGTCTGACATTGTTTAGCTCTGTAACTTTCATGAGCCTATGAAAGAACAATATGTATGCTGATCTTTCGTTGAACAGTACACTTCATATAAGGGCCACTAGAAACTGCACACTTTATAGTACTTATATAATGTATGCATATATATATCATATCCATATATGGTACTGAACAAAAACCCATCCATGATTTAAAGGTCAGTACCAGTTCTCTTAAAAGTTCAATTGATAGGCAACAAAACAGGAGGTTCCAACCTTTAAATTATTGTTAAAATAATTCTAAACTATTCTAAATTCTTGTTAAATTGTTATATTATTGAACTTGATCATAATATACTGTAGGAGCTTCAGACAAGACAAATTGTTTGAGAATGGCCGAGTTATATGCAATGTTCAAATTTGAAATTGCTTGGATGGCCCATTATGTGGATCTTGTAACATAATGTGCACTGAAGGTCTTAAAGGTTATGATCAATAGCCTGCACACGTTAAATGTTTATTCTTTTCGGGTACATATTTTGTATCACAATGATAATTTAAATACACACATTCAGCACAATTTGTCAGATATTAAGCAAACCTTTCAGGTCTTGCAAAATTGATTCCTTCTAGACTTTTCTCTCCAAACACCTAGAATTATTCACATCCACACTCGCAAGCAGAAAACAGAAAGGCATTACTAATTTTTGTTTGTTTGTTGATATACCATTACAATTGAGCCAAATATGTGGTAACAAGTAATTATCTTACTAGGTTAACGAATTTTCAGTGCAAAATTGTTCTCTTCAATCAGCGAAAATACATTGTCCAGACACGATTTGATATTATAATACTGTATATCACACTTATAACCATAAAATATCATAACATACCATAAAATATCACAATTATTACCATAAAAGCATATTGAAAACTTTCACAAAGTCTGACATAAAACATTTAATTACAGTAAGTTATTTGAAAGGAATTAGCTTTGAAATCAAGCCTAATATTCTACATTGTTATTATGTGACTTACTGTAGTGAAGTAGTTTTGAAAAGCAGCGAAACATTTAGCAAACCTCAGTTAATATTTGATGCAAAGCTTGCACAGTTTTGTCTCCAAATTATTTTTTTTTGCTAAAAATTGTTAAAAATTGTCTTTGAAGTGCTGTCCTGAAGTTTTGAACCTTCCAAATATATATTCCTCAACACCGAAAGGTGCTAAACTATAAAGAAAAGCAACCAATGGCCGAATGTTTGCATTATGGACTGCATATTAAATGATGCTTGATGTATAATTATTTGACGTTTTACATATTTGGGGCAATATTGATGGACATGAAGAAAGAATTGATACTTACGCCTTATGTGACTAAGAAAGGGTGCTTATTTTTTACTCCTGGGGTAGTCTCAGATAAATAAACAACCCCATACTACAAAGTTTCCCATATAGCTTGACAGCAGAGTCTCGTAGCCAGCTATCTACATCAGGTACTTTAGGAGAATTCATCAAAGACCAATGTGTGATATATAGGCTTTCACATGGGACGAATTTCACAACACAGGGATCTCCCAGGACTATGATTCACCTCTTGGGTCTGCACCACCATCAATCCTTCATCTACACAGTACAGTAGCTGAATTGTCATTCACTGAAAAATATCGACTACCCCGGATCGATCGCCAAGATTATTTATCATACTTGAGCCAACTTTGAACAGAATGCAATGTCACTAAAACATACTGTGTTTACCTTACCTACTGCAAATTTTTCTCTAATTTCACCTGAATTTTTTTCTACATAGTAGGTTTTTTTTATTTGTTGCCAAAAGCAGGACGAGATGAAATTAAGCTTAGCGCATGCTGTAAATCTTGGTAAAACACAGGCGCATGATGAACTGTTTATGTGCAGCTGGGAAGAGGAACTTAATTACACACAAGAGAAACACACACTACTCAAGACCATACAAGCTATATCAAGTATACTGTAGAGTAACGGCCAGGTATATACTGGTTTAACATGTTTTAGTAGTTGTATGTGCAAGGATGTGTGAGTATATACTGGTTTAACTTGTTTCAGTGTGAGTATGGGAGTGCAAGTGTGTGTGAGTATACTGGTTGAATATGTTTCAGTATGAGTATGTGCAAGTATGTGTGAGTATACTGGTTTAACATGTTTCAGTATGAGTATATGATTATGTTCAAGTATACATGTGTGAGTAAACTGGTTTCATGTTTCAGTATGACTAGTCTATGTGAGTATGTTCAAGTATGTGTGACTATACTGGTTAACATGTTTCAGTTCGATTATGTATGTGCAAGTATGTGTGAGTATACTGGTTCAATATGTTTTAGTACGAGTATGTGAGTATGTGCAAGTAAATGTGAGTATACTGGCTTCACATGTTGAGTATCCCAAAACTGACCGGGTGTTTACGAATGTTTACCTGTCTCCTCACAATCTCAGTACTCTCATTCTACCATATCTAGAGTGAAGTGGTAACCTTTTAACACTGTGCACCCTCTATGACCGGACCTCCAGTCAACGAACTTCCTTTTCATTCTACCACCCGCAGTGTCTAGAACGTTTGTTTGTTTTGTGCTCGGCTTTATTTTCTATTCAATTCGCTCAGAACTGTTGTTATCAGAACATTTTTTGGTTCTTTTAGGATTGTTTCGAGGATGCTTGATTGTGTTGAACACCTTGAAATGAGCATTTTTTTTTGGACAAACTTTTTAATGACATAAATGGAGGGAACAAATAGGCACAATTAAAGGGCAAAACTGCTGATGTTGGAACATTTGAATGTTTACAAACATATATTGGGGAAAAATATCCTGAAACTCTAATCATATTACAATTTTCCTCATTTATATATTAAGTTAAGTTATGGTTTACCAGGCTGGTAACATCACAAGTATCCTTGTTTTGTACGCTTTGAAAGAGCTAAAGTCTTCTTTTAGTACTTTCTACCTTCAATAATTCAAAGCCCTCGTGCCAGCATATTGTCCACTAGAGCATAAATGAACCATGATCTTCGATTTAACCAGAATATTCCGCACGTGCCGGCTTCAACTTCTGATGTTTCGGCTCGCATATATATGAATGTATCCTAGTATGCTTAATTAGGTGCGCGATGCAAGACTCTGTCATGGATATAACGTTTAATGATGAAAGTAAGCAAGGCCAGCATCTGAAAATATATATGTCAACATCTTGGCTCCAGGGATTAAACAGACTGATGAATCGTATTTGTAAATTTAGCACAAGACAGGAGTGATTATGGTTTTTGTCTTTAACATGTATGCAAGGCGCTAACAGGTGAAAACACTAAACATGTTACATATGTACAGTGTGGCTTTGCATAAATGATGATGGCATTGTGAATGTTAGATGCAGCGAGCAACACTCCCAGGCATGTCAGATTAAGAAAATTATTCCTCAGTAATGGATCGTAAATACTGCAGAAGTATGCAAATTACAAACACTCTACTGTGCAGTGACAGGATTTATGCATACTGCATATATCTGTCCATACATTAAAATTATTATCCCGTAAAATGTATTTTTTCCATTTTTCCTTGCTGTTTTTTTTTCTTCTTTGGCTTGTCCTTCTGAATAAAGTAAGGTAAGTAAACACGGTCGGAGAGAAATTGCGAGCACTTTGCTTTTCATTTTAAGTTGTATTTGGCAGAGAAGTATACATAATAAATGTCTTTATATGTCCTTGAGAGATAGATTAACACTTAACTGTTAGTTGTGTAATTCTGACTGTAGATCAGAAATTTTATGGTTATTTAAGAATAACGGTCATACATAGATTACCTGTATGCAACGTCTGCAAAGGTGTTAATAAATGCACTTTACAGTACGCACACACTCACTAACACAATCACAATTAAAAGTGCAGATTGAGCTTATTAAGGAGCATGTTACAATTTGCCTATAGCTGGAACATATTTCATACCTCATAATTACACATGAAGGAGTATAAATGTACCCAATGTTACCTTTAGTACTTTGTAACAAAAATCACCCAAGAAAGAAACCTTGGCACAAAAACCCAAACTATCAAACCACTGATCCACTCTTAACCCCAGTCCCCTTCAATGCATCAAGACCGTGACTGTGTGATCATCATCAAATGTGCATCACAAGCCCCTCATAAAGTGAACTACTTTTTAAGAAAATAGTCGCCCAGGAAAGAACCTGGGCACGAAAACCAAACTACCGAACGACTGATCCGCTCTCAAGCCCAGTCCCCTTGCATCGGGACTGTGACTGTGTGATCATCGTCGGGTGTGTATCACCATGCCCCTCGAAAGGGAACAGATACTACACATAATCTTAGCCAAAAGGCTGATAAGTGAACTGTCAAATGAATGATATTACACATGATTTTGCCAAAAGGCCAAGAAGCAATGGTGAGCATTAGTCACCAATTAGATGTTTGAAGGAGAGCTAATCCCAATCATAATTAATATCAGTTGGCTATATAGTGTACTGTAAAGTTGTTTCTATATGCCAGAGATGTATAATGAAGATAATACCACAAAGGTAAAAACCACTAAGCAAATCACTTATAAATTCCTCCAATAAACTCATCTGCGGAGCTAGATCAGTTTTTCTTCCAGGGCAAAACTGGGAAACATTGAGCTGAGGTTGTGTAAGCCCATAGCTACTTATCATCCACCACAAAAGTGCTTAGAAGTGTATACATTTGCAGACTTACATAAAATAAAATAAAAAATGTAGACTTCCGCCTTTTTCTCCAGTCACCATGGTCGCGTATGCCAGTACTGGTCACTCATGCTCAAAATTCAAAGAAGCATTTTCTTGCCAACACCTGTTTTCAGTGTCTCTTCATTAGCGTGCAGGGAATAATTTATTCGGATTTGCATCGCAAAATGCTACGTAAAATGGACAAATTGCCATACGAGTGCAAAGAAGTATAGGAGTTTTTGTACACAGCTAGGAACCCATAGTGTTTTGTAAGGGAAAGCTCCCAAACCTTTAAAAGTGCTATACAAAGTTTGTTGTGTATATTACATATTCATGAAGTGGGTGTGTCTATGCAAAACAAAGAGTTAAAATTAATTTAGAGTTATTAATAGGCAATTAAGTGATGTATGTTTCTTAGTAATCATGTTTATTGTGTAGTTATGTGCACTGGCTAAGTTTATGTGTTTATTATTTGTTGTTTGTTGTTGATTGTGTGTATTAGTTGAAGAGATTGCACTACACAATATGTAAGTGTACACTAAATTAGTTATCTATACAGTTGGACCTATGGTCATCTGATTTATAAAGTGAAAAATACCTCATGTGTAACTACAGGCTTAAATAACTTCTCGCTTCTCAGCCTTTCTCGGAAAATCGCCTCTCGAAGGATCGCTTCTCGGAAGAACACTTCTCGGCCAATTTGGCTAAGACAATGTGTAGTATCTGTTCCCTTTCTAGGGGGATGGTGATGCATCATGCACACCCATCGAAGATTTCACAGTCATGATGGAAGGGGCCTGGGGTTGAGAGTGGATCTATCGTTCAGTAGCTTGGTTTCGTACCCAGGTTCTTTCCTGGGCCACTTTTTCTCAAAAAGTAGCGTTAACCAGGTCAAGGTAAACCTTTTACCCTGATCAGATCAAGGAAAACCATTGAATCTAACCAAATATGAAGCATGTGAGCCAGCATTTACCAAGGACCTGACACTGGAGAGGAGCCCTCTATCGAGAAGATTCCAAATATGCCGTACAGACCTACTACATTAGAAGTACAGTATAGTGAACCAATGCAGTCAAGATTGAAGCTCAGGAAGGCAACGGTAATACAAATTTATGGTTTCTCTAATTACACTGCATTGTTTAATTTCTCGTCATTTATGTGTGATTATGATTGCAAGATTTCAATTCATAGCCTAAGCCATAAATGTAGAAGATTAAACATTAGAAAAGATGAAAGCTTACTGTAAATTTACAGTAGCTCAAACTGATCTCATAACATGACATTTAATCTTACAGACTATAAAGGAGGCCAGGAGGGGTAATGAAGGAATGTTGTTGAACTGTCTGAGGGCAAATAACCAAAGGTATTAAAGAATGTCAGTGTTCCCAGGAAACTTTTAATGCGCTAAACATGACTGCTGTGAGTTTTAATTCAAAAAGTTCTTTCTGAGCAGTATCTGACCTTGCACAATATTCCCCTAACTTTGAGGTTTGTTTATACCGACGATATAAAGAGGCACAATGCTGGCACTTTGGATGGTAGAATGAGAAGGTAATCTTCGGAGGAGCCGGTCATAGAAGGTGTGCAGTGTTTAATAAAAGGTTACCAGTTCATTCTAGGCACGTTATAACTAGGGTGCTAAGGTTGTGGGGAGACAGGTAAGTGAGGAGCCAAGTAAATCCCTTTGAGGGAAAATTTCTTGGTGGGAAAATGCTTATTTGAATTTTAAGCATGAGTGACCAGTACTGGCATGAGTGACATCGGCTACCAGAAAATGTGCAAATCCGACTTGCAGTGTAACTAATTCTTGCTCGTAGAATGGTGTTATTTTACCTTTATTTATAGCAGCCTATACTGAATGATACAGCGGCCAGCCTATTAACGGTTTACAATCCTGCATTATAGTAGGCCTATACTGCATAGATAAATGGTTCTGCATTACAATACTGCAGACTAGTAGGCCTATACTGCATACTGTAGATAGATAGTACTGCATTATAATATTGCAGTATATATATCTTCAACTGTAGGTCAAGTGTACTTAATTTCATTGAGTACAGTAGGCTTTTTAAGTCTGCCAATTTAAGGTGCATGCCTAGATTCAATTAAGGGAATCACATTTCAAGGTGAATTCTCAGGTTGTGAATAAAGTATTTAGTTTGCTGTACAAGGACACCAGTATTGTACTGTATAGATACACAATGAGAAGATCCATACAAGATTACCTTGCAAACTGAACCGTCCCATTCTATTCAAAAATAAAATAACATCATACTTATATACATCAAATTAACTCATTTTGCAAAACGTCGTTTAGCGTCCGATGGGTACAGTATAGCGCATTTCAAACAAACAAAAATTCAACCTTAATTTAATTATAAATTTCTAATTGTACAAAAGTGTAGATGAGCTGATGACATGTTTCCTTGACTTGCAGATATCTATGGTAAAAGCCATCAGAACCGAACAAAAATCTTTCGTAGGCTAAAATTTTTGAAATATTTTCGAAAGCATTTGGCCTTCCTTGAAGACCCTAACATACATGATATAAACTACCTGTGTTCAGTGCATGTATACATTCAAATATATATATAAGTGCAGTCTGTGTAATTCATCACTCAGTCTCTTTGACTTTTTAATGGTTAATACTCTAGGTTTAGTTCATCAGTTAATAGTTTTCACACCTTCCTTGATTCATGCAATCACTCTTTTAATTTCCAACTAACACAACCCGAGTCACATAATCACATTTTGGAGATGGCGTCTTACTGCACAGCATTCTATTGGCAAACATTGTTGTTGTTTTTTTATTGTTCTTGTTTGTTTTATGAGTTTTAAGAGAAAGCTTTATTGCAATATGACATAGTTTGTTGTTACAAGCTATATATAGAGAAGGCTTTATTGACACTTATGACATAGCTTGTTATTACAAGCTATAAAAAGAGAAAAGCTTAGGGGGGATGACGTCATTAGTATTATTTTTTTCACTTCGCTTCTGGCATCTAATAAAACATCCTGTTGTCCATGTTTAACGATTGATAAGAAAGATTTGACTAGACTAAATATAAAACCAAAACAACATATTTTTTAACCACTTTGGCCGTTTCACCGTACATGAAAACTGGAAAGTGACTTCAGTCAGCTTGCGGCTTTGATAAGCCAGTGAGGCTTCTTCGCAAGTTCCTGCTTGCAGGAGGATCTACATACATACATACAAGTGAAAACGATAACATAAGGCTTTGCTCATTGTGAGTTCCAAGTACATGATAGTAGTCTGACTAGTGAACGGTTGAGCCTCATAACTGTTCAGTTTGCAGATTTCATTCATCTCAACAAAGCAAACAAACTGACAAATCTCCTTGATGTACACACTCCCTAAAAATGTTTGGTGACAGTCCTCAGTAGTTCTACTGCATTACAGTAGTTTGTGATGCATGCAAACACACTTAGGTATATTTTTTACGAAAAACCCGAAGCAACTTTTTTTTCCCAGGCTGCATGTACCTAATTACGTGCTAAAATAACCCCTTTTCAGTAACTGAACTCCTTAACCGCAACCGACTAAAGCAAGTCTGATTTCCAGCGACACGTGCGACAAAGTCAATGGGACTTTAGTGTGTGATTTCTCCCACACGTAGTTAGGTCAATAGAGAAGCACCATTAATGACTTACTGTGTAAAATTGTTGAAACAATATTCGATCCGAAGGGTTCCCTCGCAGATGGTGATAATTGCAAACTTGAAGCAACGTCCTGATTGTTTTATTTTTCGATATCAGACTACGAATTTACGAATTTTTAATTCCTTATATGGTCAACTTTTCACTTTATTTACGTTCAGGAGTTACAACACTGATAACGTTTATCATACCAATTGTCAAAACCTGGCCCTAACCTTTTTTTTTCATTTTGTATCCGATGGCTTCTATTTTCCCCCTTCTGTAGTCTGTACAGCAATGCCATGTACTGTGTTTTGGCGAATTGCAATATTGTGACTCATCTTTTTAAAAGTACATCGCCCCATGTATGTAATTTTTTCTTATTAGTCTACAATTAAGCTATACTGTATCAAGAGAAGGCTTTATTGCTTATTGTTACAAGCTATATAAACAGAAGGCTTCATTGCAATGACATAGCTTGTTCTTACAATGAAAGATATGCTGTATTGGCCTCAAAATTCTTAAACTGTTTTTATTACAACCTTGGAGGAAATATTACTCACTGGGACCATTCAGTCATCTTCTGTGTTCCTTAAAATGTCTGGGAACAATTTGGAGAGTAAAGATCTCTAGGAAAGTACTTTTTGAAAACTTCTAGCAATTATAGCGTGCTATATTTGGGAGCCTACATACAGACTACCTTTAAGCTGAGAAGGCTTACAATGACATACTTCATTGTTAAATGCTATTTATAGAGATGGCTGATCCAATGACAGTTCATGAGTTCAAGTAGATTGGTTCTTTACACTCAATGTAATGTATCGGGAGCAATCTTTAAGTAAACATAAAAGATAAACTGTGCGACTCAGATTTCATGGGTTTAAAGTCTACATATTAAAAGTGACATCATCATGTGATACTATTGTATGTATATAGATGATCAGTTGAACACAGCAGTAATGTTCCTCAACTATGTCTCTTTTCTCTCCTTTTTCCATTTGCAACCTCTGCGTTAAAAGTTCTTACCTTAGATACTTTGTGAAGGGGGTCGACGGTGGCAGGTCCATTACCTAAAATTTCCCTAGAGCTATAATTGGAGTCATCTATCTTTCATCTCACAATATCTTATACTTTAAATGGGCTACTACGTAGTTAACATTTCAAATAATATTATATGAAATATCTACAACGACTCAAATTCTATAAATTTTACATGGATTATATCTGTGTGTGGGAAAAAAAGGTGCATTCATTCGGGAGGTATTATTCAATGTTTTGGCAACATGAAAAGTGAAAGATAAGGGCACCAAAATTGGCTCAGAAACATTAAAACCCTATATATTAACTGAATCGGCCAGGATAATATATATAACTCACTCGAATATTTCCTCTTTGAGGGCAACAATCTGGAGGATCTATCAACCCTTTACATTAAAACTGTACTTAATTTGTTGCTACTGTATAGTAGGCTATTACAGTATATAGATTGAACCAGAGTTCTAAACCCTCAGCAACTTTAAAGCAATCAAGATCATACGTTTGGTACAGCACCTTTATGTATGTAGCTTACAGTAAGTGAAAAGGTGCCATAATGGATGAATGCACTCTCAAACAACCTTTATGTCCTGTTATAAATCTGGGTTCCTAATTCAGGGAAACTGGGTTGAAAAGGACAAAAAGACCTTTACAAAAGCTAGGGCTGCATTACTAATGTATGCTACTACTGTACCATAGTAGAGAACTTCCACAGAGCCTTTCTTCACAATTCATATTGATACAGTACAATAGCTAACCTGAGGTGACACTATTAGAGTACTGTATGGTACTGTACAGTTGGTTCATTGAAAGGAGAGATTTGTAGTAGCTACTGTAGGCCTTAAGTGTGGATCCCAAAATTGGTAGTGTCCGACTCCTAACACAATTACATGTTCAAAGTTTTTTTTAAAAGTACTTTTCCAGTGCCTCTCTGGTCCTATAAATTACCAGTTCACAAAATACAGAATATATCTACTGTAGTGGAGATTTCAGATAAATCTGGATAAGTTATTGAACATTCTCAGTGCAGTGGGAATAGAATGAAGAAGGAATGTATAATTTAATGGCTTTTGTTTTTATGACGGGGGGGGGGGGGGGGGGGGCACATGAGTGCCAAATATAGTCGACATTCCAGCACAATTGGGGTTAATACTGCATGATGACCTTTATGGGATAGACACACTAGAGAATATATGCAATCAAAACAAGAAGGCAGTTTGCACAAGTACACAAATATTATGTTTTTACAAAACACAAATATAAACTTATTGAACCGACAAATTGTCTTCATATGGCACAAATATCAATTTTGGAATATACCGTTTGACATGGACCTTCTTATAACAGCTTCATCAAGCCAAAATAAATGTGTGGGATCCACTGTACAGTATGTACCCAGCATAGCACAAGGAGCTGTACGGTACAATTTTACAATGTACAGTATACCTCCAGTACTATACAGTACATGTATGGTAATACCTACATATAGGTAAGTACCTAGATATTCTGCTGCTGTATAAATGCAGTTTCTTTTGCAAGCTCTCTACACTATCAGTTGACCCTCTACAGTGACCTTTTCTACCAAAACACACTGCATATATACACCACATGTGGACAGTGAAACTGTTCTTGTATAGTACCCACTCTGCCATACAATTAGTCTTGGTAGGGAACTGGTTGTGGATGCAAAGCCTCATGGTCTCAACATCCAAGAAGGGGATGGCCAAATCTCCCCATTGCCCCTCCCACCCTCCCTCCCCCCTCCTCCAATGCCCTCTAATGTACCTTTCATCCCTTGCTGCCTTTTGTTCTCATTGTGCCCTATTCATTGGTCAGTGTTCCAAATTATCTTGCCCTGTCTGTTTGTCTGTAACTTACAAGTATGTTCTCTGTCTGTTTTTGTTTCAGTTCTAAACCTCTGAGAGAAGATCCTGTTACTTTAGGATCAAAATGTCAGGTCCTCTTATCTGAATGTACTTTGCCTTTTAAAATAAACTTACAGGGTAGGCTTTCAGAGGTTGTCCAGTCCTGAGACTTGAAGCCAAGCTACAGTATGTCCCCATGGGATCAAACTTTGCAGTTTTCATGTCTTCATCCCCTTCCCTCCCTCCCCCCCCCCCATTCCCACACTCCTTTCCCATCATTAAAGATCATCACTAAACTTTGAGCCAAAGTGTTAGCATCCTAGAACAATTGTTAATAAACTTGTGCAAGAGTCTATGCAAGGAATTTTTCAGATATAGTACAGTACCTGTATACAGTACTTCATCTGTCTTTTAACCCTGTGAACATACATCTAGGGAGGGTACCAGTCCATTGTGCAAAATTCAAGGCAAATTTCTAGCTGGTAATAATACCTAAACATTTGACATTCCACCCCCTCCTCCCCCCCCCCCCTCCTCCTCCACCATCCTCCATTGAAGTTTTAAAGAAATGATGTTTGTGAAAAATTCAAGGCAAATTTCTAGCTGGTAATACTACCTTAAAATTTGACCTTCCACCCCCACCTCCTCCACCATCCTCCATTGAAGTTTTAAAATTAATGATGTTACATGACAGGTACTGTAGAGCTAAGACAATTTGTAGACTCAGCGTGTGGTAGTTAAATTAATTACCAGATCTGATCTATTGCACATTAATTAACTGTAAACTCGATTAAACCACTCGAGACAGAAACTATCTACAGTGTGTCATGAAAGTTTCCTGTCATTTGACATGAGAGAATTTGATCACACCCATCCTCACATGACAAGGGGAAATGCATTGTACTATCAACATTAAAGAACTCTCATGACCTTTGGGGAAATATTCCCTCATAAATTTTCAATGTCATTTCCAGAGCGATAGTTCTACACTAACTGCATTACAGTATGTACTGTGATCTTTTTTCTGTAAAATGAGTTTAATATTACATATGCAAAACATTGCATGTCAGTATCTAATTACAACCACTTTTGAACTTGTATTTTGGGAAGTTTGTTTACAAGAGCTCGAAATAAGAGAATCAATACCACCAAACGTTTTGCTTCACTTGTGCAATCTAGGTAAAATTCATGATTGAAATGAAAGCAAATTAGTTCTGTCACACAGTTATGTAGCAAACAGTTATGTTGTTGACAACAGTTCTGTGTATATCAATGAAGAATAAACAACCCTACTGTACAACCCAACTGTACAAGTATGTTAAGTGCAGGATACTTTTGTACACAAGCACTATATACTTGAGAACTGTGTCTACACACTAACTCTATAGAATATATGAGGATGTGTGTAGGACTGGGAAGTCTGCTGTACAATAGATTATTTAACCCTAACATGAATGCAGAACCTTGAATGCAGAATGCAACCTTACAAAAACAATTTGATCAGACAAAAATGATAAAGAAATATAAAAGATACGACAGTTTCGAGAAAAATGTGTTCACCTTACACAGCTTTCAACTAGTGCTGTAAATATTTGAATATATTGTCTTTTAGTTGTGTTTACGGGTTCACTATTAAGCGAACAAAAGGTAACTACTGCAAGCACGGTCTTGAAAACCTTTTGAAAAGTACAGGCCGCACTTGGTTCAACTTTTTGACATGTTTTGCTATGTCACTACTTGCTAATTGGTCTTGCATCTTTACAGAGCTTTTACATGCTGTACGAATGCAGTGCTCAAAACTCACGTTGCTGCAGCTTCCTGGACGTTTGCGGTGAGTCAGTCTTTCTGTAAAGGTATGGCACAGAGGTACACACTTAATAATTTACAATGTATAACGGTTAGCCTTATCAATACTTACCACTTTCTCTTGCTCTTCAACAACTGATCTATGCACACAAGCTACCCCTTCACAAACACACATGCTATCCAGATCGGGTAAATATTGCGTCTCCAGGCACCGTAAGTAGTCCAGCATTGTGATCTTTTCGCCTAGTGTCTGGCAGATGCCTTCGAATCTCTCCCTTTCAAATTTGGTCCCCATGGCGATCAGCAGCTTTTCGGTGAGACACGCCGCTTCCTCCGGTTCGACGTACGGCGGCAGAGAGTTGGGTTCGGTATAAAAGTTAAACAGCCTCCACAGCTGATAGAGGGCAGTACTGGACACCGATGGCAGCTTGGTGTTCCTGGACATGAAGGTCTTATTACAGAGCATCCAACAGGCTTCCTCTAATTTTCTCAGATCCAACTTGGCAGCGTCCAGAAACTTGTTCGTGGACAGAAACTTGACGTATTCTTCGAAATTCATCGTGTCTGATGGATCGTGGAGGGCGTCGTTCAGAAGGTCATTGGCGGACGTTGTCATCATGACCGTCTGTTTGGCCATTCGTGCTGACCCTAGATGTGCAGTTAACATCTGCACACAGGACACAAGAAAACAAGGGAGAACAATCAGAAGAATTCTACGAAAATAAATATCTATATATAGCAGATCATTTTAATTTTTATTGTCTTTGTGAATATGTATTCATCAACCCCACAATACAGTACTTCGATTGCAGCTAGTTTCAATTTCAGAATTTTCAAAGGCAGCTACTGAAAACAACCTAGTGAATGGTACGAATTGTCGAATACAAATTTCAGTGACTAATGTTACAGGCACCCATTTACATCACATCTATGGATATATGTAGTAATTTTGCTCACATAATTAATGACATAACACACTATAATGACTACTGATATCCTATATACTGATGTGGTTTTTGATGTGGCAGGTCCCACACTGTAGGCCAACCATGTGTTCTCCTCAGTACTTAACAGGCTGACATGAAATATTTATGCCATGTTGGACTGAGAAACTAAATTGCAACCAACAACCAGCCTAAAAAGAAAGGGAAAAAGCTGGAAAGGAGATGTTATATGAATGTTTTCTATACTTAAAATTCTTCATCTCTATATTTTCTTTTTAAGCGTAAAGATAAAAAGTAGACGCATCTATCTGTACAGCGTACCCATGCATGTTAGTGACTTAGTGTGCAATCACCTTATATCATTAATTACAACTAGTTTAGCATGTATACTGTACCAGGCGCGTAGCCAGGAATTTGCCAAGGGAGGGGCGAAACTGTAGATTCGGCATTGCAAACTATCTAAGCGTAGCGCCACCATGGTTGGCGCGTAGCGTACAAGAAAATTTTGGCTGAAAATGCCTCCCAGATCACTAGAAATGGCACTTCCCAGGCCTTGTAAGTTGCATCTTAGCATTTTCTCTTTTGAAAATACTAGCGATATCATAAAAACATTAAATATAAATATAAAAAATATGCTCAAGTGGGGGGGCGGCTGCCCCCTTTGCCCCCCCCCTTGGCTACCGCCTGTACTGTACTTGATTGCAAGTAGAGTAACTTATGTGGTACTTGTGTTCAGGTGGTATAGCTTGAATAAAAGGCTATTTCACTTCAGTGACAGCAGTAGTATACATACATATTACCTGATTGGAGAGACTTTAACATTAATTATCATTGTGTGAAGTCAAGGCTGGAGATGCAATGGCTCCCCTGCGCCACTTTGGGAATGTTACGAGGCACCATTGAATGATTTGTCTCGAACAACACAGTATAAGTTCACATTAAAGTCCCTTTAAAGTTAATGTGTACTGTAAGTCCAATCACCACTCTTTTATTGATCCACCATTTTTGCACCACCCCTCTGTTATAGCAGTCAGCAAACACTATGGCCCACGAACAAGGATCCTCCATGAGGACTGAGCCACTACCCACCATATAGCCCTACCCCCCTCAGCCCCCTCCCCTCTCAGAATCAATGCACAGAATGTATGAATTTGCTAATTTGGAATATATGCAGTTCATGTTAACTTATTTCAAACAAAACTGTTTAATCATTTCTAAATCGGCAAGCCATGAGAACGTAAGTATGTGGTCTGAAAAAGTCTTTCAACTGATAACACTTTTTGGCAACCCACTTTTGTGTCATGCCCCATATTTTATGAACCACTGAACTACAATTATGCTGTTTGATAATATACTGTACAGTGCATGATACATGTAGGCATGAAATATACATACTGTACTGTAACTACAGTAGCACAGGTGATACTTCCTCTTAAAGTGTAACTTTATACTGAATATCTGAGTCTGAAACACTAAATGGATCAGATAAGGTTGATATCTGATCCTCAAACAACTTTTGTGAAGCAATTTAAACTTTTAAGACAAACTGATAAGATCTTTCAAATATACACAGTGGTGATACAATATGTCAGATTTACATATCATACAGTGAGGTAGAACACAAACAGTACACTGATGCAAGTGGAAAACAAAAAGGAATATTAATTATTACATGGAGAATAAACAAATCATACTTTGTCATATTGTTATAGCCTAAATCTAAATTTTATGTTGCTGGAAAATTTGAGAATTTTTCCAGCTGTATATGGTATGGTTTTTTTATCACTGTATTATAAGTATGCACAGCATTACAATGATCTAGGGCATAAAGCATACATACATTGTTTTTCTTTGTTTTGTAAGTATCAGACGAAACACAAAAAGCCTCCTCCTGGGTTTCGTTTAATATTGCAAAACCCTAGCTGATAGAATGCAAAACCACTCATCCTTTTAATAAGATAGGCATTTTTATTTGTAACGGTTATTTGCATCACGCAATGTATCAGTCACTGGAAGAGCCGATTTGCAGTTGTACTATTACTTTCTATCACTTGATTAGAAATAGAAACTGAAATTTACACACTATAGAAATGTGTAACATCAATTACTCATATTACTATAGCCCATGTTTGTGAACATTTAATTCACTATGTGAGCTTTAAACACTGTGTATATCACATCTGCAGTGCCCAAAATAAAATTGCCCAGTATGAACTATGATTATGAATTAAGGACCTACAGTAGTATGCCAACTTATGTTAAACAGTCTTTCTCAAAAAGTGCTAGCTGGTTGGCACATGCAGAGATCTATTACTGCAGCTTCTTGTCTTGTTTTTCACAAGTAATTTGACTCAATTTTACTTATCTGGTATAAACCTAACATAACTTTAGAAGTAGGCCTAGACCCGAGCACTTAGGCCTAAGTTAGGCCGAGTACAAATCCTAACTTGGCATAGCAGGCTACAGTAAACACCAATACACAATGCTACTGCCAGTCTTCCATGTATACACGTAGTCTAGGCCTGCAATGTAGAAGTATCAGGAAAACTTTTTTTAACGAATTTCTCGTAGATATGAAACTTATTCTTCTCACCTTCAACTGCATTTTTGACAATCGACCTTGCGAACGGTCGTCAAGTGCGCCGAACGCGTACCACAACCACCTAACAACGTACTCCGGACGGTAGGCCATTTCGCTGATATCCAACAATCGTAACTTGTTGAAATTTTCGTCGTCTGTTTTAGTTCTTTCACTTGTTGGAATTGACGTGCTACGTTTTACAACAGAAAGGCGTCCCAATGCAGCTCCTTTGTGGCGTTGAGCAGACATCGTATTTAGTTAAGTAAACAATAGCTGTAGTAATAAGGACGTAGCGTTCGCGTTTCACCGACATATTACTCAGGTCAACTTTGTCATCATGTTGTTTTACTTGGAAGGTCTTCTCGCATCACATGTGACATCACATCAATCATTGATCTATTGTAAACAAACGAGCTTCGTGCGATGAATAGTGTAGAAGTACGCGCACAGTTTACTAAAAGCTAAGAAAAGTGAAAGCCACGCCCACTATAGGACAGGGCGGCATGCAGATTTCCAAGAAACAAAACGGTGTTTAATGTGAAATGGAAATGCTCAAACTTATCAAACTTTCATTCGAACTCACCACAGTAAAACCTATCCCTAAAAGTAACTGGTTCATTTTATTCCCGGGCTTCACTTTTATTTTTACCAAATGTCTTAATTTTCTTTACTCTGTACACGTTTTAACTATTTTATTAAGCATTATTAATGTATTTATGACTTCTTAAATTTTCATAAATTTTATATTATTATATATGTCTTATTAGAGGGCCTCGTTGAAAGTTAGCTATTGCTAAACGAGCTACCCTCTTAAAATAAAGTTTAAATAAATCAAATAAAAGACATAATAGCTTGAAATGTGGTCACTTTTAATGACGATTACCGAAGCCTTTTGAAAAATTATGTCGATCTTCGTGTGGATTGATATTCAAATGTAAGTTTGTTTAATGCTACCTAAATAAATAGGATTATCGTTGCTCATCAAAACATGAATAATGTCGGCTCATCTGAAGACTGCAAATCTTCAAGAAACAATCAACTCAAATTACACCATCATATACGTATACGACGTGGCATTATACACACATAGGCGTAAGTGCCCAATTTGATTGGGGGGGGGGGCTGTTAAACTTGCCCGAAAAATATAACCAATTATTTTTCGCGGGAGCGCGCGTTCAACTTGTGAATGTACACATATCATATAGGCATGCATTGGTTATTACATCGCATGCCGCATTCTTTTAGTAGGTGCCGGAAAAATTCTCAGCATATTGCCGGATTTTTCACAATAATATTTGGTTGGGGGCTGCATACCCCCATACCCCCCCTCCCCGCATCCCACGCCTATGTAAACACGTATACATAGGCCACATGATACATACGTCACGTCTCAGGCTGCTGAATATGTTTCTACATATAGGCTATATAACCTGTTCTGTACCGGAGTTCTGTGCCGGGCTTTGTTCCGTGTCATTGACACCTATACACGGGTAAACATGAATTGTTGTGGTGTATATAGCTTCCTATTTTAACGTGAAAGATTTCGCAGGTACACCCGGTTCGGTAAGAACCAGAAAGCGGATGTATAAATGTGACGTCAGTTACCCGTTTCCTCTGCGAATCCTGCATGACGCAACAATTTCCTGCACGGATTTTTCAGAATTTAGTTTTCTTGTTAATTGTCTGTCCTGACTTTGCATTATTTTTCATTTAAATATATATTTTATTGCAGCCATTGGGGGGGGGGCGGTCTTAAAGTACTTTCGAAGAAGACCAATGAACTGGTTACTAAAAGGAATACGGTTTTCTATAACCATGAAATGGATATTGAGTGATATGCCTGGTTTAACGTCACCTGACGCACCGATATATCAATGGGTTTTATTAAGAAACTATATTTTTTCGATTAATTAATTATTTTAGTAGGTGTACCCTATTTATATTAATGTACATTACAACGTTTACAGTTATGTATAGCAACTGCTGATCACCGATTCTACTGAAACTGAAAATGCACAAAATAGATTATGCATAGAATCTGAACTCATTAGAACTTGTTCTTAGTACGTACAGCCAAGACAAAAATATATTCACATGAAACTTTAGAGATATTTAGACAAAGCATAATCATGATTCCGGCCACAGGGGAAATAATTTTATTGAAACTTGGAAAAAATTAGAAAATGAATTATCAAGAGTGAATGAATCAACTTTTACGAAAATAAAAAATATATAAAACTGAATTAAACAAGGCCTTCCACAGTAACTTAACACATCGAAATCGAAATCGCGCTTATTTTTATACTATTATCTCCCCCCCCCTCGATCTCCCCCCCCCTGATATATAGTTGTAATTGTTGTCTTTAGCTGGTCACTTGTCCCAGCTCGTAAATCTTTAAAATGTACCGTTCTTTTAGTATAGAAAATCCAATATGGAAAACCATCTCGCTTAGGATCAATTTTATTCAGTAACCTCATTAGGTGTAATTCAATTTTCTACATTTCAATATTTCTCATGAAGTGTTGGCATATTAAAGGGAAACAAATTTTAAAAATAACCTATACTTGTAGTATTGCCAATTCGTAACCCAGTCTTGGACAAATTTAACAACTCCTTCCATTAACCAATGCCTCGTACGCTTTCAGTGGGCATTCCCGTCTGGGAGTTTACTTTGGCTTTATTGCAACTCCGCCTACGATTTCGGCGTCAAATACCGCATTGTCTATACTATATGTTGTTTTACACTATCAAAGTGAAAAGCTCTTGAAAATTTATCTGTCAACGAAAGCGTACTTGAAAATTAGAGGGCGATATTTCAGTTAACGCTCACAGATAAAATTTATATTTGATATAGAGCAGGGATAACACACTTTCTTGCACGTTTTGTGAGGACATAACTATTCAAAACTGTGTTGAAGCAATTGAATATGTGTCTGTTTTGGTTTGAGAATTGGTTACAATATGAGGTTCAAAACACGGTAGCGTCTTTCTAAGACTAGAATCTTTGCTAAGACTTAGTGCAGTAGTTACAATATAATGACGTAATCCACACAGTTTACCCGATCATATATAGATTGCTGCCGTCGTCTAACAAGTTAATGTGTTAAAATTTCACAGAATATGGACGACCGGTCAACTGACGAAGATGAGTCTGGGAGTGAAACTGATAATAGTGTGGTTGCAAATTCAGTCGAGTCGGCGAGAACTCCATCACCGTCAATTCTCGGTGGACTTGAATTGTTAGATTTTTTGATGATGTTTACCAAATGCTTGTCGGATATTAAGCTTATTCGTATTACTGTACGCCAGTTGTACAGTATAAGTTTCTATTAGGCCTAAGTTAGGCTAAGTAAATCTTCCTCTGTATTGCATGTGTGCGTCATTACTTTAGATTACGTCCAACATGTATGATACAGTCCTCACGTTAGGCTACAGAGGTCATTCGGATTTTTGAATATTGTTATTTGGTTCTGCCGAGTGACATAGATGTGACAATTTATAAAGGAAAATCAGTATGATGTTTAATTTCCAGTAAATCACAAATGAACTATTAGTTGTGACATTCTCTTCTAATTGTTGACTAGCCTAACTTAAGTTAGGGCAAGCCTTTAGTCCTAACGTTAATCTAGCCTAGGTCTAGCCTACCCTTTTTACTTTGTTTCACATTAACAATATTTTTAGCTCAAAGTTTCTCCTTAGACTTTCGTTTCTGGTGATACTTTCACAGCTTAGACAGACTTATCAAAAGAGACACACCTGCAGATTTTGAATTTAAACAACAGAAAAAACAGTGTGGGCAGACACCCCAGAATCAGGGTAAGCAACTGCCAAGTATTTACAACTATCAAGAAGGAAATAGATTGTTAATTACGCAAGGTTTTGCTTTTTGTCCTAAAAGGCTTGTGTTCTAAGGATTTATTTTTGCAACATTTGGATGTTTTAATTTTGCAGATGAAGAGGAAAAACATCCAGGAAAGTCTCCTTGCAACAAAAGTTACTCAAGGTAAATTAACAAAGAATTAAAATGTTGTGAAGTAACTTAGGAAGCCCCAGTGAATTATTACACTCTTAACAAAATAATTTCTTCAAATCACTCTAATATATTTGGACACCAGAGAATAATTATCATTGTTTCAATGTATTTACATAGCTTTAGCTGATTTTTCTGCCTTGTAATAAGTTGTATGTGTATATAAACAAGTCAGATGTTCAAAAATGTTATGAAATCCATGATAAAGTCCTCTATTCTTATTCAGACATTTCGCCACATAGAGGTTTTATAATTCAAAACAACTGTATGGTCAATTCTAATCAATGACACTTATCTCCTTATCACATGTGAATGTGCCCATAAGATGTGTGGTGAGCTAGACCATATCCAGGTAAAACAGTGGCAGAGCGTCCATACAGTCAGGGGGGGGGGGCGGATGCGCCCCCTGACGGACTCAAATAGACTGTTGGCGTCCTTTTCAGCTTTTTACCACTTTTTACTCATTCGCGATTATTGACTATTTTATTGTGCTCTCATCTCCCTATTGACATTTGTCACAATTTGTTGGTGTAATTTTCTGACAAAATGCTCTAACGGCGGTCTTTAATTTATCGGCACTTCCGTTGTACAAAACTATTTCCAAGAACTGTACAGGGTTTTCAAAGTTTCAACATCCATATAAACTTCTGAGTTGTCACAAATGGCGATGACACCTATTTATTCTTCGTTTATCTGCAAATTAGCAGGCCCGGAAAGGGTTATTTCCGGCGATCTAGGGAGTATCTTTACTCAAAATATTTTTGTACGCTCCGCGCCAACCTGTGGTGGCGCTCCGCTTAGAAAGTGCCCCTACAGATCATTCTCGCCCCCCTGACCAATACTCCTAGCTCCACCACTGAATTCCCTCTTCTTAATTTTTATTTTTGATTCTAAAATTAACTGCAAGCATAAGTCTCTCAAGAGCCTGAAATAATTTCTGGTTGTTTTCAGCTGCAGTAAAGATGCTGGTCTTCTACAGTTTCCCTTATTCAAGCCTGTTCAAAATTATCACCACTCACCAGTTTTCACACCACCAAGAAAATCGTTCTTGCCACCTTCAGACAGTGAGTTTAGTTATGTGTCTATTAAACATTAATTTATTACATACTCCAGAGTTTCATTTTTTGAATGTCATCCTATTTTTCATTGATCATAATTGGTTTTTATATCTATTTTTTCATTAAGATCATGTAAACATTACTGTGTTTTATTTAATTGCAACAGTGTTAGGTCGGCGATTCACAGTAGACGCAAAGTTTAATTTTTTCTCTTTTGAAATATTTGCTGCATTACTCAATAGAGTGATGAATCTATTTTTCATAATGTTTATGTTAACATTAATGCTATATCTACATTATGCAATAGTTTTAGGATGACTATTCACAGTTGGTACAAAGTTTAATTGACTGGCTTCCAATAAATAATTACATGTACTGCTGATAATTTTAAAAGATCTCTTTTTCATGGCTTCTGTATAGTGAGTGTAAACTATCCTAATGGAAATGAAGACACTAAGTAAATTTTCTTCCCAGAAAAATTATTCTTGTCTGTGAAGAAAGAATCTGCTGTGAATTTTGTTTTATCTTTTTTTCATTTTAGCTGACAAAGATGAAACTATTTTGCCACCATTGGCTTTATTAAGTGCAACTAGCTCTTTGGGACTCGAAATAACAGACGGTCCTGGGGCATATTCACAGGCATTGTTTTCCAGCAACCAGAGTAGTTGTCCCTCGCTGGATCTGTCTTTCATTACCGGAGGCAACTTGTCATCAACAGGAGCTGGAGAGGAGGCTAGAAACCAACTATCATCATTGACTGACAAAATTATACATAGCATTACACAGGCCAGTGGAGATGTTGATAACCAACCATGTAAACTGGATGAGGCAAAGGATATCCAGAGCTCGGTTAAATCACTCACTCGGCCAGTTGGAGGAACCGAACTCTCGGGTGGCTCTGAAAAGTCAAAGTCAAAGCAGGTTAGCAAAGAGCAATCGGATGAAGATGTTCCAGAAAATGGCGGCCTGGCTGGATACAAGTCAGATGGCACATTCCCTTTAACAGCTAAGGAAACAGGGACAGACTGCTCTGGGAATAGTCATGCAAGAGGAAACGCTGCAGTAGACGACGGGTGCAAAGAGAAAGAAGAGAAGCTGCTTAGTAGTGAAGATGGTGAAATATCAACCAAAGAAAAAGTCTCGTGGACATCAGAGAAGGAGCCCACAAATGCTGCCATGTCTAATAACAATGTGGACCTCAGGGATGATGTGACTCATGTGTACGATGATAAAGCCACACATGAGGGAAACGGCAAAGGTCCCACAGGCAACGCAGACGCCAAGGATCTGTTGATAGAGCAGGCGGTAAGCTCTGAGCCTGTGTTGAGATATATAGCAAATTTATAGCAAATAAGCAGCACTAGGATGTGAAATGAAATTCAAATAGCAGACAAATGCACATGACATGTCATTAAAGGATGTTTTTTTTTCCACTTTGCTATCTGAAAACCACATCTCATTATTTAAGTCTTTGCTAGAGAGATCTCCGTCATTGTATATATGTAGAGACTGTCTATACCCCCTTTATTCATTTTTTCTTTCTTATTCTTTACACCCTCAGTCCTGTGAGATGCAGTTACTTCGATCCACACAGGACGAATCAAACAAGATTGATCACATACTGGAGGAGTACAAACAGGTTGAAGCAGCACTGAAAGAAAATGATGATTCCAGTAGGTACCATCTTGTTTTAAATTTGGTAATGAAATATGCCAAGAAAAATAGAAAAGAGATGTGTGTCTCCCAAACACTGTTCTGCCCTACAATTACCCCCCCCCCCCTCCTCAAACACTTTTGGCAACATTGATACTGATCTTTGAGGAAGGAGGGGGAGGGGAGGGTACAAAAGAGTCTCTATCCTACATAAGTATTAAGCACAATTTAAAAAATACCAAAAAAACAAACATATTGTGGCACAAGTTTAGCTGTACATCCATGGCCACTATAGGAAGTGCAGAGTCAAGATAGTACTAACGAAAGAAAGCACTGTTATAGTTTATATTCAGTGTCAAAAACAAAAGAGTGAATAAGAAACCATTTTTGTATTGATCCAAAAGATACAGGGATTGGGTAACAGCAGTAGATTTGCCAAGGGGTGGCCTGGGCAGGCACGTGCCCTCCCCCTAAATATTGTGCCCCCCCCCCGATGTGATTTGTAGTGTTAAACAAATGCTCAAACAAAAACTTTATCTGCCTCAATTAAAAACATAAATATCAGACAGACTAACCCCCAAAATTCTTGAACATAAAGTTACTTCAAGTTGCAAAATATAGCACCAGACGGCATATAAGGACCCTTATTAATCAAAAATATCTCAAATGGGAAGGGGACACCCCCTCCCATTATACCCCTCCCTAAGGAAGGCATTCACAAATAAACATTGAGCCCCCTTAAGTAAGTGCTGTGCCCCCCAAGATTGAAATGTCTAGCGATGCCACTGGGTAACAGGTCAATAGTTCTTTCTAAGCTAAACTGAACTATTTTGTTTGTTTGTGCAAAACAAATTTTCAAAAGGGGTTCCTAAGTTGAGTTCTGCCCATGCATATCATTATCGAAAAGTTGTTCGTAACATGCAAGTAAAATATCTCGTCATGAATTTTTGTACACAGCAGTCTTATCGAATCTCAAAGAAAAGTTGTCTACACTGAAGGAGAAAATGAAAGCAGAAGCAAACTCCTTGAAACAGAAAAGAGACAAAATCCTGAGCCTTCATCATTCACACGCAGCAACAACCACGACAACAAGTCAGCCGAAGAAGGAAGAGGAACTGTTGGGCTTGAGCTTCAAGCAGAAACAGATTCTCTCATTGTTGACTCTTCACAAAGAGCTAGTGGGTGTACTCTATTCCAAGATGATGGAAACAAACCTGTACACTGGAGAGAAAGTAACTGGTCAAGATGAAGGCATCGGACCGAATGGAGACGAGAGTACTACCACTTCCGACGATGTAGGGAAGTTCTCTTCTATTCCCACTGAGAGGATGCAAACCATCACCCAAGGTACTGCTGAATCCCAATTTAACAAAGATGGAGGGAATAACTTGACTCAGACACAAAGCGATGATGAGGTGACTAACAGTAGTGAAATGGATCCTACTTCGACAGAAATGACCCCGTCACAGCATAAGTCCACATCTGGGAGGACAGCACGTATACCTCATCTGACCCTCAAGGACTTGATTGATGAAAGAGTCATCACACCGCAAAAGAATTGTCTGTCGATTTCTGGCAAGGTAAGCAACAATATCAAACTTATTCAAATATTGTCAATCTTTTGTAACCATGCAAATCCAACTGCCCTTTGCTTTGCTTCGGTTGGATCCAGGCTTGGGGCGATTACATCTGAATGTAATCGATTACGATTACTTGAGAATGTATGATTCTGATTACAGCCTAAAGTTGAAGTAATCGATTACGATTACATTGTAGTGTAATCGTGATTACAATCACGATTACATTGTGGTTACTTGCACAATCCTCTGCATATCTGTTTAATATAACTCTCTGCTGGGAAATAGGGCAATGAAATAGGGCAAAGGAAGGGCATTTACAGTATGTACGGACAAAATTGTGGAAGTACTGTATATCTACAATTCCTACCAGGCATTACACATTTATGCCTTAACACGTTTAAGATGTGTAACCCATAAGTCCAGTAACAATACAATTTAAACAGACAAAGAGTAAACAGACATATACTAAAGTAAAACAAATGAAGATTTTCATGCAACACTATATTTTGTAAACTAATAATTTCTGCATAGCAGCAAAACTAAAAACTCTTTTACATTATAACCCAAAATAAAACTAAACAGCTTTGAAATGGGGCATTCCACAGTACATGGGACATGGAAGGCCAAAGTAAAAGTAAATTATTTTCATCAAAAAGTGCTCAACTCTGGTAAAGCAAATTCTGATCCACCAAATTCTAGAAGCAGGAACACTTCTTTGGTCACACTAAAAGCCAATAGTAAGAATTAGTTTTAATCATTTCTACTAATTTTGCCCTTCTCATTCAAATTTCACTGTAATCATAAATGTAATACGATTACGATTACTTTGCCCTTGTAATCGATTACGATTACTTTGTAATTTTCACAACAGTAATCGATTACGATTACTTCAAAAAATGTAATCGATTACGATTACTGATTACGATTACCCCAAGCCTGGTTGGATCAGAAGTCACTTCTCTCACTATTTTTAACCCATTTTGCCCACTACATATATTTACACGTGTCATATACACAGTAACTGCATCTCTCCATCTGATTTAGGCAGAAACAAGTGAAGCTGAGCTGCTACCTGATGGATCTGTTATGTCGGAGAATGTTTGGTACAAGACTGAAAGGGAGTGGTATGCCAAGTACAGCAATCAACCAATCACAGCCATCAAAAGACCAAGACTTTGGAATTTAATCACATACAAAGGAGAGCTGCTTAGTAACTTGGCTTGTCAATGTCAACTGCTTTGTATTGGTATGTTATGTTGATGTATTACTTGTAACACTGTTTAGAGGGCTGGCTACTAAAGCTTAAAACTGCTTTGTATTGGTATGTTATCTCTATAGACATTTGAAATGTTACACATTTTAGGCTGGCTACTTAACCTTCAAACTTACAACTTTTATATGATACCATTTGTCATAAGGAACACCAAATTTATCAACTTCTGTTTGAAATAAGATTGCCTAGAGATATGTGACATCATGTCATGGCTACATATCAAATTTCCTATGCAACTTCAGTTACTGGTGTTTTTTAAAACCTGTTGGCAACTGCAATTTCTGTATCATTTCTTTAACTGAATGCTTCAAATCATGCCTTCTTTTTTTTAGCCTGTAAATATTCTTACTCTTCTTCCCCTCTTTTCAGCCAAGACAATAAATCCCATCCAGTCAACGACTCTTGTAACTAAACCACCGATCCCAGCTAACTCATTCAAGTATCAAACAAAATTGCCCGGAGAGAGATCAGTCTATAAAAAGCAGTCATCGTTCTATGACAGTATTGACCTTTCATCTATCAAATCCATCTACCTGATAGGAAACGATGAGCTGTTTCCAACAGAAGATTTGTTTCAAGATGGATTCTGGAGAAATGATGGAGGTTCTGATTCCTTAGTTCCACCCAATTGGTTAAATGACCTTACAAGATGGGAAGAATAAAACTTACAAGAAATAAATACAAAACATAAAATTTCAGATCAGCACTTTGCTTTTATTTCATAAAATGTTTTATAACCAAAAGCTGCATTTGAATACTTACGATTTTCCAACAAGCATTACTCATTTGCATACACTGAAAATGAAATAAACAGATGCCACATATGCAACTGCTTCGTTATATATTGTGAATTGATTTGGTATCTCTTTGAAAGAAGTGATATTTGACAGTTAATGCTACCTAAAACCTTAAATATCTAAATGATCCATTTTCTTAATGATCTATGCCAAGGGGTTCTCAATAAATTTTCTACAAGGGCCAGAGGAAACCAAAAATCACACTATGTTTAGATTGATCAATGTGCTAGGTAAGCTGGTAGGATGCTCAAGCCTAAGGCATTAAAAAGGACCCAAACACCAGATTAGTTCAAGATTGTGCATGTGTGTTTTCTTTTCTTCTTTTTCGTGGGCCAGATTTGGTCTCAAAGGCCACCTCTTGAAAGCTCCTGTGTAATGAACAAACTGAATTCCCAGTGTGGAATTATAGTGACTTTCAAAGCAATGCATCTTTGTACATTGTACCACTATTTGGTGTTCCTTGTTTGAACTTCTCCAATTACATTCTCTGACAAAGTTGGAAGTTAGCGAAAGGACTCAATCCATGATTCCTCCACAAATACTGCTTTCAGAGATAACATCTTAACTAGAGCTTATTTACTAACTCCAGCATTTATCTGTCATTGGATACATTCTTCAGGTTTCATCTACCGCAGTGTCTGTGTTCGTGAGGAGCAACTGTGCGAGATGTTCATCAGAGAGGTTTGCCTCCTTGCAGGTACCAACTGCACAAGAGATAAGAACTGCTAGGGCATGTTTGCACTGAAGAAAGATGGACCAAAATTATTAACAACATTTAGAAACTGCATTCTGTTTTGAATCAGTGAATTTTTACATGCATACACTGCTACTGATGAATGTAAAAACATGAATATGGATGTAGTGTTATTAATTTGACCGATACTAGCAACCAATAGAGCTTTCCCCTGTAGTAAGGCAACAAAGGACTTGCATACATCAGACAATAATTTGAAGATAGAAAATGACTGCTGTTAAAATATTACTAAATGTTTCTTTCTGTTTTGTTCCTGTTAGTTCATATGAATATATTCATTAGTATGATCTTTGCCAGTATCTTATTTGTACTGAACGTGTCTTTGAGGGGACAAAAATAAAAACGATTTTCACTGTATTGACAAAATTTGAACACAAGGGGCCTTCTGGGACTTTCATCTTTGGCTGCAATCTACAAACACCGTTTATTGTGAGCCCTGAAATATTTTGCTTTTACTTAAAATTAATTGAAATTGAAGCATTCGCCTACTAAGCTTGGTTTTTGTTACCATAAAAAAATTTAGAATTCAAATTGCTTCTCTCGAAGCTGATGGAAATGTTATTCACACAACTGCATTATTTGAATTGTAGCGAAACGTTCAACGTGTGTAGCAAGTTTTAAAGTCTACCTACTCCTATGAACAATATTGTCCTAATCACTCTAATAGGCATTAGAAATCATGACAATAGCTGCAACTCCCATCAAAGATTGACCATTTTACAAGTCTTTTTTAATTCTAACTTTATTTATGAGCACACTATGCACATTGATGATGTAAAAGGAGTGACTGCCTAATTTTGTTATGTTATCCCTTTGTTTTCACAACCTTCATTTCAAGGACACTGAACACAGGTTCATGGCTCAAGGCGATTTGTTGAAATATTTCATTGCCTTCTTTTAAGAGAGGAACATCACATTATTCTAATGATATATGTAACAAGGTGGTTCACTTGTTATTTTTAACTTATTAAGGGATAAAATAAGAATCTTGATGAGTGAACAGCCAACACTCTATGTCATAGTTTTCACATATTTAATTCGTTCTCCAAATTTATCAAAACTTCAAATGTGTATATCTTGGAAACAAAAGGAGAGTTTCAAATATTTTCAACAGATTTTGAATGCGTTTATCCAACACAACAAATGTACTGAATATGGGGCAAATTGCCACAGTTTACCACAATCCTATACGACACTATAACAAAATCAAGGAAATATAAACTCACCATTGGTGCTTCCTTCCTCTTAAGCACTGGAAAAACAAGAATGACAGAAATGAAGTAACACATTCACTTCACATTACAAGGAAGAATTGGATTATTATATCCTACATTCATGGCTTTTCCACAAGTGGTCATTAAAAATATTCCAAACAAGTCAAACTTAATAATTCTGTGGTGTTCTTTTTTGCTCTTTGCATGGTTCTGCATGACAAAAAGTTGAGAATTCCTCAAACTCATTAATCATTCTTCCATTCACATTGACATGGTGAATATTTTGGGAGGCCGTAGCAATTTTAGTTGGATCAAGTGCCTTCTTAAATCTTAAAATAATTTCATATCTGGGCTTTTAAGAAAATCACAGCTGTTCATTAGTCTTCATACATCAATGCATAATATTTTAAAGTAGTGTGTACAAACCTCCAAATTCATGATATGGACATGAGCAGAACTGACTTGAAGGCAACAAGGCATACAAGTGTCCGGTAGTTCCTTTAACCTTTAAACCAATGAGAGAAAACAAACAAATCTAAATAATTGAAAATGAAGGTAAATGCTTGGTAAAACTGGCATTCCTTCAAAAATAATAGCTTTTTTAATAATAGCTTTAGTAATAGCAAAAATAATAGCTTTTTTCTATAAAAAAATAGATTAAAAAATTCAAAGATTCAAAAATAGATTTAAAAAAAAAATAGATTCAAAAAGATTCAATATTATTTCAGACTACTAAACTGTATTCTAAACGAGAACGTGTAAACGAAGCTTTCATGCTATTGACTGAAGAATATCACAGGGAATAACTTAGTGTAGCATTTTGGAATGTTCTCATTTTGAATTCTTTGGTTATTAAAGCACTCGCAGGAACTCGCTGGATTAAAAAAAAATAGAAGTAAATGATGATTAGAGAGCTTACTGGAAAATGTCAAAGAAACTTGAAATGACCAGGTTACGTTCTTTTCACTACAATGGCATTGAAACAAGTGACCTAAGGGTTACAAGCTTTTGCTCTACCAACTGAGCTCATCTATACAGCTCCCTGTATTTGCACATTGGCAAGTACTGTCGCTATCTTTGATGGTGTGTGCCAATTTGAAGCCACAGTACCTTGCAGATGGTATTGCTACGGATCACACCCCACTTTCATTTGGTACAACCCAGAAAGTGGTAGGGAAGAAATTTCAAAATAGTTCAATGTAAGTTTTGTTTGGGGAGTGACCCTGTTCACAAATCCTCACACACAGGTCGATGAGTATCTGATCAATAGATTCTCTTGCCTTCAAACAATGAATCAACTTGTAAGGAATTTTCATGATTCATTAAATTTGGGCCATTTTCAATCAATTATGTCTCAATTATGAAATTAGAGTTTGAAAGTATGTTGAGTTGTGATCCTGTGACCCAAAACAATGTAGCAAAAATAATTAAAGCTTTAATAACATAGTTACTTCTAAAACAATAATTTACTGAAAAAGTAATATTTTTTGATGAATATTTTATATTTTAAGATGTGTTTAAGTAGGATTGTGATACCTGAAAGGCAACCCTGCCGGATGGACTACTGAATTTTGTAACGTTTGAGTGGTCTACTAGATCAAGGGCTGGCAAAAGAGGATTCCCAAAAACAAAATTCAAGCTGCATAAAAAAGAGAAAGCTATACAATCATTCATAATTTAAAGCAACACGCATAGTTTAATTTAGGCTAAAAATTCAATTAGTGAGTCACATGCATGCAGCATTGCCATCATCACACAAGACCATTTTAATGTAAGCTCTAATTGCTTCATTCAGTTATGAGAATCACACTTTGAGGCAAGCAAAAAACATTGATAATTTGATTTTGTTGGTGTCAAAGAAGAACATTTTCTATATTCCCAAAATAGAAATTTGGCTGAAAGTTAAACATGTAAAAAAGGAGACTAAGATTTTACAAATTTATGGTGTAATCTTGTATTACACTTAAATAACAAGTTTATAAAAATGAATATTAAAATTAATTTGCCAAAACATCAAGTATGTGATATTTCAATGGAAAATGTTCTCTGAAGTGAAAGCACTGTAAGCGTTTTCTCCTCCTATTCCTGTCTGGAGAGCTTGCAGACCTCAATTCACCGCACATTTGTACCCCTCTGGTCTGCTGCGGTGTCTGGATGGCGTGGTTATTAAAACACATAGATTTTATGGATGATTTCTAATGGATTTTCATCTTGCTCAATCATTACAGAAGGTCATATTCTCTGGAGTGCGCAGGCTCAGATGCAAGTAAAATAGTAACCAACTACAGTGGTCTTTAAATACCGTATAGATTAATACACTTGTCACACTGTCTAGAGAAGGGTTTCCCTAACTTTATCCCTCCACAAACCCCCTGTGGATGCCAGAGTTGTCCACGAACCCCCAACTTTTTGAGACACGATCTGAGTCATTATTATACTATAATACACATAACAGTGCTTCTTAAAAGATCAAATTCATAGTGTATTATTGTAATGAAAGAAACGAGATGAACAAATATTTATTTGGAAACTTCAAGATCAGATCAGCTCTTTATCTGCAGGACGTACTGTCATGCGTACACCAACTTCACCAAAGTCATGCGGACTGTGTCTGTTTCATAATTCAGTTATTTATGGCACATGCACGGTACAGTACTACAATGGCAACATGTGTATGGAACGCGAAAAGAAATTGTCAATAGGTACAGTACGACTGTTGTACATTACTAAATTATATGATATATCAGATTTTAATTCAACAAAAAGTACTAAAGTTTTGACTTTTAGATACGTCTCACGATCACCCTGGGATGGACTCACCTACCCCTGGGTTCATGCACCCCAGTTAGGGGACCCCTGGTCTAGAGAATGAGTTTCTATTGTATATAACAATTTTCAACTGTCCAATAAATACCAAACACAGAAAAGATTTTGCTTTGGCTTACCTGGAGAGCAACTCATCAGAAACTAAAGAAAGGGGGGAAAATGAACAAAAATTCTACTTATCAATAATTTTCAGTTTTCTACATTAAAAACATGGGCCAGGTTATCATTGTAACAAATTCATAAAATCTCTAACATATTGCTAATTTAAACTCCATAATTAAGTTAACATTAGTCACTTAATTACATCAGTGGTACTAAATGGCAAATCCTGTTTCATTACATTCCTAGACAAACTTCACATAGTTTGTACATTAATGTGAAAGTACACGCTATCTATAGGTGTTTGTACTTCTGGAGACCTTAGCAAGACCCACACATATATACATACATGGTCAACCATGTGACACATTATGGCTTCCATGTTTCACTGTGCATGCAGATAGTACTAAGTTGAATGACCAGCTGATGGAATACTTACTTTGCTGTTTCTTGGCATATTCATCTTGTAACAGTCTCAGTAACTGATCTTCCACCCTCTCTACCAGTGAGTCATCTGAATTGTTGTACATACTTGCTGAATGAAAGGGACAAGGTATTTACATGATGTCAACAGGAATGTAACATTATAATCATAGAAGACTTGACTGAGTTGTAATATTGTACATGGTGGCTTTATGCCCTACAACCAGGGGGAATAGTGATGTTATGTCAGTGCACCGATTGCCTGGCAGTGACTTTGCCAATGACAGTGCAGACACACATCATTAACATGAACATCAATCAACATGTGTTTTATTCAAACACATGTTTCAAGGCAATGATTAGCTTTGGCAGTACTTCAAAGAATTCAATAGCCCACAACTTTTGTACAACATCATGCTGTGGGCCGGGGGAGGTTTGACTTGTTTTGGAAGGGGGCGGGGGGCAGGGGTGGGAGATAGGGTGGAGGCAAGTTAGTGTGGAGGCTGGATAGCCATAGAAACTTATTTTACCTGAGATGTCCTTTTAGCATACCATTTCTGCAAGGGTGCACTCTGAACGTAACAAGTCAACACTTCTGTAATATTTGTCTCATATCTAAACTTCATACACATGTTACAATAATGGAATAGGCAGAGAGCAAATAGGTCATGTTATTGGTCTGAGGATAGGATAGAAACTTCTCTGTTTGTCCTGCTGTTGGCCTTGGCAGAATAACATGACATGGTTAGTCTGGCAGTGAATAGTGAGGACACAATTCCTGTTGCAATCAGTTGTGCTACAACTCATATACCAGTTTGTATTTGAAGTTGGATATGAAATTGAAAAAAAAAATATCCCATGCAGTACCAACAGAGGGATGCAAAAGTACTATTTTGCAGTACACTAGGTTACCCTTGAAGGGATTTAGAATCAGGCTTAAAAGTTGAACTTTGTTTCCTACAACTTACAATGACTAAACTAGTTAATTTATTCCAATAAAACTTTATTACTACTAAACTTAACTTTTGTTTACCATATCTTCTAGACTAGTATGACAAATAAACTAGGCTGGTTTACATCTAGGCATCTGAAATTGTTCAGAAATATATTGTTAGCCCTTTACTACTTTAGGCCCATACAGTATGTAAAGTCAAATTTATGTTGAGCTGGTAAGAATGGTAACTTAGCCTAGACTAAAGAAAAGGGCTACTGAAGGATAACGCATCGTACAGTCGCCTTAGTTCTTGATACCTTTTTACTAGCATGCAGTATGATTCTGAAACACAGATTATTACGATAGGCTAATGTTATTTGGGTAAGGTAGGACTAGGCTAGCAATAACTGAAGTTAATACGTATTCTCTAAGTTAGGCTAAATATGTTTCAAGGAAGCTAGTAAGAAATCCAGATTCTGTTACCCTTGGTGGATTGAGTCCGGCTCTCATACCGTATCACAAAGACTGTCTATTGTGTCGCCGTTGCTCATCTTACAAAATAAGAGCAGCTTTTCCTTTCTTGAAACGAAAGTGTTTCTAAGCATGTATAAAGTTGTTTCTGTAGTGCATTTGACATTCAAAAAAGGGGTTTCACCCAACGTAACGTGTGTATGGCTTCGCGGTTTCTAGGCATGCGCAGCCATCGGCGTATACTCATCATGCAGCTCAGCGCCCTTGGTTTGATCCAACTTCCCTACATATATGATTTGCTATGCTGCCATCTTATCACTCGTTCAGTATTTACAGACGTCAATATAAGTCATTAGTCAAATGGCAAAGATCAGTTTTATACAACAACCAATCAACTTTAGGGGATTACGGCTGCTTCGAACAATTCCCCCTTTTACCAAGCAGCAATATGTTACCACGGGTATGCGTAATATTCATGCATGATTCAGATCATGTTGGCCGCAAAGAGCATTGTGGTAATACCAGGTTTGTTTACAACGTATCCAGGCCTTGCTGTGTTGAAATATCCAGGATAGCATTGTACTGAACGTGTGTGTTTTATTCAGTTACTTTCCAGTAGATAGGCTATATTTTACAATAAAGCCTGTCCTTTTGTTTGGTTAGCAATCTGTGTGTGCTAAAGATAATCGAGGAAGGCGAATCACACAGAGTAAGAAAATGGGGTCTGAAAACGAAGAAGACTTGGAGCTCTTCAAGAAATTTTTAAGTGAATTTAGTGAAAAGCACAGTGGACCTCTAACCAACAATGACCCTTTGCCATTTCGATTAATTACTTTTCGTCTTACTAAAGAAGAAATCGAGGGAGAATGTGCAAGTTGGGCGATAGACTACCTCAAGGGACACACGTGAGTTCATAATAGGCTAATTGATGTTTACATTTGATACCTCATACTTTAGCATTTATAGGTTAGTATGTTGTGTAATTGAGCCTTATTTGTTGTCACAATTATTTGTTGTTAAACAATTCATGATCATGGACGTTAAATATGAATGTAAGAGACTGACTTCGGTCAGCTTGCGGCTTTGATAAGCCAATGAGGCTTCTTCGCAAGTTCCTGCTTGCAGGAGGATCTAATATACATACATACATACATACAATATGCAATGATTGAAGAGGCTAGGTTGAAGATAAAAGAAAAGATAATGCTACAAGACAATTTTGCTATCTACATTTTCAAGGTCCACCATTTTTATAATTACCAGAACTTGGCCAGGCCTAAGTTCGCGCAATTACTAGTATTAGGTAAGCCTAACTTTTCTTTAACAGACCCTTTGGAAACAATAATTGCAATTAGAATAATTATTGCAATGCCTATTACCATATATTATTACATTTAGGCACAAACCCTGTCAACATTTTGTTAAATTCACAAGTAAGGCTTTATCATAACAGTGTAGTGTAGGCTAGTCCTGGAGGTCCTGCCTAAAATAGTCTGTGATGGTCTGCCATTTTTGGCATAGGATCTATGTCAGTAACAAATAATTCATCCCACAACTTACAAGTCATGAATTGGGGTAGGCTAGGCCTAAGATGAGACAGAACCCTCAAGTCAAAGAGGACAGTCACCTTCCTTGGTCTTGTGCCAAACGCAATAACGATCAACCACATTTTTTTCTTTTCCATGAGCATTGCATGCATGGCTGGCCCTCTTGTCTTGTTTCCATAAGTTTGCACACCATGTCTCTAAACATTTAATGAGAAAAGCTCATTCTGAGATTGTTGAAGTGTGTCTAAGAAGTGGATTTTATTTTTGCAAATTTTGTCCTTGGAAAAGGTAGGAAACAAATTTGCACCTTCAAATGTTCCTAAAACTGGTACATCTCACTTGCTTTAGATTTCAAAATGTGTGTCAATTACCATCTTTTTCTATTCATTCTTTGTTCTAAAACATTCATTAGGAAATTGGTCTGGTTATGATGTCAAGTTTGCTTTCAATGAGCTATTCCTTTATGGAAAAGGATAACTGTTTTATATGGTACATTGAGATGTTATCAATTTCCTCATGATATTAAATGCATTATTTAATTGTGATAGTTTGCGTGCTAGTCCTGTACATGTTTGTACAGCTTTTTGTGTATATGTGAAGTGTCAAACATGTACAGTTGTTGGTGTATTATTTTATATTACACATTTTTTGGTGTATATTTGGTTTAATTTTGGTGTAAATATGAAGTATCAAATGTTTTGAATGGTTGCTGGATGGAAAAAGCTGATGTTGAAATTTAAATATTGGATTTTCGTAAAGACTTACAAATTCGTTCTAGATATTAAGGCAACTTCCCTAGTCCCTAGTCAATGTTAAAAAAAAAAAAAATAATTGTGGAAATAATTTTTTGTATCTATATTGCATTTCAAGATACTCACCTTTAAAATATAATTGTCACCGATATTTTTGACATCATTTACCAAAATGCAAAAAGCCTGCCTACCCCCCAACAAAATCTATTAATTTAGAGCAAATAATGTGTTTTTAACTATATATTCAGGTTTTCAAGATATTCACCCAGGATACAATATATGCTACCCTTAAGTGTTTGACATATTTCTGACGTGCTATAAATGAATGATCTCTACCAGTTCAGATATGTAGTTGGTAATCATTAATATTACATTCTTTTATAGAGTCTAAAAAGTGAAGCAAAGAATGTGCTGTAATCTGCAATGTGCAAACAACAGAGCGCAAAATGTATGTAATGACATCCAACATAAAATGTCCTTGAGAAATTTTTAACACGTTGGAAAACGTGTATATTTTCTTTCTTGTCAGATGAGTCTTGTTATCCTAATATTGACTTTTATATTTCCACTTGAGGAGCTCGCCTAAGAATGGTTGTCTGCACTGTAATAATAATGAGTTGAGACAGCCATTTTGATTGGTGAGATTAGTGAGATGGTTAAAGGATTACTTGAAACCAAATGATTTAACAATAATTAAAGGTGACTACAGTATCTTGAAAACCATAATTTAGCTATTTATAGAAAACTGACCAACAATCAAATTTGTCTCTTTTCTTGGACTTTTGACATATATTCAAGGCTAAAATTATGCCATAGGTCATGAATGTTTTAAAAAGGGTAATTTCTCAAAACAAACAAAAAACAAAAAACTGTATTAAAATTGAGGTGCAATACAGTCAGGAATAAAATTTGCCAGTTTAAATGTAGAACTTGTGTAACTATTGTAGTATCTAAGGTTGTTCACTATCCTTCATAGTATCGTATATATGATGAACTTCTGGTTTAATTATTGATATCTTTTAATGGTTAGAAATAAATTGTTTGATGGCAACCTACAGGAAAATGTAGGACAGTACCCCTGGAAATTCAGTACCTCTGGAAAGGTAATTTTTAACTGGCTCAATTTTTTATTTTTTCTATTATTACCCTCTCTGACTCTGACTGTAGATATTTCAGGGCTCTGTGTTCTTCAAAGTTGTCATTTTCCTGACCTGTAGACTTCTCTTGTCAGGATATCCCTTAGTTCTCTCCTTGCAGTTAACAGATAACATCCTGGTGACTACATTGTGTATAGTTTATAGCTTCCCTTAGCTAAGCGAGGCAACAGTTTACCAGAACATATATCGTTCATCCCACACTTACAGTACTACACAGTGTATATATGCTATGTAATATTTCTACATGCCTGTGAAGAGAGTGGCGTGTCAACTTATCCTGTCATTCAAAGCTTTGCCGCCTTCAACTTTCTGACAGTTTCAAACCTGTGGCAAAATACTTGAGTGAAGTGGGTTAACTTCACAAGAGCCCTGGGAATGTTGACATTTTTGGTCTGGTGACCTCAGTTGTAATCGCCTGCATAATCTTGGCACCCCTCCTGTGGTGGATGCTGTGGCCTGGGGAAGGGGGTCAATGAAGGAGGAGAGAGTTTCCTCTCCGTTTGAGAAATTTATACATGGTTTAGGGGTGCTACTAGACCGCGCATAATTATTTTGGTTTTCAAGTAAATTTATGTTCAAGATACTTACAGTTTTCCCCCACAGATATCCGCAGTATCTTTTTTCTGCCAAATTTTTGGGCAACTATATTTCCGACATCTGTTAAATGGCCAATCTAAAATAAGGTTGTGACCCCACTTTCAATACCAGGGAAAATACCGTAGAGTCAAACTGTTAAACTGTTAATGAGTTTTTAGATGGTAATACGGTCAGTATTATCTGGAATCTCAAAGCTCAGAAAAAAGTTCTGATGCTGGGGATTTGAAACAAGTTGCTGGCAATTTATAGACCTATTCATATAAACCACTCTTCGAGGCACAGAACTGATATAATTTGGAGAATCTGGTTTTAATGGAAGCTCTGTATATTTACAGCTGTATGGTTGCTAGGGGATATATTAATCATAGTATAGCTTTTGGTACATCAATTGGTAAACTTCACTTCATCATATTGTGTAGAGTATGAATAAAATTTATTCTTATAATTTTCAAGGATGCATTTGAAAGTCTGTGGTAATGTTTGCAATAACTGTATAACTGTGTTAAATGTCATTACAAGCACCTGTTTTTTTTTGAGTCGTTATAATTAATAGAACAATGGATTAACGATAACATGAAACAGTATACATTTTCACGGAGGAGCTGACCAACGTCGTCAAAGTCGAACCTTAAAGGGGCGTTCCAAAGGTGACATAGCATTTACTTCAGTAAAATTGAATATGGAGAAATGAGCTTATAGTCCTGAATGAGTTTTAAGATCATCAATTGATCCCAGCTAAGTGACCATTTGGGGTTCTTGCTAGCATATTTGGATGTTTTTGAACTTTTTTATTTCACTCAGTGCTCTAGAGAAACATGGCAGATTTAACCACCTGAGCAATGACAATACAGTTGTATTATAATACCAATTGATTTAGGCCATTCTGTGTAGTACTGGTTCATTGTGCATATATATAGCAGTACTTAAATGTAATGCTTAACCTTTGACTATAAAGAGTCATTGCTGACCACAACAAGATTGCAATCAATCAATCAATACTAAGGCATTGTTATTTGCATGATGTAAACTCAACAACATAAACGTAGCATTGTGGTGGCTTGTAACTAGGTCACTGATTGCTTGAGGTGTAATAAGGTAATCCCTTTGCAACTTGTGTAAATAGTCACATAGTTTAAGTAACGTACTCCATATCTATACCATACACTTACACTGTAACACATTAACTGACTATATGTATACTGTGTATACATGTAACATGTAGTTATTGTACACCGAGTCCATATTATAACTTCTGTTAATGTCTCGGTGGATCTGTTGTTTACATATGTGTGCGTGATCACAGGTCAGGAAAAGTACAGAGACTGAACAGGATGGAAACAAAATATCTGCAGAGCTGCTAAATAATTGATTGGGACTGGGTCGTTGGGGGTATAAGGGAGGGGGGGTTGGAATTTCCTTGAATAATCCATCCCAGGTTGTCCTGAGATGTAGTTTATTGTATTTACTACCATGCTTTACTCTAGCTACTGTAATTATATCCTTCAGTCTATACACTATAGTGCCATATACTATAATATAGTCATTGGTCTTGTCCTTCAGCCTATGAACAGTATAATGCCCACCGTACCATCTAGTCACTGTTCGCAAATACTTCGACCTATACACTATAATCCCATATACTATATAATATAGTCATTGCTCTTGTCCCTGAGCCTATACACAGTATAATGCCATGTCATACTATGGTCACCGTTCTTTTCCCTCGACCTATACACTATAATGCTATATACTATTACATAGTCTTCGGTGTTGTCCCTCAGCCTAGTATAATGCCATATTATACTATGGTCGTGATTGTTATCCCTCGGCCTAAACACTATTGCCCATATACTACACTATATTGACTTTCCTTGCCCATATTGTAATTTAACTAGTACTGTGGTCCTGATCTTTTCTACACCCTTTACTTGCTAATATTGCAGAAAATTGGACTTCAAACAACTATTTTTTGGTATACAAATTTTGTTGATTCTGTTTAATTTTTTGTATTGGAAGTACTAAGGTCACATGCTTTTCACTTAAATTATAATTTAACAATATATTACTGTTCAGTCGACAGTTAAATGCACTCTTCTAAGTTTCAAAAATTTGTACGTGAATAATTGTTGAATTCAGGTCGATAATAGTGCAGTAAATGCGGTATCAGGAAGTTGATATATATACAGTAGAACTCGAGAATGAGTACTACTGTATTATATATAGGGTTAATAACATTATCATGTAGATAAGTACTTACTATAGGCTAAAGTAGGCTTACTGTAGTAATTCATGTAGGTGATTGAGTATATCTAGTGAACCTCACGATTGAGAGGAGATCGTTTCAATAGAGTCACGTTCCAGTTGGATTTGTAACAATGCATACATGTTTCAATTTTATTCAAAAGTTCAAACAAGGCCTGTGCACTTTGTCCACATGGGGGCCACTTGGTTTTTGTCACTTTAGATAGTGTAAAATAATAGCTACAAGCTTGTCGTTTGTTTTCAGTCAAAATGTATGGAAAGCATTGCCGAAAAGGGCTTACTGTTTATATGTTAGTATAAATAAATTTATATCCAAAAGTAACAGACTGTACAATTCACTCGTTCACCTTAACACTTTTCTCTTTATATATGAATATTAGTTGTATGATATGACCAGGTAGGTAGATAATAAAAAAAAGTGCTTTAGTTGATACCTGGAGACGGGGTTATCATTCCTAAAAAAAAAACAAAAAACCACAACCAGTGAATTTAGGGAACTCTCAGCATGGAATAAGTTAATTATCTGAAACCACATCAATGGAAATGCTTAGCAACATGGGCTTGTTGCTAAGCAATTTTGCCACACCAAAAAAAAAAAAAAAAAAAAATGATATGTAGTACAGTATTATAGTAGGTTCTAGGAACACTGAAATGTATACTATTTCCCAGTTTTATTATTTTATGAGAAATAGAAGGTACATCAACCTGAAAAAGCAACTCAAGATGTAAAGAACACTAAATTAATCAAGAAAGATCTCAATATGTGATTAATTAGATTTATATGTCTGTTTATGACACTGATATCTATTAAAAAGTTAAAAGGAGAAATGATTTAATTATTTCATACATGTGTGCACAGTATCTTTTGTATTATAAATTTGATCATGGAATTGTCTTCCTGCCAACTTTAACAACATCATGATTTATGTAAATCAGTCATGTCGTAGTCACAGTGCAGTATTTTTTACCTAGTGAAGGTGTTAATGACCAGGTTAACTTCAAATGCTTTGCGCAACGATGGTAAACAAACAAGTCCTTGTTGCCATCATGTTTGGTTGGAGTGCTGGGATTCTTTCCCTGTGGTTACATATTTTCCAAGAATAATACAAACTAAACCAGCAACATAAAAGTTGTCTTAAATTTAATATTGTTTGGTGAAACACCCTAAAGCCCAATATTGTAGAAGAGGTACACCATCAACGTTTTTTTTTCTCGGACTGCATTCGAAAACCAGTCCTTTCTTTTAAAGGTCTAACTTATCCACTCCTTACCAGTGAATTAATTGGTTAATGCCCACAAGGGAGTGACTACAAATAAGAGCTGATCTTTTCTGGTTCTCCCTTAATTCTTGGACAAATTTAACTCACTTGCTACATAATTCAGATATGAATTTTTAGCAAATAAGACAGCAATGAATCACAAAGCCAACTGTATGGCTTTCTGGTTTAATGTGGCAGTTTTTAATTTTTTTAATTTTTTCATAAATTTCCCAAATGAATTCAGAAGCATTGTTGTTTCTCTATTCTTCCCATAATACTAATATAAATAATCTTCAAAAAGCCACTCATGAGATTTTATGTTAATAAACGGAGGAGGAGGACATGTGCTGTCAAACTAGGCCAAATATCGTTTGGTCTGTTGAGTTCCTTGTGAGGTATCAAGCGGTGATTCATCCCGCTCTTAACGACGGCAGTGAAATGTGAAACCTGTTTGATGAATCCTGTTGCCATGAGAACAGACCACAATATATCTCCAAAATATTGGACGACCTAATTATTGCTAATTATATTTACTAAAGTTAGTACGTGGGATAAAGAAAGTGCATTATACTTTTTCCCTCGGTGCAGCAGTGCGAATGGGCTGTGTGTTGAACAGTACACCGTTCACCTCTGTATACAGTGAATCTGATAGTAATATTAAAATGGAATTTAGTTTTATACCCTTTGGTCCCCTGATTGTAATATAAGGATTTTTGTCGGGATGAAATGTATGCAGTGGAGCCGGCATATCTTTATCTGGGGAATAATCATGAAATCTATACTTGTAATATTGAATGTAGTTAAAAGCAGACCCAGTATTGTTTTGCTAAATTCTGTTCTTTTGCCAGTTACAAGTTATTTTGTAGATCATGTATACAAGTAATCATTGAAAATATGATACAATTCCTATGAAAGTCAAAGCTGTTTCTCGCATTTGGTGTCCGGTGACCCGAAATAAGATTCAAAATAAGGGTTGTAATAGATTTGTCAAACTAAGAGGTTGTGCTGCTATTTAATTCAAATAATTATTCATCACATTTCAGAAGCAGATATTGGAAATTTTCTCCTAAAATTGTCAACATTGTCATCATTATTGGAAATGATATTTGACTTCACCTGAGATTTCTGTATGTAATATGCTGCAACGGTCAACCTCAAATCAATATGAAAACTGAAAAGATAAACAAAAATTCCTTGCGTCAGTTCAGACGTGGTTGGAAAAAAAAAAAATTGCTATATATGCAGAGTGCTGTTGGCTGCTTTCATACCAACTCTCAAAACCATGACGTCGGTCACAAAAAGTTTGCTTGAAAGTAGCACATGGCCCACCAATTGTGAGTTATAATCTTTCCTGTGTCAGTGACACCCATTGTGTGTCCTGTTAACAGGCTACAAGCTTATTCTCCCCTCAGACAAACTAGTAGACTTTCTTTGAAGTCAGCTTTTTGGGCTTTATAATTGATAAAATTTCAACATTAATATCAATGTCAAAATTCTATCACATTTGCAGTTATTTATAAGCTTGATTTACAATCATGGTTATTTCTGAAGAATTGATGGAAATCATGTAGGCCAATATTAAAAAAAAAATGGGAGCACTAAGAAAAAAGTGTACAATAAGTTTTTGGTGACGAAAAATTTTCAGTTCGGAATGGAAGCTACAGTTCACTGTACTTAAATTTATATATACAGTATTTATGGCAAAGGTGTGTTAGAAACTGACTGCATGTTCCTCAGACATGCAGTCTCAAAGGCATTGCTTCGATGACCGTTCAAAAATGTTTATCCCCTGGGATCGCTGGATAATCATGAATAAATTAGCCTTCTGGACTGTAAGGAAACCTCCGTGCATTGCAAATTAACAGGATAGGTTGCTCTTTTAGAGAACTCTGGCCTTGTAGCGTCCCTCGCCCACCCCTCTATTGCCTCACTATATTGCCCTGCATCAAAACTGCATTAATTCTCGAGCAAGATACAGATACACTCTCCATCAAAACTACCGATGATATCCATGCTTGTATCAGTGCCACTGCTCTCGGCCAGTGTTTACTGCAGCAAGCAAACTCAGTGTGTATAACTTGTCCAGCCTTACAATAACCAGAAGGTACGTAATTAAGGCTTCTTGCTTTAATCCTGTACATAATTTGCATACCTCTATTTCAGTGTTTCCTTGTTACTAGGCAGACATTTTGTAAACATTCAGGAAGGGTCACTTTTTGTACATCAAAATAACTTGGTATGGGAGGTCAATTCAAATTTCCTCCTTGGTATGAGTTCCAGTGCAACTAACTGTAGAAATATAATTTGAGTATGTGATATGATGAATACTTTCAGAATGTTTTTCCTTGGGGTATGTTTACATGTATACAATACAGAGAGTCTGGATTCAATCATTCATGGTTTGTTTGTGACAGTGTAACATCAGGTTAATTTGGCCAGGTTTTAATAGCAATGAATAGCTTATTGGGGGCACATAAATATAGTGGTGGTAAAGTTAAAATATAGTTAATATCATGTTTGAAAATATAAAAAGGAAGGGTCACAGTTTTGAACAACTAGTTACAGGGTAAGGAAGGTCATGTTACGAGGTATGAAAGGTCAAATTCAAATTCCTTAATGACTAAGACTTCCAGCTACATGTGTAAGGAATAAACAGTTCATTTAATGAATAATTCATAATATTGTTGCATGGGGGTATACAACCATGAGTGGTGAATATGCAGTAGTCATTAATAGGCTATAGTGAAATATCAATATTAAAGGGGCAGCAGAGTGGTAGATAAAATATTGGTGTAAAGTTAAAGAAAGTTACAAGTGTGATAAACTTTTGTTGTACATCACAGTCTTTTTGGGCTTTGAAGAACATATATCAGAAATTTAGTACTTAAAAGTAATATCAAGCACTTAAAATTATACTATATTAAGCCCACCGTACACTGTGCGACTGATCCTGACCTATGTCAACTTGACCGTCGTTAATACTATGAACACCTTTAATTGTAAAGATATATAATAAGTCATACAGTACTGTACAACTGACCCCACACACTGACCCATGGATGAGCGCACACAACGACTGTCTGCTGTCAATGACCGGGCTCTTTTAGGTCACTTGCGACTTTATGAACCTGTGATTGGTTCTGTTTGTTAAATAGGACATGTAGGCTACTGTTGCTGTCGTGAATCCCCTTGCACTCTGCATGACTGCCAGTTGGGAGATAAAGCTACAGGTTCAGTTTTCCTGACTGAAGCCGACAGGGCGATAAAACTAGCAAAATCTTGATCAGTGGTAGTCTTAAAACTAATGCACTCTGCCCGACAGCTATCCAGGATTTTCCATGCAACTACAGTCAAGTTGAGCCGGGTGTGGGGTGGGGGGGAATGCTTTACAGTGTGAATTGTCGTAGAATTAAGCTTATTAGCTTAAACTGGTACCAATCATCACCCTAGAGCTGATATTTCAGTAAATTTATATCCCTTCCTTGCTTACGTGTCCTCACATTATCGGCACTCTCGCTATATACTTGTTTACCATGTCTAGGGTGAACTGGTCGCATTTTAAACGTTTATATGTAACCTTAGCAACCAGTCACTAAACCTGTTAATGACATAAAAACATTCTACTGCTCCCAAAACAGTCGAGAAGTGTTTTCCTTATGTTACTGGTAAAGTATCCTAACTCGATCTGCAAGTGGTTTTTGGGTGGTTTCAGTGACCATATTAAAATTACCCATTAAAGTTGCATTTTGCAGATCAATTGGATTTGACACAACCTGTTGTTTGCATGTCACCATAGCAACCATACTCGAGATGAAAAGATGATCAGCACTTGAACATTTAATTTGGTAATCTGAATCATTCAAAGTTGCACCGGGATTGTCTGAAGTTACGGCGTTAGTATGCAAATGATGAAACAACAGAACTTGTTTACAAATTTACTTTGTGGGATAAGCAAAGCTTTCTTTGTTGATTGGCTGTAAACCACGAGTGACTTTTGAATGAGGAGCTAACTGTTGTAGACGCAGACGTAGGCGTAAATTCGATAATGTAAAGTGTGAGTTACAATTTATATATGTTTGCAGGGAATCACTTTTAGTCTTCACATTTTTTATGTATGTTTTAAAATATTTGCTGTGGACTTTTTTTTCTCTTTAAAATATCTATGGATCCTATATGTAAACAAACCACTATACATCTTTGGACTTGAAACCTGACTATATTGCGAATAATTCGCTGAATTCATAAGAAAACGTTGCAAATTTACAACCCCCTCACACAAAAATACATGCATTAAATTAATCCCAACTGAATGCAGAACACACAGCAGTGTACATTCTAACAGTATTTTTCACTCATGATACAATTATTATGAGTTACATTGATGAGATACATCCATTCACCCCATTCCCTCTCCCCCCCCCCCCCCCAATAAAAAACCCTTTCAGAGCATATGCATGATCCAAGCCAAATTATGCATGTATCGAATGTGCTAATAACAGAGTCCTGTTTTCCTGTTTTCACACTTGTGACTTGCCCTACATTATCCAACCTTATTGACCCAAGACCTGAGGATACCCCCCAATGAAGCAGTAGTTAGGGTACCCAATAGTTCACAGTATATTTTGTACATTGTGTGTAACACTATGTAGATGGGTAGTATACAGAATGTATATAAGATCACAGGGGCTGACTGAATGCTAGCTACAGTACAATAGCCTTAGAACATACGCTGTGTAAATGCCTAATATTATGTCGGCTCTGTTGCCAACACAAAACTGCCATATAGCTGCTAACCAGTGCACTATTAAAACCATCAGTTCTGGAATGTTTAGTATACTCTTTTGAAAACAGACTTTGTAAAGGGCTTTGGAAAAAAGAATCCTGTTTGGGTGTTGCTATGACAACAGTTAAAGTTATCCCTTAGTGTTAATCAGTGCTCTAACAGATCCCTGTGCCTATGACCTTGGGGAAAGACAAACAGTGTTATAAATATTAAAATTGAGTTTTGGTCAAAATCAAAATTGATTCACTGTATGTATTTAACCAAAAGGTGTGAAGGACCAATTCTTTACTCATTGGTAATTATATGCCATTTCAATTCTAAGTACAGCCTATAGAATCTATGTGCATTGGTATACATGGCATAAGACATGAAAAGAAAAAAAAATTGTTGGGAGTATATGTAATAGTAATTGAGATGCATAAATAGTAGATTCATAATCTAATAATATAATAGATTATGTTGAAAATTATGGAACTGTGTATCATATATTTAGTTTAATTACAGTAGCTTTCAAGCTGGTGATTATGTCACTCACACATGTACTGTATGTACACATAAACACAAATATCTTTGTGTATATATGATAAAAGCATATATACCAGAGTATTAGGAGTAGGAAGTTTAATTGGATTTGCTGAAAATGTTGATGTACTGTACAGTATGCTCTGAATGTATGTTGATGAAAATCAACTATATTAAGGGACAATGTGAGCTGCACGTCTTATAATAACACAGCTTTAACCCAAAGTGTAAACAAACATACAGTATGGATAATTAGGGTTTGGAGTAGGATATCTGGCAGACTAGTCAAAACAGCCAGTTGGGATAGTTTCGTAATATCACCCTATACTGTCCTCCCTATCATGCTTCAAAGCACTCGTACTGACAGTATGAACAGTTCCTAACGTTCATCTGATTCTAATGCTTACACCACTCTATACTGTCCTCCCTATTATGCTTCAAAGCACTCGTACTGACAGTATGAACAGTTCCTAACGTTCATCTGATTCTAATGCTTACACCATTCTATACTGTCCTCCCTATTATGCTTCAAAGCACTCGTACTGACAGTATGAACAGTTCCTAACGTTCATCTGATTCTAATGCTAGTACCACTCTATACTGTCCTGTCCTTTGTCCTATATGCAGCCTTGGTTCATGAGGCTATAGCTTCCCCCCATCCTCCACCTCCCCCCCCAACATCCTACGGTTGACAAAGTTCATGGGTGCATTTAGCATCTAGGTGTTACTGTAGGTACTGTACAATTGCCATGGCAACCAATTTGTTTGGTCCTGCAGGTTACTTTGTGTGCATTGAAATGTATTTTTCAGAAGATTAATTTAAATTAATGAAATATAGGTACCTAGATCTCTGGATCATGTCAAACATGTGTCTGTGCTTTAAATAGAAGAGCATAAAACGATTAAGTTAAATATAATAACTTGAAACCTCTAAACACATTATTACAGTTCAAGCAAATGTTATATTTCATTTTCTGTTACAAAGCATATTAAGCTTTCATGACTTCATTTTATTTTATACATGCTGTGTACCAATGTGCCTTTGGAGTACTTGTCCCTGGTCCTCCTCAGTCCCCCCCTCCATTCCCTACCCCTTCATCCACCCACCCACCCACCCCTCAATTATTCCATATCATCCTGTCCATGTTTCACTGTGATGTATTGTTGTGTGCTTTGAAGTACTAAGCATATATGTGACATATATAATTTACCCTCACTGTAACTGAAAGCTTAAAATAAATTGTAATTTAGTTTTCAATGTATATACGTGAAACAACAAAACTGAAACTATCATAATAAAACAAAGACAAAACAAAAAATAAAATCCAGGTACCTCTTTTTTTGTCTCTCCCCCCCCCCCTTTTTTTCTTTTTATATCCAGTATATATATATATATCCTGTGTGGTTTTGGCTAGCATTGTTGTGAATACCCTAGCAACGTTGTATATTTGTTAGAGGCATGATTTTGCACATTGCAATCTATAAACATGCATTACCGTGGCAACGAAGTCAACAATACTGTTTACTGATGTATTGCATAAATAATGGTGTGATCCTGTAGTGTGCAGAGACCCTTATCTAAATAGTCTGTGCATAGTAAAAAGCTGCAGACCTTTTTTTATTCTCCTTTTTTCTATAGATATATTAGTCGTTTTGACATGCAGCAATGAACATGTAAAGGGTATAGCTGTCTGCCTGATATAATTGTGCAGGTTTAAGTATGTAGGCTGTAAGGTTACAGTATATCAAAAAGTGGTGCTGGAACTACTGTATATGTTCATTATGTAGGCCTCCAGTAGTAAGGAGGTGCCTGTAGGGATTATTAGCTTGAAATTTTATGCAGATTGTAACTATATCTCTTTTCTTGCATTGAATAATAGGTGAATAGGATGCAGCATGGAAGATTAGTAAATAATTTTTTTTTTTCCATAGCTTTGACCTTTGGTAAATTTTTTTTAAGTTGAATTATAATTATAAGTTTTCTGTTTGTAGGAGGGGAGTGGGTGAATATGGATATGGGATTTTGTATACATGTGCATTTGTGTGCATTTAGCTTAAAATTTTCAGCTTGTTAGAAACATAGAAAGCATTCAGAAAGGTCAAAAGTGTAGTTTTACTGTTCTTTACTTCATTGCTGCCTTGAGAACTCACATCTACTCATACACTCCAGTCTTCAATTAAGTTTATAAAAATTAATTTGAACTATATGAAAAAGTTAAATGAATTATAGATGCAGGCTTGTTTGTAGGTAATTTATGCAGTATAGCTGTATGCTTCTGTAATTGGCCAATGGTATAAATGTATAAAACTGAAGTAGCCCATGAATATGTATAATATTTTGGACTTTTGAGCTACGGTCTATAATATGTTATATCATCATTGTGGTGACCACAGTACAGCAAAACATTGCTAATATTCAATACAATATTATGGTTATGCTAATGTTAGGAAGAAGGCAGGGCAATGCAACACATCACACTATAAGTACTGTATCTGTTGACTAATTAACTTCCAGAGCAAGGCTAATTTTACCACTTTTCTATTAATTCAATGAATATAAGAAGAATTCCTTCCCAGTATTAAATGTAAATTGTAATTTCCATAAAAAAAAAAATTAAATTGTTTTAAATGCATTACACAGAAATGCACAGAAATGTAGTACTGTGTACCTTAACATAACAAATGACCACCACACAGTACTGTAACTATAATGGACACTGAACATAGTGCACAGTGCTCACTATACACCACTGTACAATTCAACAGAAAAAATACACACCGCATACACTCAAAAGTGCTACAGTGCATTAAACCAATACAGTGAACTTGACTGTCGGATATATCTAAAATAAATTTCACCTAAATGGCAAGACAGTTATTTAAATAGCCATTATAAACATAGGAATATTTTGTGTGTGTGTGTATATAGAGATAACCTAGCAACAGGGGTGTCTTGTTTCTATCACTGTAGTGGGTCTGTTTTGGTAACTGTGCAAAGTTAGTGCTTGTTTCCCCTAATGCAGTTTGAACAATGACAAAATGTTTTTTCAAGTGCTGTATACTATATACCTAGTTCTTGTTCAGAGCAATTTAGTTAAAGATTGACAGTTGTTTTTCTTTAGCTAAATATTTTAAAGCTTTAAGCTGGATGGCCTTGTGTAATATTGAATGAGTAACCCCTGCTTTAATTGATTCCAGGGTATTTTAAAAAACAGGCAAAAGTTCCCAAAGAATACAGGTCTATTGATTTTTTTTTTTTGTGTATTGCTTTAAAATACAGTATTTGTTGTAATATTTGGGAGTTCACAAGGTGACACGGTCTCTTATACTATATTTGAGGACTATAATTGTCTTGAGAGATCTGATATTGAGACAATCAGCTTATAAGGTGAATGTAGATGCAGGTAGATGAAATGTTACACATAAAACAACATGGTCAACCCTAACTATAGAATACCTGTAAAAAAGAGAGAAAAAAAACTCTACCCCCTGACCCTCCTCACATGCTCCCTATTGTATTTCAACAAAATTTACCCCTCCCACAAAAAGAAGGGGAAAAAAATGGATATCTTATAAACCCTTGGTTTTCAACCTTTTTTCGATCACGAGCCCAATTCGTCTTCCGAGCCGTCCTCGCGAGCCCATACCCTACCCTGCAAAGTTATCAACTTCATAAAATCAATTTCACAGCGTTTATTAGTGTATTCTTGACACAGGTGACCCGGGGACTCAATCAGAGCTATGTATGTTCCTCCGTGATCAGATGACAGGTACTGCCCAATTAGAGCCTATCTCAAAGATTTCTTGCAACCCTCAATGGTACAAGGCAATGGTACAAAGCAAGGCTTCCACACATCATAACCTTGGTAAATACGTAGTGTGCAGTGGTTGGTGGGAGTCACCGAATTCTCTTATACTAGTCTTATAGGGTTAGGGTTGAGTAAATTTTACCCGTTGTACAAGGTTTCATCGAAGAGGCTTCCTAAGAAACATCATCATGTGCCTTCGCCACCAGCCCCCAAAAATGCCACAATTTTTAATCATTACTGGGGCAATGCTCGCGAGCCCACAAAATCGGCTTCGTGGGCCCAAATGGGCCCGCGAGCCCAAGGTTGAAAACCACGGTTATAAACGATACCCATTGTACAAACATGGATACTAGTAATACTGTATTTGTATATATTCAGTAAATAAGAATTGTCAAGATTTTAACAATATTATGTAACATTGTTTAGATTTAAGAATTAGTTTGTAATTACTGTCTCTAATTATTGTAATTATTGTCTCCACTGTCCTTTATGTACCTGCACTTTTAACATCATTTTTACTTATAAATCTACCTGCTTCAGATTGGCAATTAAGTTTGTAGTACTATCCCATTAAATGATCCACAATGTAAATATTTTGTTTACAAAGTCACTATATACTATTAATCTGGCATTGTATATATATATATATCAATTGTCTTTGAATTTATTTAACTATTTAGTAGATGGACCATATGTTTGCATCATTTAAATGGGGAATTCACCTCCAGTAGAAGCAGCAGATGATTAAAAGGAGGGGGTGAGGGGTTTGGGGGTTGGGATGGACCAGTCATAGTGATTAAATGATTACAGGGATTTTCTCAGTCCTGGTAATATCTGCGATCTTTTGATGTACAGTAAATAATGAGTGTTCCAACAGTCACAGCTTTAAACGGTTCCAAATTTAATGAAAACAAAGTCTAACTTTTCTAAAATTCTTTTCTAAATGGTTAAAAGCAGTGACAATGTTAAGATCAACTCAAACTGAACACAACAAATTTAACATTCAAGGTAACTAGAGGTGAATGAACTGCTATTAGTGTCAAGTTTCATTGTCCCTGAATACAAAGAAAAGAAGGATAATGTGTTTCACTTCTTACATTTCTAAGGACTGCTGCACTATCTATCAAATGTCAGTAAAATTTTATCAAGATCTGGTTTGCGAGGTTGTACACAAGCCCTAGATCAGGATACAGGAGTGCCAAAGCCCTTACATAAGTTAACAGCATAATTTGCTAAAAATTTTCATTTCTGGTCAATATTTTACCCCTCCTTTTTGTTTTATTCTCTTTCTGTGGTTACTGGTTACTTTGTCAGCAGGGGCTACTGATGTTAAAAGTTATCCTTACAGCTACAAACAACTTTTTTTCACATGTTATTTCTGTTCTGTTTTCTTTATCATCCATAGCAACGTCTCACCTCTCTTAGTACATCTGGTTGTCAAGGAAACAGTGAGGACTGTGCTGTCTGCAGACTTGTCCTGCTTTGTGGAACAGAATCACCACGAGGATGATGACGAGGTCGAGCCATGTGTGGGTACGTCAAAAATGGTTAGCTCACTCGGGGTCTGATACCGATCATGGGGTCAAATGGGAATGCAAGGTGTGTGTGGGTACGTCAAAAATGGTTAGCTCAGGGGTCTGATACCGAGTGTGGGGTCAAATGGGAACGCAAGGGGTGGGTGGGTACGTCAAAAATGGTTAGCTCTGGGGTCTGATACCGAGCATGGGGTCAAATGGGAACGCAAGGGGTGTGTGGGTACGTCAAAAATGGTTAGCTCGCTCGGGGTCTGATCCCGAGCATGGGGTCAAATGGGAACGCAAGGGGGGCGTTCAAAATCAAGTTCAATGCCGAACAATGAGTGTGGAGTCTTGATCCATAGGACTGCGGCCTCAGTAATGGTAAGGCAGAGGACTTGTTGCCCGGAGGTCAGAGATTCTAATCCCCCTTCTAGCCAAAACTTGCTTTACTCGTTTCCATTGTTGATCAATTTGTCTCCGTTCTTGATTTACTTTAACATATAAACAGAAGATGCCGAATAACGCTAGAAATCCCCTTCTCTGTCATTGTGGTATCAACTGAATTGGGGTGTGATCACTTGTTAGGCAGTCTGTATGGTACTGGTTCTTGTGAATGGCACCCCTTCCCTCCCCCCCTCCCCCCAAAAACATCAAAGAAATGACAAAAATTATAGTGATTACCGTCAACTATTAAGGCCCTATTCTTGAGGTTACTATTTTGATTCCAGTTCTAGCCTAACATCATCTTTGTTCTTTTCAAAACAGTTGAAAATATTCAGGCAAAACGAATCAACTTTCTTGTCGTACGCATAATTAGGCAGTTCTGTCAATTTTGACTTTGTTACATGCCAGATTATTTCATTTCATTCCTGACGGCCTCTCTCGTATCTCTTCCATTTAGTCAGTCGGCCTACTAATACACAAAGCTTACGATCAACAAGCACATTGTCATTAGTCAGTAGGCCTACTAATACACAAAGCTTACAATCAACAAGCACATTGTCATTAGTCAGTAGGCCTACTAATACACAAAGCTTACAGTCAACAAGCACATTGTCATTAGCCAGTAGGCCTACTTAAAAACACAAAGCTTACAGTCAAAAAGCACATTGTCATTAGTCAGTAGGCCTACTAATACACAAAGATTACAGTCAACAAGCACATTGTCATGTAACAAGGTATTCTTTCCTCAATAACCCCAAATTCTGACTGTTTTCAAGAGAAATGAGCAGATTATAATGAAGGACCAAAAGCAATAGCCGTCCAAGGCTCTGCTACTTTCTCGTCCGTGCTTTCTACAGTAACACTCTTTATCTACAGTATTACTCTTAACCAATAACCTCCATATAAAGTACGCTGTGCTTGTATCTTTATTAATATCATTCACGCCAGATGGAATTACTATCCAATGCACGACAAGGTCGACATCAATTTTTTTTTTTTTTTTAATCGCTATTTGAGTTCACGCTTAATTACCCGACAAAGAATAGATAAGAAACACGATGAGAGATAATTACAAGTGTATTGTTTTTTAATTTGACCACTATTGTCCTTCATCGTAAGAGTCATCTGATCTCTCCAGCAATGCCATCAAAGATACTTGTGTAAAGGATCAACTCTTGACGTCGGCGATTGAGTCATCTTTGTCGTACACAGTGTTTAGAAATTATGTTATTCCGATATTAACTCCGATTGAATGTTAGATAGTTCTAAGTTTCCCTTTGACCAGCAATAGTACAAAACCCTGGACAGCTGACCTTGTGAAGCATCTTCTACTGCTGTACTTGTATTGAATGCATTCAGTAGTATTCAGTAATGAGTCAGCTCATTAGAGAATTCGTTCTTTTAGGATTTGTTTCAAATAGTGAGCGAGAAAAAAAAAATAGCATTGGAATATTTCTAAGCTATGCATTTTGGATGTGACTCTTACAATATTACTAATAATATTAAGTACTGTACATTTTGGGCAACGGGTGTAAGGATGGGGTGGGGGGAGGGGATGGAGGGCAGGGTGGTGAGTTGATCTTCTATTTAACATTCCTGTGATGAGAATTGAGGAAAGTAAACAAAGTTTGCTGAATAAATTATTATGAACAGTATTAAAGTCTTTGGTTAAAGATATTTTAGATTTTTTTTCTAAAGATTTGGGTACTAAAGTTAAGTCTGCGAATGATAGGGGCCAAATTCACATTACTGCTGTAAAGTGCATTACAGTGCATGTTTGTCAACAAACTTTCAAATGTTAGGGAATGGATAGTTAATTAGTTATCTTCTACAATTATAATGATTTTTCTCTTCTCTCCCCCCTTCCCCCCCCCCCCCCACAAAAAAATGAAAGACTTCCTCCTGTGATATTACTCAAGCATCATTTGCATAGAAATACTTTTGAATGCAATAACAGTTGTAATAGCTGCCAAAAAATTTCATTTAGGATGAGATGTGCAGTGTTAGACCAGCATTTTTTTAAATTTGAAAATATCAATGATCTGCTTGTACAACTTTTATGATGATTGATTAAATTGATGTTTACTTCACTTTCTCTCTCAGCTCCCTGCCCTCAAATAATACCCTTTCCCATCCACCTACCTGCAAATATGAATAAATTTGACCTCTGTACTTCTTTCGTGACCCCCACCCTCTGCATAACAACCCACTACCTGACCAGTAAAAAAAAAGTAAAATCTAAACAACCTAAAATCTGCTAAATTACTTCGCTCCTCGCTTACCTGTCTCCCAACAACCTCAGCACCTCGTTCTACTGTGTATAGAATGAACTGTTAACCTTTTTAACACTATGCACACTCTATGACCGGCTCTCCCGGTCAATGCCCTTCCTTCTCTCCATCCAAAGTGTCTCCTTCAAAGTGACTTCTTTCGCGACCCTACCTCTGCATAAGAACCAACTTCCTGACCAGTAAAATTGAAACATCTAAAATCTGCTATTCTGCTATTCCAATTAAAAACCCAGGTTGTGTTTATGATCCTTTGTTTTTTCGTTGATGGGAATGAAATTGGTTGAATTGCTGTTGGGAGTCAGCCTGGTATCAGGGAGTTTGAAACAAATTTTATATGACTAAATATTGTTTGTCTATAATCTCTTTCTCTTCTCCTTCCCCCCCTTTTTCTTTTGATTTTCAGAATATAATGCTAATGGTCTTGCGAGATTTGTGTTCAGCACAGTGAATGAGATCTGTGCCAAGTGGAAAGAGAATTTCCCTATCTTTAAATTACCCAAGAGGATACCCAAGTATTCCCTCCAAGCAATCAGGAACAACAGGAGGAAGATGGAGGACAGACACGTGGTCATCGAAGACATGCACACGCTTCTGGGAGAGAGATTGCAAGTGAGTAGTATCTTATTGGCTCACTAGGACAGCAGGGCAAAGTTATAATGGTATAGCCCCACCGTCTGAGACGACCAAATTTTGGTACGGACGACCAAAACTCAGCTTTGCTGCAGTAGTCGTACCAGCAGACGACCTGTTGGTTTACATCAGATTCAGATGGTATTGTAAATAAAATATGACCAAAATAGGTAAAAATGATAAAATTGGTGTCATCATCCGTCACTGTGGAGATACTGAAAATAAAAACAAGAATAGCTGTAGGCCTCTGATCCAAAGTTTACTGGCCCAAAGCCTGAAGTTCTATTCGCCAAACCTACACATCTCTCCTACAGTGTACATATAGGTCTTTTTTGTTATTTGCTTCATTTTTTTTGTGGATCAAAAAGGGAGACCCGGTTGTCGGACGGACATAGGTCTTAAACATTGCCCTGTCGGGGAATAATTTGCAATTTTGTAAACCTGTGATGATTCGAGTTGCTATATTTTAGATTTTGAAGGGACTCGAAAGAATATAGATTAGTCAGTAAATCAAATCAAGTTGGGGGAAAAAGCTGTTGGCTACTGGACACGACCTAAATATAAAGGAACTCATTACCAATTATATGCAAAACAGTTTGTACAATGGTCAGATTGTTCAGATGCATTTGCAGTTTTGTAAGATGTGTGTTAGTATTTTTCATATTTTATGATCAACAGAAGCGCTATTCTTTTGAAAGTTCTTTGAATTCAAGTCAATGTACTTTGATTCAATCATGTCATGAATACACTGGCAAGGACATTCATGAAGTCAGAGACGAGTTAGAAGTTACAAAACATGAATGTGGCATAGAAATCTCTGCTGACACAGCAATGACAAAAGTTTGTTTTAGAGACAAGTTTATGCTAAAAATAACAGTTTCGGTTTCGATGGGGCCTGGATAAAACAATCTACAAACAAGGAAAAAAACAAATGATGAAACGTGAAAAAACTAGTCACAGAAGACCGTTCTGGCAAAGAACAAAAACAAATGCCAACAAGACCACCTTTTCCCACCCTACCCCACCTCACCTCACCCCATCCTACCCCACCCCAGCCTTAGATGCAAGAACTTGATATTTCTTTTGTTGGATAACAGGTAAAGGAAGGCTGCACAGTCTCACATTCTTGATATTCAAACTGGTTCATAAAGGTCAATTTTTTTTTCTGCATACTCTTGAGACCTGAGACTTAAGTCATAAATGGTTTTGCTTTCATATCACATATTGTTTGATACCCTGGCCAAAACTAAATTAAAAATTGTTTCCAGAGAAAACACGTCGCCAGCGGCATGCAAATAAGTATAGAAGCGATTCTAAGCACACTCTCTGGGACATGTTCAATTGTAATCAAGAAAAGTGAACTTTTAATTTGTTATTAAAGGAAAATGCTAAATAGAAATTTATATTATCAATCAGTTAATTTGCCAAAAAAAATTTACTTTCATATATATATATATTAGTAAAGTTTTATAAAAATTGAGAAATTCTAGGTCTTGATGACTTTAAATTCATCAGTGATTTGATATCTCCTTTCTTCCTTTCTTTCTCTCTCTCCAGTTGGACCAGCCGTATTCATTCTTTGGTGTCTACGATGGACACGGTGGTGTAGATGCATCGTACTACGCTGCGGCCCACCTTCATTACTTGGCGGTCCAGGACCCGGCCTTCACGGAGAGTCCAACCAGAGCTATGATGTGTGCTTTCAACCAAATCGACGAGTCTTTCATCAAGAAGGCAAAGCGAGAGGTAATGTAACATGTGTTGCCTTCACTGTTAAAGGGCTTAAGGGGTAGTAGGACCGATCTATGGTTGTTCCACCAAATCCAATTGTTCAAGATGATATTAGGCATAATGCCTGAAAAAAGTTTGCAGATGTTAAATGAAAAAGATTACATTCAATTGGTAAGGATGAAGTGAATTTATTAGAAAAATTGTATTTCTCAAGTGCGAACCCTGGTTACACGTTAAGCAAGTTACTGTGGCTTCTGACTGGTGACCCCAGCAATGAAATGGCTATATAGGGATTGCCACCAACGAAGGGCTGGTTAGCTCAGATGGTAGAGTGCTGGGTTTGTAACCCAGAGGTCACTGGGCTTGTAACTCAGAGGTAACTGGGCTTGTAACTCAGAGGTCACTGGGCTTGTGACCCAGAGGTCACCGGGTTTGTAATCCAGAGGTCACTGCTCCGAATCCCATTCAAGCCATAAATTTCTTTGCTTGTTTCCAAGAATATTATAAAACAGACCTAAACTTAAAACTCACTCTATGTAATACGATACACTGTAGCAGTGTAATGTACCATCCTTGCATGTTTTCTGACCACAACTATTTGTTTGTGTAACTAATTAAGCCGATCCTTCTATTTGTTTCAGGGTTTACGTAGCGGTACGACCGGAGTCACAGCCGTTGTTAACTCAGACTGTATACACATAGCTTGGTTAGGAGATTCTCAAGCAGTCTTGATGAGAAATGGTCAAGCTATTACAATCATGGAACCTCATAGTCCAGAAAGAGAGGTATTGTTATTGTAGAAATCACCCGTATTGTAAGCAAGAAGGTCACAACATAGTTTTATAATTTTAATAATAATCATGTTACTCCCATCTGAAAAACCATTTTCCCTCATGGATAATGACTATGTGTATCCACGAAGCTCGGTTAGTAGTTTTCTCAAGCAATTTTGACGAGAAACTGTTGAAGAAATACTAGTATAGATCCTCCCCAGTGCTCCCAGGAATGGAGGTATAATATCAGAAGTCGTTTCAAAATGTGCCCTTATATGTAACAAAGTCAATTTAACATATTGTATAGTCTTCTCGTGTTTTTAGATTTTTGTATTCATATTTTACATACTGTTTCAATTTTCATTTATGTGTTTTCTAGACTTTTTATTTCTTTGATTTCTCTGTCTTTTTATTTTTTTAATTTTGTTTTAGGTTTTGTAAAGCGCCTAGAGGCCTTGTGGTATTTGGCGCTATATTAAGAACTTATTTATTATTATTATTATATTCAGGCATGGTTCAAACTTTAATAACCATCTTACTCCCGCATCCTTAAGAACGCTTCGCTAACGGAATGATTTAAAACGGCTCTAATTTTAACCCAATATCGATGTGTGAACATCATCTGCTGGTGGTTTCTGATCTGTCAAAGAAAGTACTTTTGATAGCTTTTAACCCAGATTCATTCTTCCTAAAGCTAACAGAAAGCAGGGATGACAATGACCTTGAAAGAATTTGTAACCACGTGAACCAAACTATTGCATAACAAACAATGACTGCTTCTTTCGTTTCTCATAAGTGCGGCCGATATTTCTTCAGTAGCAACTTTAATACACAGTTAGCACTTATTTTCATCACAGACTCTTTTTTCTACACAGAATTTAAAACTAACTGGTTAAAGGGGAGCAGACTTTTTCTAAGTGATCTACAAGGAACTGTGTCAAACCAGGGGATAGCAGGTGTGGGGTGGCTATATTTACTTCGCACCTCGCTTACCTGTCTCCTCACAACATTAGCACCTCATTCTACTGTGTCTAGTATGCCCTGGTAATCTTTTAATACTGTGCACCCTCAACGACCGGCTCATCTGGTCATTGCCCTTTCTTCTCATTCTACCATCCAAAGTGTCTACACATGCGTTTTCGTAGTGGATAGTAAATACGGAAATTTGCCCGGATACCTTCAGTACATCCTTTTGATTCCACCAATGACAGCAAAGCTTAACTTTCCTATATTTCTTTATCAAGGATGAGAAACGGAGGATCGAGGAGATGGGAGGATGCGTTGTTTGGTTCGGTGCTTGGAGGGTAAATGGCAGTCTATCAGTCTCCAGATCAATAGGTAAATATATTTTTACATATTATATCATTCATGTTACTTTTATCTCTCACATTTTCTGTCACATTCACGATGTATTTTACAGTCTGTTGCTCCTGCTTCTCGAGTGTCAGTGACAAAGAGTCATTGGTATATTATGAGCCATTGGGCCCACAGTCCTTGCTGGTTTAGACCAATCACGTACAATGTGAGTGCCCCAATAAATAGATCCTTTCGTGGACGTGACTTTACACATCTTCATAATGTAGCAATTTGGAGATTGCAGAAAATTATAAGCTGTAATATTAAATCCCTTACTTTGGTCTCCTTCTCTAGAACCAAAATTTATAAAAAAAAGATACCGCAAATTTGCAGCATATATTCAACACATTTCCCTACCGTTGATGGAAAATTCAATTTGAATTTGATCTTGTCAGGTGATCCGGAGTACAAACCGTACGTCTGTAGCGATGCCGATACGGCGGTGATACCTCTGGACGGCACGGAGGAGTGCATCATACTGGCATGCGACGGCCTGTGGGACGGTGTGACCAAGGAGCAGGCCTGCCAGACCGTCCAGGAAAATATTGACAGTGGTGCAGACCTATCTCAAGTGTCTTCCATTCTCGTGACTCAGGCCAAGGACAACGGTTCAGGGGACAATATCACCGCCATCGTGGTGTACCTGAACCCGTACCACAGACGGAATACGCATCTCAACGCCAAGGAGAAGGCGGAGACGGACACCGTGGAGCAGGCGGGCAATTCCGGCCAGTCCGTAGCGGATGGGAAGAGCAACGGCGGGGTTACGAATACGGAAGAGGAAAGCAGAGGAGATAACTCAGGGAAAGCTAGTAACGAGAGAGGCAGCGGAGAGGAAATCAAAGATGTTTTAAATTCAAACAATAATAACTGTTCTGTAGAAGAGAAGGAAAACGACTTCCACTTCAGGTCTAATATCTCTGTGGAAAACAAAAGTCGATTCACGGGCAAGAACACAGTTTACACTCAGGGACAGCGGAAGGCCGATAAGTCGGGGCAGTCAGCACCGGTGAACGACATCAAGCATTTCACTTCGGTCGAAGCTGACGGTGACCTCGAAGCATCTCGAGCCAGGATTCGTAGGGAAGGCGTCCATAGAGGCCTCAGGAGAAGTTCCAGCGAACCGCCGTCACTCTACCAGAAGATGAAGGACACAAAAGCCGACGGCATATACCCCTTGTTGGAAATAGTCTCCCGATCCAAGAAAACAAACCACAAAGCATTACCAATGAAGCACAACTCCATGCCGGCCACGCTGAAGCCCAAGAGTACTACGTCGAATAAATCTCTTTCAGGAACTCACGACGCCGGCGTCTCAAACATCTTCAAGACGAAAGATCGCCAACTGAGACGGACCTTCCCCAGAGGAACCAGAGACTGAGCGTTAACCTGCCCGAGGGGTTTTGACACATTTGATGTGGAGAGGTTATCTAGACCCCTAGGAGTACAGGGTAGATAGCCCATGGATTTGTAAAAGACTTGGTCCTGGAAGTACCAGAAACTTTGAACCCTTTAACAGGGGGGACGTTAGTTTGGAGGTTGGAGGGACTTAGTCTAGAGAAAAGGAGGGACTTAGTCTGGAGGTAGGATGGACTTAGTTTGGAGGTGAGAGGGACTTGGTCCAGTGGAAGGAGGGACTTATTCTAGAAAAAAGCAGTGAATTAGTCTTATATGTAGAGGTACCTTTACTCAGGAGGTCGGAGGGACTTTATCAGAAGGTAGGCTTGACTTCCCTGGAAGAAGGAGGGACTTAGTCTCATGGGTAGGAGTGACTTACTCTGGAGGTAGGAGGCAATTACTCTCAAGAGGGATGTAGGAGGGACTTAATGTTGTGGTTCTGTGTGACTTACTATGAAGGTAGGAGGGACATAGTCTTGTAGGGTAGAAATTACTTACTTTAGAGGTAAGAAGGTCTTAATCTGAAGATAGGAATGGTTTGGTCTTCAGGTTCAAGAGGTGTGAGGTATTGTGTCTGTTAAGTATACAGTAGGATAGTCATTTATTTACATGTGACTTTCTCTTCCCTGCTAAGGGAGAGTCTAAGAGTTAAAGAGTACAAAGAAAAAATCCAGTTTACATCTCCTTGTCTCAGTGAGAAATAATTTGGACCAAAAAAAAAGTCAAATGTAAAATTTAGCTTTGATCATCTAGAATTAATCACAGAAGTAACATTTTTTATGGAGACAATATGAAGAAATGTTAAAAGAGTACTAAATTGAGGTAGAAATTAGCCTAATAATAGCCATATGTCGATAGTATGCAAATGAATTACAAAGTTTGGTGACCCACTAACAAAAGTGGCACTATCTTTTTAACATCCATATTTTGGTATTTCTTGTTCTGATAAACAGGGCTCTGGTTTTGCTATAATACTTGTGCTAAAGTTTGTCTAGGGAATACTGAAACCACATCGGCATTTGAAGCAAATTAAATGTTAAATCATTCTTTCATTGCTGAAAAATATGCCAAAGACTCAAACAAAAGAAAGACATTCATTAAAATTTGATTCTTTAGTGGTCATTTGGTACCACCAATATATCAATAATTTATAAAGTTAAAAATCACTTGAACTGAGGCCGTTTCAAAGATGATATTCTTGTGAACACTGACTGGTGAATTCTGTAGGGACCACTATCCTACTTGATGTCCTGTGGTGTTGTATATACACACCTCTTTAAGAACCACCCGTGTTCGATTTTTTGACACTTCAAAAACAATCGGTTGTATCTTCAGTCCGTCTAGACTCGGCGAATCTGTACTCTGGAGGGTAACGAAGGTGTCCGAAGGTGTCCGTCACTGGCAGGCTTGAGGTAGCACTGTCATAATTAGCATGGTCTGTTGCATAATTGTTTGGTCAAGTGTGTCAGTAGCTCCTCGGTCAGTGCTGAAGGTGGTTACCATACTACTTGGTATAAACAGCAACTCTTTGTCAACCTTCACTACTTTTGTTTGGGGCATTTTAAAAGGTCAGCATCCGTTCAACGTGGTCTCCTAAAGGTTACAAATCTTGAGATTGACATTTTAGAGATCACTGTAGCTGCTGTATGTACAGGGGATGTATATGTATGTATATATATATGTATATTAGATCCTCCTGCAAGCAGGAACTCGCGAAGAAGCCTCATTGGCTTATCAAAGCCGCAAGCTGACAGAAGTCAGTCTCTTAGATTCATATTTAACGTCCATGTTTACCTCAAAGAGAAGGTTTGAGCATCATGCAGTTTCTTTCAGTGTAAGGGTCGACCCAGCTAGCCTCTGAGATTCAGAAGCTATTGGTAATAGACACTGTTTGGGGTGGAGAAGGAAACTGCTGCAAACTGATTTAATTTATGTCCTTATGTCATTGGTAAAAGTTCTTAAAGACAGTTAGCAAAAGACTAGATGCAAGGTCGATGGATATGTGTGTACTATTATGAGTAAATGTGCATAACAGATTTTTGTTGGTCATGTTTCAACCGACCAGAAGAAAACGTGTTTACAAAAGAATGTACATAAATTAAGTTTCAAGTTAATGTTGTGTTTTCATTGTCCAGACCATATAATAAATTACAGTATATCTTCAGTGTTTCGGACCAATCTCTCAAAACTTCACCAGTATCCATGTATCAGGACAGTACATAGACCACTGCAAGCCAGAATTGTTTAAGAAAGCACAATATTTTTAAGAGCAGAATACTCTGTATTTTTTTTTCTTTTCTGTATGTCAATTATATGATGAGACCTATGAGATAATTGGTCTAATAATATGATACTAAGGCTGTTAAAGCAGCTTTCTGAGTTTGGCTGACATTTTTTGCCGTAACCATGGAGTGTAACACAAATATCACTACACTAAGACACCACCCTGCTAAGATTTTTGCTTTGATGCAGTCTTCAAGAGTACAGTATGCAGTGATATCAGCATTAGGAAACTGTTCGAATTTGCTGGGTATTCATAAGACATGAATATTCATTGAGTAAATAAATCTATAGTATGTGAAGTAGTATGCTGTTAAAGTGGAAGTAAATAGGTTTTGGCATTAAGTGTGACCATTTGACTCCCTTTTGGCATATTTTGGGACAGTTTGGATGATCTATGAAAATGATTTGATGCAAAAAAAAAACAGTAAGAGTATATTTTATCAATGTATTTTACCCTGTAGGTTTGGTAAATTTGTGACCAAATTCCAAGAAATTGCGTTTATATTGTGGAGCAAAATAGGTGAATTAACTCATTTAGTATCTTTTGACATATTTCTTTTGGATTTGTTTTAAGGTAGTGGCAGTAAGAGACTGAATTATATACAAAAGTGTGCACCCACAGCTGTCTGGCTGGCTTGTTTAGTTTCATCTCAGAATGAGAATATTTCAAGAAAAAAAAAACAACAAGGCTAAACATAAATTCTATAGATATATTTCTCTCTTTTCTATTTCTGGGTCTTTTGAAAAAGTTGCAATAACTCTTAACCTTTGTATTGCTTTGCTATGATTCTTCATTTCTCACGTCGTTAGTTAAAAAATGTACTCAGTTTAACGTAGTGTTTTTCTGTATTAATACTTTTGAAATGTATTGTTTACTATGTATATGTCATCATGGAAAAGAGGTTCTTGAAATCTGAAAGGGTGTACTGTCTTTACTAGTGGTTTACAGGGACAGTCTGGTCATTTCGTCTTGCAATGTTTGTAGAAAAGGGGTATTTGGATAGCCCAGGGGCAAATCCAGTGAGGGGACCCTTGGGGAGTCTGAGCCACCTTCCTTCCCTTATGAATTTTTTTTCGGTACTAAAAATTGGTCACAGAGGTTATTTTGACAATAAGAAGTATATTAGTGGACAAATTTGCTAGCATCCTTTGTTCATGTTCGTCCGTTAATTTTTGACGATGTTTTCCTATTCAACAATGTTTTGGAAGTTATTTTGGAATCTACTGGTACTTGCCTTCTGAACCCTCACCCCCATTCCCAATTTTTTTGAGGCCTGGATCTGCCACTGTAGTGTGTCCAGAAAGTTGTATATTCAAAAACATTTTTCATACACAAAAATACATTTCAACATGTATTACATTAAAATGATGGGATTGTATACTTTAGTACCTGGGGGGGGGGGTAGAGATAGGGTCAGGAATCAGGAAGATTTTTCTATGGTGACGTTTATTATCGGATATCATTCGGCGTTTGATTTTCTGAGTCCCAATGCCAGAACCAGAAAACTTTCAACTTAAATGGTGATCCTTAATTCTGGCCAAATTGGAGGTTTTCTAAGGAATGTATCCCAACTGTTCAATTCTTGACAAATTGTATATTTTTTTTAGTTTTGTTGAGTAAATGACTTAACCAGATGAAAACCAACGGTAAAAAATTAAGTTCATGATAGATATTTCACATAATGTCCACCTGTTTTTTGTGTTCTATATTAATGAATATGGTTTACTTTAAGATTTTTTTTTTATGAAATATATTATCAATTGTGTGATGGTTACAATCATTGAAAATTTGTCTAGACAATTTTTGTTATTTGATCATTATAATCATAGTAGTCTCAAAGTTTGGGTTTTATTTGGAAGAAAAATGTTTTTTTTTTGTCATTCTGTTGTATTCATGAAATAATATGTTTAAAGCATATGTTTTGTTTAAAAAAGCGAATAGTTTTAATTTTCTATCTAATAGCATTATAGTATTGTCAATGTTTCCAAAATTATTATGTACATAGTCTTTTCACAGAAAATACAAGACAACACCCCTTTAGAAAAAACAACTCTGTTTTCTTTTCATCATTTTCTGATTTCTTTGATTATATGGTATTAAATGCAGAAAAAGATCTTGGACTGTTATGTGTGTTATCATCTTACAGTAGTTCACCTTAGAGATAGGACTATCAAGTACCCCAAACACAAGTTGCAGTATAATAACATACAGGAGCGTAGCCAAGGGGGCGACCGCCCCCCCCCCTTTAGCATTTTTTTTGGTACGTTTTTATGATATCGCTAGTAATTTCAAATAGAAAATGCTTAGATGCTACTTGCAAGGCCTGGGAAGTACCATATCCAGCAATCTGGAAGGCATTTTTGGCCAAAATTTTCTTGTACGCTTCGCGCCAACTTATGGTGGCGCTACGCTTAGATAGTTTCCAATGCCAAATCTACGGCTCCGATAATTTGCCTACAAGTTCGCCCCTACCTTGGCAAATTGCTCGCTACGCGCCTGATAACATACTACCAGGTCTCGATAAAATTGTGTGGGTTTCTCACTTATTTCATAAAGTTTTCTGATTGGGGTAAGAAGTATGGGCCTGTTTGAAGTTCTCCATATCATGAACACCATTTTGTGTGATTCTTACAGTGATTGTAATTACTGCTAGATTTTCTGGAATGGTCACAAAGGTTAAAAAACTTTTAAAAACATATCTAAAAAAAATAAAAAATTTAAAACATGTTTTTCCGCATACATTGTTATATTTTTTGTAACTTTCAATTATTTCACAAGTTTCCATGGTGATATAAAGCAAGCAAAGCAGTCTTCGCTGAATTAGGCGGTTCTTTGTGATTCGCTTTTACTGTCCGTCGTTTCCAGCTTGTCATCTGAATGTTAGAGAGCGTGGTGGCCAATTGGCTAAGGCGTCGGACTCGTGATCCAAGGGTTGCTGGTTCGATTCCTGCCTAGTTCATTACGTTGTGTCCTTGGGCAAGATGCTTTATCTCACTTGCCTCTCTCCACCCAGGGGTTACATGGGTACCTGTGAGGTAACTTGTCATTGGACGCAGAATATAACTGCTGCCGACTGGAGGGGTGTCTGAGACAGGTTATCATATACCAGGGGTAATACAACGTCTGTAAAGCGCTTTGAGACCTATCGCTGGTATAAAGCGCTATATAAAAAGCAAATATTAATGTTGACAGAGAAAAGAGATCAAGACGTTGTAAATATTTGATGTTACTCTTTTATTTTGTAGCACCAATGAACATCAAAACATCCATCAGATACAAAAAAGACAAATTAAAAACATCTGGAGACCATTATAGCAGTTAGTTCTGTGTCATTTATACCACAGAACCTCACAACATTAGATGTATATCAAAACGGGAGCGCTCGTTCATCAATCTTCCTGTGCATATCTATTCCTCTTCACACCAAAATGAAGAATTGTATCTATTAATTAGCTGATTCATCTAATGACCAAAACAAATTTAGCCCAGATTTATTACTGCGAATTACAACATTTTTTGGCATACCTGCTATAAGAGTGGTGTAAACTTGGTTTAAGAGTTGCAACTTGGTCAAAACAGTTACACATTTTTCAGTGTTCAAAATTGCTCAGAAGAATGACGGACTTCAAGTTGGTCAGAACAGTGAGAGATTCGAAGGAGTTCATGGTATTTCAGAACTGTCAGATTTTAGGTGTTTTACACTTACTTGTTCAGAACAGTGACAGATTTTAGGTGTATTCACTTGCTTAGAACAGTAACAGAGTTGTTGACAAGGTATTGACTATCACAACTCAAGAACATGGCTCTTTTGAAACTCACTTCTGCCAGTAAGAAAGTACTTGACTGTTTTACCTTCCAATGTATTTCGCACAAATTAATTTGTCCTCCAATGTTCTGGTATCTGTTATCACTTATAGTGACATCTTAGTCCTCATAAGTGCAGTCAAATCTTTACAAACCGTGGTCACATTTCCAAAAAAATTGCACATTTTAGTGTGGAGAATAAATCTATCTTATCGGACATCAGACGACCTTAATAGCTCACCATGTATGATGTCGTCACTCACTCTGCTATAAAAGCCAGACATTTTTGGTAAATTACATCCAACAATTAAAGTTGACACCTTCCCAATGAAACATGCTATGAAGATGTGGTTTTGATACCCATTTGGTGCATATAATATATATAGCAATGTTTGACATATTTGACTTTTGTCATCTGATGGAGTTATTGCTCCCTTCCCATCTACATGTGATCTGTAGCAATTCCCAAAACCTTACTATATTTGTTTCATTAAATCAGGACCCCAAAACACACAAAAAATTCAGACTACTATGTAAAGTGTAAACTAATCACTCCTTGGTCTTTCATATTATTTTGCTTTTCTTTTTGTCCAATATGGATGTTGATATTCAGTATATTGCACAAAACATTCAGTGAAATAACATTTAGCATATCACTGTACCCTCACCTCCAACCACCCCCCCCCCCCCTCCCCCTTCATCTCTTCCAAGATAAAGACACCAATAAAATGTTGTCTCAACTCATTCAGTACCTTGAGTTAAGAATGATTCAAAAATAAAAGCAGAAAGGATGCTATTAATAGAAATGACATCATTTCAAACTTGACTGCTACAATCTGATTGGCTAAAAGAGATCACACGGCATCCAATGGAGACACTGACCATGTCACATGCTAAACATAGTACAACATACCATGATGATAGAGAGTGATACATTTTGTATAGTGATTACATTTTCCAGATAGAACTACCTATTTTAATATGTGCTACTGCAATTCAAGTAATTTTTGGTTGTCACGCCAAGAAGAAAAAGGAAGCAACTTTATATTATTTGCAAGTATCTTTCGTCAAGCCAGTCTAAATCTCAAGTAACATTATTATCATAAATCTAAAGAAATGAGTCCTGAATCCCCTTGAAAAGTTTTTGTTATTATATTAACAAGCATTTTTGCACGAAACAAGAAAGACAGGAGGCAGGGTAAACAGAAGGTTCCTTTTGTAAGGTTTTCATCTTACAGTAAGCATATTACTCAAGGCAGTACATGTTAAGGCTAATTCCAGAGAGGTTGCTTAGCAACAGCGTACTAAAAAAAGATTCCTCAATGACCTATAACCAATTTCATCATTCAGCTGCACATGAGAATGTGGTACCTACAGGTCAAGGGTCAAGTGAGAAAGTTTGCTGTACAGTTTTCAATTCTTTGTGATTGAAAAGCTGGATTATATCAAGTATGACTTCAAATCGTCACAAATGCCAGTGACTTACAAATTACTTGCATATTTCATGAGTTTTGAGAGAGAGAACTCACCATCATAGCTATGAAAGCATACACTATTTTCTTGCTTATTTCAACAAATTACTTGACAAGCACATGTGCAGCTTAAATCAGGCTAAATTAGATGGAGGGAGGGGCAGGGGTTTCAGGGGCATACCAACACTGGGGGCCCAGGGCCAATTAGAGGTCCCAGAGATATATGCAATGAAGATAATGCATTCTCACCTTCATAATATACTTAAGGAAAAGTGAAGAACTCAAAAAGGGGGTCAGGTTTGATAATTGACCCCTGGGTCTGACCTGGCTCTCAACATCCTCCCCGGTCATGATACAGCTTTTTTTAGTTCCAAAAGACATTTCCAAATTTACCACTAGATTACCAGGAATGGGCATAACAGTTTTCAGCATGTATCATTCACCCAGAAAACCAAATATTTCATAAGCAAGAATAGTCATTTACCCAATTACCCATCCTCATCTACTTTAATTAGAGATTGAAATGTCTTCAAATTCAAGGTTCTTGTCAATTTGGCAAATAAGTTCTTGATTACTAAGCCCTGGAGATGCAACAGGGTGTTTCGATGTTGCTTGGCAACATTCACAACTTTTCTCAAAATTCCAGTGACGTTTTAAAAATTCCAGTGACTTTTTAAAAAATTCCAGTGACTTTTTTACGGGTATTATTACTGGGGACACATTAATAGGTCCACTTTGACCAAATCATTTAATCAATTAACCGATCAAGCAATTGATAGGTCAATCGATCGATTCATCCTTCAATTAAGATAACCATAACAAAAACGACACAGCTATAAATTTAACAAGCGTTACAAAAACGGTCCATTCACAACGTATCTTGCAGGCAAACACAATGGCGATTCCGATTATCAATCTCGATAATCTCTCTGCATCCTTGACGGCTCATTCCAGCTCCTCCATCTTAGAGGAGCAACCTCTCACCTCTCTTTAGGGTGGGTCTTTATCAGTGTAAAATAAATCCTGATATAAACCTCTCCAGTTCTGTATCCAACCAGCCAGCCTTGTTCCTGTGAAAGAATGACAAAGCAAAATGCTTAAAATTTCACCAGAAAATCAAAAAACAATTCAGGGGGAATTTGGGAACGGTCTGAAAATGTGGTTTCGATGCTATCATCTCAACAAGACACAGCCCCATTAGCTGTTCAAGAATCCTTTTCAAATAACCTAGAAACAATTTGTGAGCATCATGTAATAAACAAACCACATCCTTTGTCTTAATGTGAGAGAAGAGAATTATGATGATAATGTAGTGGATAAATCCAAATCGAAATATCTAACTCAATCAAATGGTGTTATCAATTTATAAATGATAATGAGCAAAGTTTTCTAGCAGTCAAAATGCAAAGTGGTGCTTTTAATTTGCAAGATGCAATTACATTGAACTGTGAGGAGTGTTTTAAACATGTCACTCTACCTTAGAACTTTAGCTTTCGAAATGACTGCCTCCAGTTTCTTGGTTTCTGCCTCCAGCTCCACAGTCTCTCTCTGAAGATTGTCTTTGGCCTTCCCGGCCTCTAGCGCTAACTGAGAATAGGTACTCGATAGCTCTCTGAAGGGGGACAAAAAAATACAAACACAGAATTTTACAGCCTCATCTTGGTATAAAGGAGGTTAAGTCAAGCACTGAGAGTACAATAACGATAAGCCAAAGTCTATCAAAACGGGTACTGGTTAGGTGTCACAACTTTAAAAGATATTTACAGCTTAGGTCATTTTATGAAAGGATTAATCAATAGGCACAATAATTAATTATTGCTATTTTGCGGCTCATTAATAACACTGCTATCAGTCCAGCTTGTATTTCTGTACCAATTTTAATTTTTGTTTTTAAGAAATGACCCTTTAATCATCCGAGGCTCAACAATTAAATTGGCTGGACTGCTTAGTTTAACACCTAGACCGTCAGGTCGGTTTCCCGAATGCTTCACAAGACTAACTTACGAAAAACATACGACTTATGACCTCGGCTAACGTTTTAAACGACTACATAAAATAAGGTAAAAAGTTGTGAAGGTTGCATAACAATTTCAACAACGCCCTGAAAAGAATAGGCAAAGTCGTTTTGGCATGGCCTATACCATTCCTCCCTGTGTTGAAGTTACTAGTTCATTTTACGGCCAATCATTCATGAATATTCATTTTACACTACTTACTGCTGGATCTGGTGGCTAAAGTTAGAACTGGTGAAGTTGACAAGAAGCTGTAATTTCTCGGTAGCATAAGCGACAAAGTCCGTCTTAAATTTCTTCTCTTTGGCCTTGTTTGTCCAAGTGAACCGCTCGTAGAGGTAGAGGCCCACGTAGATACCGCCGGCGACCGCTAGCACCCGCCACCCTACGGCCCTCCATACCTGCAAGGAGGAGATAGAGGAGACCAAGATATTGTGCGTTGGAATAACAGGCTCCTTGCTATTGTAGTGAATTATTGGATGGTAGGCAAATATGACCAAATATACATTGAATTATTTTTTATGGAACCGCAGTAATTCAATTTCAATTCCTAGCGAAACGAAGTATAATGTCGACATACATTTCAATGACTGCAGGTGCATTACTAGGTGATCTGCTAGGTCATATGCCAGCAAGGCATTCTTGAGGTACACATAACACCCCCCCCCCCTCTCTTCCATAACTTTAACTAGTACCATCCTCCTACGGTGTAAGTACACATACCACTCCAGACAAGACCACTACTCCAATTGTCACTCGAGATTCAGATAAGCAGAGCCTGCTATCAAGGCCTTATAAAAGTGCACTCACATTCACTCCTCTCAAACAATACCTCCCTCCTATACCGAAACTTCTAAGACAAACATCCTCCTACCATCTGAGTATACATACCACTAAAGACACAACCGCTACTCCCATTCATATACTACTATGTATTACATGTACTAATAGAGACCACCACCACCATCCCATCCAACCATACTCCTACAGTCTACATCAGGGTTGTCCAACCTTTTGCAGAGGAGGGCCACATGGAATGATTATGATGAAGGAGGGGGCCGCATGAACCCTACGCTCGATTTTTCGATTTTTTGCCCGAAGCCCAAGGCAACAAAATGTGAGCACTGCGCGCGGAGCGCACTGATTTATTTTCCTTCCTGATAAAACAGATGAATAAAGTTCAGCCGCCCCCCCCCCCTCCGCTAAAAGAGTGTCACACAAACTGACCTGTATGCAGGTTTTTGGACCCAGAAGGTTCGAATGATTGATTATATAGCTTCAAATTGTTATCAATAAATCTGCTCACTAAAATTTCGCACCGTAGAGTATCTCTGGCGGGCCGGATGCAACCCTGCGGCGGGCCGGACTGTGGCCCGCGGGCCGTAGGTTGGACAACCCTGGTCTACATGTACATACCACTCCAGACACAACCACTACTCCCATTCATATACTACTATGTATTATATGTACTAATAGATACACCACCACACCATCCCATCCAACCATACTCCTACAGTCTACATACCACTCCAGACACAACCACTACTCCCATTGATGCTCGAGATGTCAGAGATGCCAGTCCTGTCATCATGGCTACGGTGAGGTCCTGATCTGACGAGGAGGCCGGTGCTGATTCATCAACTGATGGCATCGATCTGGGAATCTGTTCAAATAAACAAACAAAATTATGACTAAATTCCATCAGTGGTGTCAAATATTAAGCTTGAATTATTTGCCTCTTACTTTATTTTGAATCCTAAATATTCCAATGGCAGGACATATTTTTCATCATTTGTGATATGTTCCACAATGCTCAGTTTTCATCTCAAACATTCAGCCTTTCTGGGCTACTTATCAAATGGAATACAGTGCACTTTGACAGAAACCCTCCAAATCCCCATCCCCTCCCCATCTCCCCTTCCACACTTCAATGGAGAGAAAAAAACAACTCACAACATTTGCAAATCCTACAAGGGCTGCCTTGGTACCGGATGGTCCCAAAAACCGTTCCATCATCGCGGTTAGACCGAGTGAAAACTTAAACCCAAGACTCTCTTTGAAGTCCGCGAATAAGTACTGGCAATCGAGTCTGTAGTTGAGGTCGAAATCGCGTCTGATGAAGACACCGCTCATCCGTTCCTTAGAGTCGTCTGGAAGCAGAGCAGACATCCTCTCTGGAAGAAAAACAAAGGAAAAAAAATAATCGAATTCTTTCCTGTTTCAATTTAGCTCCACTTCAAATAAGCAACAAATAGTTGATACAAAATTCATACAAGGAAGAAACAAATGCTTATAGAGTCCAAGTGGCCCCCCCCCTCCCCCGCCCCTCTTTGGTATATGTTAAGATAAAAAGATATTTTAAAAGCTTCAAAGCTTGTTTCAATATGTAACGACCATAGCCTTCTAGGCTTTGCATTTGTTGTGGTAATAACAGTATCCTCTATCACCATTAAGTTTTAAAACCAACTAATTTGGTGTCCTACATCAAATCTGTGAAAAAAATATATACAAAATTCAATGATGAAATTTAGTAATTTCAGAGCTGCAATATTGATATAAGATAATGCAACTAGACATATTTCATAAGAGTAGGATAAAGTCTCCTATGAAAAATTAGGCCGAACATGATTAACCTCTCTCCCTCGACTTCGCACTTGTACGAGTTCGGTATTGGTTGAAGTTATGAAGGTCTCTTTACCCCACATAGCAACGACTTGCTTGTCTAAAAGGAATTTTATAGTATGTTAGTATTGGAAATACCTGTCATTTGGGTTTGCACGTCCTTTACAGAATTCAAAACTGTCCCTGAGCAACGGGAGTGGAGATTGTGTCCGATTCCAGACTCCAAATGTTTTTGAAGTTTCTGAGGAAAATTGGAAGAACCAAAAATGAAGAAAGAGAAAATCATAGAAATGGATGACTGCAGAAAACAATGGGAATTCTAGTCTCACCAGAGTTGTCAATCTCCAAAGCCATAATTGCAGAAAGTTCAATTTTGATTTACCTTAGGCCCCTAAAATACAATACAGGTAATTGTGTTAGGCTGGCCAACTTGCCAAACTTGATAATAAGCAATTTTTCCACAAAAAAGAAAGAAAAAAAAGAGATTTCTCAGCAGAAAAGTGTTTTAGTATGAAAATGTAATACAAAAAAAGAAAAGAAAAAAAAAAAGAGCATCGAATACTAAATTAAATACAGAAACATTTTTTTGAGCACAAAATACAGAAAATCAGCTGATTAAAAAAAAATAACATCAAAGCCTTGCTCATCTTGCTAACACGCTGATGCATTTCAAGGGATGTTTGTCTTAACATTTTCAGATATGGTAAGTTCTAAAGATATGGGTGGAAACATGCCCCCTAAAAAATTCAAAAACCATCTCACCTCCTTGTAGACTCTGATCACCAAACCGTCGGAACTAAACGGTTCATTGAATTGGTCGATGAGAACATGAAGTCTCTCGATTTCATCCGTCATGGCAGACGACACCTGAAAGGCAAAAGACAGAGAACAGAGTGACATTCATTCATGCGTTTGTTCATCCATTTATCAATTCCATCTTTATTCATCCATTGATAGACTCATTCGTGCTTTCATTCTTTTATTCACGGATCTAGTCACGCATTGATACTTTCATTCATCAATGCGTGCAGTCATTCATTGTTAAACTCATTCATTTATCCATTCATTAATGTACTCATCAATACACTTATTACTTAGTTCACCTATACAGTTTCTACTGATTCACTGATGCATGCATTTATTCTGCATTCATAGGATACACTCATTCAATCCTTATAGATAGATAGATAAATAGATAGAGACTTTATTGTTCTTTTTAGAAATCCAAAACGAGAATGATTTCCCGTCGACAGTAAACATAAAACAGTAGAGAATGCAAACTGAACCATACAATAAACAAGCTATTAGTGGACAACTATGAGAACAAAACTAAATAAGCAGAACCAGATTAGTAACCAAAGCAGCACAGAGAGCTGCAAGTGACATATCACACACTGTGGCCAGATCGCTTTGTACGCGAGTTAAATATTTTATTCATTCTACAAATTTATTCATCCATCCATTCATGCATTATCGTTTCCTTTACGTATTGCTGATTAATTCCAAAGAATGAAAATAGAGATGCATGCTTACCCTTGACTCGGCTTTCTCTACCACATCTCTGATCTGGTCCTTACATTCCTGGGCCAGGAGGTCCAGCTGTTTGGTCACGTATTCCAATCTGTCTGTCTGTTCCTTTCTCTGTTCTATGCAAGATGACCTGAGGTCAGAATATAAGGCAAGATGTCAGGTTGTTAGGGTCATAACTCATAACAACATGGACATAGTAGTGTCCCTGTACATCAGTGGTTCTCAAACTTTTTGAGACGACCCCCCCTTCCACCATATTGAACTGTTCCAATGCCCCCCTCCTCCTACCCCCTCCCCTTGACCTACCATTCATAGTTGGCCGCTCAAGCGACCAATCAGATTGTCCGAAGATATGCATATAGGAATTCCCTACAAGATGATGAATTTATCTCAACAATATATTTTCTTTTCTCAGTTAACTTTTTCTGTTTGCAAGAACAACAAAAACCTGCAGAAGGCCGGCATACTCTGAAACTGGTATAGAGAGCCCAAATGTAGTTCAGTCAGTGTGAAGGGTGAGCCCGGTGTAACGCTGCGAGATAACGAATGTCTGGTTCCATCTTAGTGAGGAAGAGATGCAGATCGCCTCTCCCAGTTATGTCAAGGCCAGATCGCTGCAGCGATGTGTCATAATCGCCAGGGACCCCCAAATCATTGCCAACGCCCCCCACTCCCCGTGTACCCTGTAGCGCCCCCCTGAGACTTCCCAATCCCCGGGGAGGTGGCAGGGACCCCTTTGAGAACCACTGCTGTATATCATTGTCAGATAAATGTTATATCATCCTCCTCTAATGACAATATCATCCCACCAGCCAGGAATGAATATATATTTTCATAAATAATGGGCAAGTTTGCCAATGTCGCTCTCGAACATACCTCTTCTTCGTGGCAGAGTCTATCACCTCTCCAAGGATATCCTGCGAGAAGGTGACAATCTGACGACCTTGCTTGGCGTGCTGCTCAAATTTAGTTTTAACCGCCGAATGGGAAATGGTTTCCTGTAATAAGAATGCGATGAAAACAGGATCAACGATACAAGTCGTTTTGTGAATTCAAATGCAGGTTGGTTAAATTGAAACCACGGCGAACAAAACAACATTTGTTGCATAAATCTTGAAGTGTACATGACAGTGAGTAAAGCTCTTCCACATCCTATCACATCAAGGTACAAGTAACTTTAAAACCATTTTTATCGCTCAAAATATGTCCTTTAAGACCAGAGATTCTCAATTAATTCTCAATGAGAACCTGAGAAAAACATCCTGTCAGAAGATACCAATTGTAGACATATTATTGTCCGCATGCATATCTGCTAGAGATTACATTTCAAAACAAATGTCAGAGACAAAAATGGGAAAGGAAACTTACCTCAAATTTTCTTTCAAAATTTTCAAATTCAAACAGCCTTGCTTGATAGCCTTCTGCCATTTGGAAGTTAGCTGTTGGGAAGCAGATATGAACACTAATATAAGCAATGATCTTCACTAAGGTTGAGATCAATTCTCAAAGTGAAGTTACATAGCGACTAAGTATATATATAGATATATCAAAGTATCTCTTTCGAGATCCGGCTTTTGGAATCACAAATGATTTTGAGTTGATTAGCATCATGTTTGATCTCTAGAGTAAGGCAAATATGTCACCAAAACAGAACTAGTATTGTTCGATACAGGTGACAAACACCTACAGTGGACTTAAGACCTTCCTTATCGCATTCGAGCCTCTGGACATACAATCAGAGTCCATAGCCTAGTGGTTAGGGTGTCCGCATCTAAAGCGGGAGGCCTGGGTTCGAATCCCGGTGGAGGCTGGAAGTTTTTTCACTGTTCTGGATTTTCCAACTCACTACGATTTCAATTATATATATATATATATATATATATATATATATATATATATATATACATATATATATATATACAGGAAAATGCAAATCATATTACACAAAATGCTAACAGTCTATTTAGTATTATTAGCCTATTCTGGTAACTTTACAAATGTTGGCAGTGTTTGGTAGCTATGTACATCTCCATAGCACAAATAGCAGCACACAATGAATCACATCAAGTTATTGAACAGTTTCTTGCTATATAAACTCAAGATAGCTTTTCCTGGTAACTTACACGAGTCTGGAGTGTTCGGTAGCTGGGAACATCTCGATATGAGAGCTTCTTTCGCCGAGACAAAGAAAACTCTATCCTCTGCTTGCTGACGACTCACCACCTTCAACTCATCGGCCAGGAATTGAATGTTCCTCTCCAAATGTTGCTGTTTGACCTGAAAATAGAATATCAAATTAAAACTATCATTACTGAGAAACATCACAATTCAACATTATTACCAATAAATGTATGTTAAAACTTAAGATACCTGCACTCGTTAACCTAACATTTCTCTTTCCATGTGAATCAAAAATCAGCACACAGTTGTTATTACAAGCTTGGTTTGTAATAAAATACTGCTATATATGTTTAAAATCGTGCAAGAAAACCTGTGACTATTGAAACAAGAATCAATGCATATACTATAGTCCAGTGGTGCCAGAGAGAAACATTTGGTTTTAGCAGATGACAATAATCCATCGGGGTATATTTATCATTCACTTCTTTTAATAGCGCCCTCAATCGTTACTCTCTTACTTCCATCCTCGTAACAACCACGATCGCACCTCATTCTCAAGACTCAAGTTTCGGTAGATACCGTCTTCGACCGACAAGCCTCGGTGCTAAATAGGTGCAACAAGAGTCAATTTCTAAGCACCTTTTGAAGCCTGCTCTGACTTACTACAATGCGAAGGGTAGGTCCAGATGGTGCTCAAACCTACCCATATAGTGCAACATTGAGGGCCAATCCATTTTTTGTTGTTGTTGTGTGGAATGGATTAAACTCTTTCACAGCCAGATTGAAGAACCTTCCCTATATAGGTCTATAGTGTTACTTTGTTGTAGCTAGGCTGAGCCTACCCTGAATCCATAAGAATAATTGAAACTGCTCTCCTCCTGAGACTCACCGCTTCCATGAACTCTGGCTCTGAAGCTGATGCATCCCATCGGTTATTCAGAATGAAGATGTTCGGCTTGGAGAGACGTTCGCTGACCTTGTGGAAGAAACTCTTCTCCTACAATGTGAAGCAAATTCCATATATGGTCCTTTAAAGATTCTGGGTTTTTTTGTGGACATTTTGAAAATTCATTCGATTATAACGTCAGAAATGAGAAGAAATTTATTTTAAAGCCACTGTAGACATCCACTAGATCTAGACGTTGGCCAAACCAAATTCAACCTCTCAACAGGGTATACACATAACTGTTTAAATGGTATTTCAATATACTCATAATGTTTGATTAGAAGTAGGTCCCTACCCTCAAACCCCCCCCCCTCCCCTCCCTCACCGCCCCAACAAAAACTCTAACCAGTGCATGTTTCACAAATCAACATTAAATAAACAGGTGTAACTAGAGCAGTAAAACGTCGTTCTTTCATTCATCACACTATATAAACTTTGCACTATTTTCATATCAACAGATATCCAACTAAAGTTTGCTGCTTTGCAGTGCTGCTGCCCAGAAAGACGTAAGAACAACCCATAACTCACCGTCCTCATGAGTGTAGACTCTGCATTGGACACCAACACAAAGACATCAGCGTCCAAGCACCGTCCATCTATCCACTCATCTAAGCTCTCTTCTACGTCTGTTCCAGGGCTGCAGGGAAGGGAGCAAAAAGAACGATAAATAAATATCACCAAAATCTAGGAATAAAATTAACCACAATCGGTCGATGTAAACCATCTCTAATACTTTACAAGGATGCAGATCGCATTCTTGACCCTACTTTCTCGATGAAGAAGAGAATAATCTTCCACAATGTTTGTTGAAACCCCATCTATATATCTTATCCCCACAACTCATATATCTGGTTGATTAAAGTTAACCAGTGAATAATTTATCCAGTATCAAGCTTCATGTAAGTTCAGAGCATTGAAACTGCTACCCCGAATCTGAACAATAAATTATTCCCTGGGTGACCCATCTTCAAAGTGGAAGTGAAACACAGTAGGTGTGGACAGTGATGTCATGACAGCAGATGTTGTACAAAAGATATAGGCTGCAATTATAATCGTCTTGATCATTTATGTCTTAAATTGTGAAATATTTAAATGACTGCTTCGATGTCAATTTTTCTCTTTATTAAGAATATTCATCCAAATGCAAATCTCTGGTTCCCATATAATTCTTCTCTTTGATATAAATGATCTAAATTATCATAAAGAATAATAAAATCATTTTCAGTTCAATTGCCATGTTGAAATCATTTACCTCTGCTGTTGCCAGAATCGTTGTCAAAATAACACAAATGTTAAAAGAAATGTATCTTCCCTTTTCAAAACGCTATGAAGTGGTTTTGACTTACAGATGCAAACATTTCTAGCTATTTTGTTAACAGATAATCAACTGAAAACTACTACTTTCTATTAAATGCAGACTGTGAATTTAACGCATCATAGGTGTAATCTTTATGTCAAATAGCACGAATGCTGGAGAGTACCTGCATACCCCGGCAACCAGAGGACAAAATTGCTCCAAAGACAAAAACAAAACAAAGCTTTAATTAAGATTTATGTCTTGCCTCTCTTTTGTCCTTCTATACGTATCAGGGTATATAACTTGGAAAGTGAGGTCCCAGTAGTATTAAGGTACTTTCACAAACTTTGCAAACCTCCGTTGACGCTACCAAAGTACAATTTAATAGACCCATCTTTTCTTTAAAAGATTATTTCCTTCGAGATAATGGCACTTTACAAATTACATTATCATTATAATTAATATTGTTACTCAACTTTTTAAGTTTAAACTTCATTTACATAGCTAAAATTTGGAGGCTATATGGGTGACATGAGTGTCCTGTCTTTGAGTGACTAAGTGTGATCTTATAAAGTTATAAGCTACATCTGGTGTGCCATAAGTAGATGGACTTTCCAATCAGAATGTAAGTTTGGAAGTTGATTGAACTCGGCATGCTAAAGGCCAATGCTGGTAAAATATTCAAAGTAGAAGTCAAATAGAAATAACTCAGACATTTCCCAGCAAATAACAAGTTCTCGTAGATTCTTGTGGATTGCACAGCAAGAATTAAATAATTACATACTGGTTGACATTTCACTATGAACTTCGGTCACTTGCTGCCAAGCTACTCACCTGTCCATCAAGACGACGTCGTTCTGTAGCAGATGACAGCGTGATTTGGGCCAGAAGATGTTGACGATAGTATTCTGATCTTGTAGCCTTTCACTGGCAAGAGCATGGGCAAGATGGCTGACAGACTACAAAAGACAAATAAAATAAAACTGTTAGCAAACTGCTTATCCACTAGAAAGCCTATGTAATAGAATGTGTAAAAGTAAGATGGCCTGGTGTTTCTATCCTAGCAGGATCTTCTTCAAAAGGCTAAATGACAAGAGCCTCTGATTTAGCCTTGTCATTTAGCCTCTGAAGAAGATCCTGCTAGGATCGAAACGTCAGGCCAACTTACTTTTACACAGACTACAAAGACAAAGAAAAGGGGAAAAACAGATTAACAGAGACATTATTGTAGGGGGTACTGCATATTAATTTTACATCTGTAAGAGCATTGATGAACATGTGCCATGATGATATCACATACCATCTACTATGTTCCATTTCCTGGAGAAGTGAGGGGGTTTATCTAGCAAACATAGTTTGCAACCCCGCAAATAATATCTAGTTTTCAGAACACGACATCGAGATTAGATCATCCCCTGGCATAATGGAATGTTTCAATCTTCCCCTGATGGGGACAGGAGTTGAAACAACAATGTAAGGGGCACTATTTTATCAATTCAATGTGTTTGTTGTGGGACAAACCAGGTGGCAAATAATGTACAGACTTTTAGTTCTTGGAATAGGTATGTCTGGATGGAAGAAAAGGCTAAAGCAGAAAGCTGTTTTGCACAAAACTTTTCATGATCATAGGTTGTACGATCTGGTCATTGTATTAATGATATTTGATTGAAGTGAAACTGGTTGTCTAACAAAAACAACCTATTACCAGAGGTTTTCCTGGGTGCCTTCAATGTAAGTAAGCTGCCTCTCTGTTACACAACATCAAAGATGGATTTACTTATTTGACATTAAATCGAGTTGTCTCAGGATTGCTTAGACAATGGTTCCTGTAACCATGCAAAAGTTTATATGCTAAGCTTATTTCAAATCCATCCATAGAGCTTACAAAGGAAGACAGTTCCTATTATTAAAATCTGGGAGATTTGATTCTGATACATGAAAAAGGATCTCCCCTCCTCTTTGTCAGTTGCACAGCTCTGCCAAAATAGATTTGGCAGAGTTCTTGCCTACTGTCAGGTGTTAATTTTTTTCATTCTAATAGTCAGATGTTACATTACTGGGTTTTACTCTAAGTGACACTTCATGAATATTCAATCAAACAGCTGACCGACCTCTACATTCATCTTCGCATCGCTACCGTCGACCTGGAGGTACGACTCCTCCGTCTCACTCCCAGCAACGACCAAGAAACAATCGGTGGTGTGTCCGAGGCCAGTCGGTAGAACTTTATCCCGCAACATAGCATTGATGACCGAGCTCTTGCCGTTACTTGTTCTGCCAAAGAGCAAAAAAAAAATTAGTATCGATCCTAGGACTATACTGAGCAAACTAGAGAACCCAAAGGTGCAGTAGCTCACAACAGATCTATCATTTGAACAAATGCCTCGGAATGAATGAACCTATTTGGCACCCATATTTAGGCGCCAGCAGCTTTTATAACTTGCCCACCTCCAGACACTACATGAAACAACTGAGTGTTTGGCTGGACAGTGCATTCTGAGTAGTATTAATGCATTCCCCTATTTTTGAGACCCTCCTGTTATCATGCAGTACACACACACAGCCTGCATCTAATAAGGCTCTACAGGGCCCGTCTTTGTTTATCACTAAAAATTATATCATAATAAAATATATGTTTGGAGGTTGTAAATGATCGAATATAATGTGTGTTTACATTATTTTTTTGTTTAAGGCATTCCATTTCTACGACGGAGATGTAAGAGGAGACTACCTGAACTCTAATTCTACTATCATAACCAAAACTTTTGATTAACCAATATCAACTACAACTTCCATTAGCCCAGCCTAACTTCTGCCTAACACTAGCCTAACTTCAGCCTAACACTAGCCTAACTTCAGCCTAACACTAGCCTAACTTCACGAAATACTGTAGGTCTCCACCCGACCTCCATACTAAGTTACAATATAGACTTGAGTAACCTACAAATCTTTGGGACCATGGTTAGATTTTACTTGATTCATCATTCGCAATGTGTTTGCTTGATTCCGTGTGACCTTTACACTTTTTTTGAGTTTCAGCAGACATGTGTATATATTAACAATGTACCTACAGCCCCCAACTGACAATTTATCTTGCATGTCCCCATTTATACACCTGGGTGAAGAGAGGCATTGGAGATAAATTGCCTTGCCCAAGGACACAACGTAATGATCTGGCCAGGATTCGAACCTGCAAACCTGAGATCACAAGTCCACTGCCTTAACCCCTTGATCAAGATGCTTTACAATTCTTAGATGCAAATTAATGGATCCAGTCTTAAACCTGACTTTACCTGCCAAAGAAAGCCACTTTCATGTGATCCCTGGATAAGACTTCCTGAATACCTCGAACTTGGTTACCAAAATTATCCATTTTGGACATTTGGTCTGATGTCGTGACTGAGCTGTCTTCAGGCACTCCTGTTAAGGAGAAAAGATGATATAAAGAAACCAGGTATGGTTAACAAACTAATTCCTACTAGACATTAAAACTGGTTTCATCCTCTCACAATGACTTAAAGGGACATTGTATTGACCGAATATTTCATTGAATATTGACCATAAAACTTGTCATTCATGCTCAATATGGAATAACTTTGATATAACTGCATTCTCCTTCGCTAAAGACAAACATTTGTATGTATTGTATTTTAGATCGTCCTGCAAGCAAGAACTCGCGAAGAAGCAATCATTGGCTGATCAAAGCCGCAAGCTGACCGAAGTCAGTCTCTTAGATTCATATTTAACGTCCATGATTATGAGAATTGTCAATTGTCAACAACTCTGTAACTGGATGACATACATTAATCTTGGAGTGACTCGAACTCGAGACCTTATGATTGGAAGGCACCGGCGGTAACTACTGAGCTAAAACTACTAACACTCACAACTGACTTGATTACCTCATCTTATTACCCAATGAATATCCCAAAAATTCTTTTCTGCTTCCCATCCCTCTATACAATTATGAAACAGGCTTATTCAAACACAGGTCTTTATATGAAGTCAGAAACATCATTGGTAGAAAGTAAAATTTACAAATTCATCCTGACCTTTCAAGAATGCTGTTGAGTCTTTAATATGATTGGCTACTTCACTGTAAATCTCATGGATCTTCCTCTTGGCATCCACAAATAGTTTTAGCGGTGTCTGACGACTAGAAATATCTGGCTCCACAGGCTTTGTGGTGCCACTGCCTCTCCTCACACTGGCTAAATCCATGTTGATGAACACTGTAATGGAATATATGCAAAAATATGGGAAAACAATTTCTCACAAATTGTCACAAATAAGAATCTTTGTACAATTAAAGAGTTATTCTAATGACTCGATGTGATTCTTTGATAATTGCAGAATTCTTCCAACATCTTTTAGACAAAATTACATCCTCATAGCATTTTGTATGGCAAGATCGAAAAAGGTTGATATTTTAATAAGTTTTTTTTTCTTCAGCAGAGTAAATGTTATCCATGGATGCAATTATGGAGTAAATGTTTTACTTTTTCTACATCATATTTGATTAATTTATCCACAAAGGAAAACAATATATCTGCTTTAAATGTTTATAAAATTTTTAATACAGAGATTATTGATTGCTATAAACAAACAGTCAGGGAGAAATCAACATGAAGTTATAATATTAGGAACGTAAAGCTAAATTGAGGAACATTTGCTGCATGATGAAATCACAGACCCCTTACTGTGCTCATGCTTACCTAGATAAGGGACCCAGTAACCGTTATATCCCATTAAGATGTGCAGTGCCTCACTGCATCTTTTTAGACCTATCGCATGCTTATTACTATTTTTGTTTGTTTTGTGAATTAGGTTCAAACACATAGTTTAATCACAATTGGAGGCATAATAACACAGATCTGTAAAAGAGGCGGATATGTACAGTACGAGACATACTTTATCACAACTGGAGGCATAAAAAACACACGTTTGTAAAAGATGCGGATATATAGTTGTGAAACATAACAATTAACACTACATTTATCCAAATGGGCCTAATGTTAATGCCTACAATAGATTAGGCTAACACAGTAGTAGTAGCCTAGTGGTAAATTATCGTTGTACTTTCGTTTTGGACATAAACCTGCCTTGGCCTGTCAGTAGTTATTTGATTAATTTGGTTTTCATATAACAATGAAAAATCTTACAAAGAATCACCCCTAGATGGATTCTGGACTGGAACGAATTCCTTTGAGTCAAAATTCAACGTATGGGAAAATCTGTGATTGGCACGTTTCCATGCTCAAATTAGGCTCGGAAATAGTGTTTTGTAACCATTACGAAATCAATAATATATGCTAGTACCTAAGATTATCCGATGATTAGTTTTGGAGAAAGAATCGACACTGACACCCCATTATACAAAATAGTACTGGGAGAATAAGCTCTCATTATGTGAAAGTAATTGCCATCACAATTAGTTATCATAAATGAAATCGAACCATACTTATTGCACTAAAAATCTAAACATGCCAAATGGCCATCGGAAAAGAAAACCCTGGTTTGCACCGGAAGTCGCACAACACAGATTGCGGGAATTATGAAAGCCGACTCCCCTAACACTGATTTGTGACAGCGAAATTGTTCACAAAAAAACATTAGAATAGTCATCGATAAAAAAAACATGGGAGACGAAAGCGACGAAGGAGCGTCCGTAGATCTAGAAGTTGAACAGGTAACTAACCTTCTAACTAACTTTCTAAAAAAATATACGACCAGCGTAGCCTAGCTACATTTTCATGTAAATATTTAGGTGTAGGCTCGATGATCTGCATGTAACTTAGGACTCGATTGGGTCTGTTTTTACCTCCATGATTGGGTATACAAACATCTAACAGTAACAGATGAGCCTGCGCACAAGGTAGCCTGTATGCATGATCCTTCTATACAAAATTTACTCCTGCTATTAAAACAATGTGGAGATCCCAATATTACAAATAGTTCAAGATCTTGATCCACCTAGTGTTTAATAAGCCAAGGATGTCCAAGGATGTTAAGCTGTCCATATCAAGTGAGATCATTTTCTCAGACATTCACTCACTGGCATGGATTTCCAACGATATAGCCTGACTTGTAATGTTGCTTCAAAGGCAATATGATATAATATATATTCTATCAATATAGCCTAATATTGATAGAATGGGTAACAGATACCCCATAAAACAACTTTCATCATTCTTTATCACCAGAGGTTTGTCAACTCGTAAACCTACCTTTCTTAAATTTTGCTGTTTAAGTAGTCTTCACTCCATGCAGTACATGTTTTATCAAAGATCCTACGGTAAACCAGGTGATGTTTTACGACAAAATGCACAAGTCCTGTTAACCAAATTCTGTACTATTTGTTAACATTATAAAACACATCACCTCATCGGTGGTCAGGAAAGTGTGAATCCATTTCAGGATGTCACTTGATATTATTTAATATATTTTAATAATAATTTTTTGATACAGAGGCTGAAAGCTGCAGTCCATTACACTGTTGGCAAAATATGCAACAACTTAGAAGAAGAATTGGAAATTACATTTTCAAAACATGTCATTGCAGTCATTTCTGAAGCTACCTTCAAACAAACAGGTAAGTCAGATTTGTCATCGTTGTGGAGAAATGACATATGTGGAAAATACTTTTCTGCCTATCATAGAGAGGAAGTATAACCATAGGGCAGGGGTATTGCTGGAACCTCAGAACCTGGTCATGGCAACACTGTCTATACTGTGTCATTTCGCTGTTTTTAGGATTATTAAGAACCCTTTCAATCACTTCAAATATTGTTGCTTTTACATTATACTTGATAAAGTTTCTTCTCATTTCTTGCAGATTGTTTTGCAAAAGACTTGGAAAACTTTTGCCAGTGAGTAATTAAGTTTACCAATCCAAATTGTAGATGATATAAAAAGGATAATGATACAAATTTCTATGAGAATTGTACCAGCAATGTTACATTTTAACTGAATAATATTACTAACAGTCCAACACCAGTAAGAAAAACATTTCCATATGTGGACCACAAATAAAAACAATAAAAACAATAACTGGTAGGGTCATCTCTTGACCAATGAAGTGAGTAATATGTAACCTTAACAAATCAAGCTGTTTCAGAACATTTCATGTGTTTTCATTTTCAGACATGCGAAGAGAAAAGCAATAAATGCCGATGATGTTAAGCTCTTAGCCAGAAGAAGTGGATCCCTGGTAAATCTGTTCTCTTTAATCTCCATACGATAATTCAAACTGAGGCTCAGTTTCACCCACCCTCTATCCTTTCCCATCATATGAACACTCTAATCCACTGCAACCCTAGCGGGAATATATATCTTACCCCTCAAATGTTGGATCTTAACCCTCCCCCTCCCAGCTTTACCCATGCCCTCCTCTCCCAATGCCTCCACATTCCCTCTCCCTCCCCCCCCTAAACATCTGTAATCTTTTACACATGTATCTCAACTACAACTATTTACCTGTTAACAGCCCACTGGACATCTCTTTCTTCTTTTGTGATATAAACAGTCCAACACCAGTAAGAAAAACATTTTGTATAAGTGGACCCCAAAGTACACCATTTACCAACTAGCCAATGGATCACCAATGAATTTTGAGGGCTAACAGTCTTAATCTCCATTTATCTGCATCAAACATCATTTTGGATCACAAACAGGTCTTCCACATATTATAGTGATCTATTTTTTCAGGCCAAGCATATCAGTAAAGTTCACAAAAGGCTGAAAGAGAATGACGAAACTCAGAAGAAAAAGAAAAGCAACAAGAAGGCAAAGACTTCCCATCGTCCCGTTGAATGAGACCCGACTCTGGTCTTTACTTCTACGTCATCATCGGTCCGACGGTTTGACCGGTAGCTAGACGATGTGAGACTCGCTTGGAACGATGAAAATATTCCACACTGTTGTGTCATGAAACAAAAAAAACTCAGTTCAATCCCTTGTTGAGCACTCAGGTTTATACAGCAGTTTGAAGTCTGCTAACTTTTGGGCTTTTTTAAGCTGCTGTTAGGCAAGATAAAAGGAAGAATTTTGTCTTTCAGTAGGTGATCTGTGATGTTATCATAGCAAATCAGTATTCAACGTTCAGTGACAAGTTGTTTTCTATTTTGGAAGCCTTTTTCTTCTTTTGCATTGGAAAGGTATATTTGGAACAGGTTGCTAAGCAATTAATTGTGCCATGATTTAATGGCTTCTCGGAGATGCAAATCTTTTTTCAATGTTCATTTTTGGAAAGGGTCGGGGACGGTTTGTTTCGTTTTTGTTTTATTCTTGAGCAAATTCCAACATTTTTTTTTTTTATTCTTATCTCATCCCATCCCTAACAAACCAACAGTTACATTTTCATTATAAAACATGCTAGTTAGGGGTGGTGATGTTATTTGTAAGTTTACAATAACCATATAAAATAGTTTTCATTACCTTCTTTTTAATGAATTTAATTCTTTGAAAACTTCAGGTTAAGGATATATCACTTTCAGCATTGAACATTCATCAGATGTCCTTGAAATAAAAATTCTAGAGATGTTTCAGAAACAAAAAACGTTTTCCCTTCTTTCCTTTATAAGTTTTTAATATTGTACTAAGAACTGTCTCCAGGGTTTGCAGCCAGGATGATGAAAAGGGTGCGACTGCAGAGATTAGATACTGTGAAGAGGTGTCCCAAATGATGTGGGATCATGGGACTGCCCCCTTCTATTAAACACACCATATCAACATATTGGGGACTGTGTATTCATTTCAATACACATAATGGCAGGGGTAAATGGTGTAAACACAAAGTACCTCAGATATGTATAACACATGGCAATAACAGAAGGGACAGCCCCCTCTTCACCCATCCCGCCCCCCCCCCCTGGGGGACAACTCTCCCAAATCCCCCTCTGTAGAGTCAGTCATTCAGCCGGAATCGTCTCGTTTGAAATTGAAAGAATTAAGCAAAAATTAAAATAGAAATCAGAATACTTTTGAAGGATATTTTTATTTTCAGTTTTCCCTTCCAACATATATATATATTCCACATGACAACAGAACATGACTTTGTTGACACACCCATATATCCCTTTTCTACTTCCCCTCTCCCTTGAAACCATGAATGATATTTCTATCCAAAAACTGAGTATTTAAAGCCATTATCTAGTATCCATCTTGTAAAGATGCAATAATGTACAAATTCTTCCGATGATCATGGAAGTGTTCTCAAATAGGTTAGAGCTGATGAAGTTTTCATTAAAATTAAAGCAATTGTTGATCAGTCAATATTTTCAGTCAATCTCATCAATTTCACTACTATTACTCTAAATAAGATAGCAATTAAATAAACTAGAAACTGTTTAAACTTTTGCACCATTTCAATGTCAGTAAATAAAGGCCCCTGACACAATAATAGGGAGGGGGTTTGGGCTAGCAAACCATGGCCACTATCTCCCTCCCTATAATTTTCACAATGATTTTCATATAAGTGTGTTGTCACCACATATGGAATTTCAATATCACTGAGAGTTGGTCTCACTCCTTTCCGCTGCCCCCACCCTCCCCCACCTACCCCCCTCCCTGTTAACAGTGAGTGGAGATTCTGATTCATTCAAACATTTTTTGTCTTCCTGACAATTCTTCACATCAGTACTGTTCACATGCAAAGAGCAAACTGATTAACTTTCAAAATTGTTGACTTTTTTCTGCATTATTGAAATGAAATTAATGAAACTTGACTAGTCGAGATAAGGAACTACACTGTTGATAATGTGGAAATTTCCAGTACCCAAAAGGCAACAGCGCCAAAAAATTTATCAAATCAACTGAAGATGCTGAATATTTTAATGGAAAACATTGCAAATGTGCTACAGGCAGCAATTAAAAATTAAACAACCCCAAAAACCAATATCTGAAAAGTATCTGGAATTTCAGCCAAGACATAATCACATTAGAATTTTAAAAGCGGTGTTTTGAAGAATTTCATTGCACGTTTGCAGTAATTTAACATCCCACATAATGAGTAAGATTAAGCATGCTCTTACGTAAAAGATCGTATATTTGATTCAGACAAATTGATAACCAGACATTGTGGTAACAGTCACGTGGGCAACCACATATACTTCAGCTGGGAGGAAGGGGTCTTAAGGAGGGGGGGGGGTGGTGGTGCTGTGTTATTGTACATTTGCTGTTGTAAAATAAAAGTCAGATTAAGAAACTCAAATAGTGAAGGAAACCATTCAGGCACACAAATATTTCTTTCACATAAGTAAAATGTTGGAAAAATTCATTTTCCTACAAAAACCAAACTTTAGTTCACCTCTTGCAATTGTCATCAAATTTTTAATAAAATTCCCACAGGGAATATTTTAGGCGAAACAGAAGTTATTAAAACTTGACTCAATCGGGCAGTAGTTAAATTCTCTCCTTTTTGCCATCCGAGGGTAACATTGCACTTAAAATAAGCAAAATCAATAAGCATTCTTTGGTGGATGTAATTTATGTGAAGATCGAGGGAAAATATTCAGATATAATGTTATTTATTGATGGCAACTTTATCAGCAAATATAACTATATCTAAATGTCAATCAAACAGGTTTATGTACTTTGCAGAGTCTTCCGGTAACTACCTTACATGAATGCTGACCTTCTAATATTCTACCACCCCCCCATCCCTTCCCACTCTTATCCTAAAGCAGCTAGTGAAAAAAGGGAAAATAAAGATGCTTATTCATCCCAAGCAGTATCAAGTTCTGCGGTAGTATCGAAAGAAATTATGAAAATCAACTTGAAGCGCTGTTCTTTAAAAAACTATTACATGACATGATGTAAAAGAATGTTTTAACGTGTCCCTCCTTATGCCAACTTTTGCACTAATCTATTAATATGCTTAGTAATTTGGCGACAACTGCAGACATCAAGCTCATCTGTTATGAAAGTATTATAGCCCTCATCAGGCAAAGGCTTGATACATTTTTTTGCTCTCTATGCCACTGTGTCAAAAAGAAAAGTTGTAATTCACTGCAAAAGCCCCTATAAAAATGCAAAAATCAATATCGAACAATAGAGATTCCCTTAGCACATTCCCTTAGCACAAGTGCATATTTTCTGAAACTTCAGTGCCTGTTATGTGAAACCGCACAGGACAACACATTACATCCTGTGCAGCCTAGCTGCGAGATGCTGCAGCCCCCTCGGCGTCCTTCTTTTGACACGATGCCTAACGGTAACAGTCTTTCTCAAGATGTAAACATCTGTGGTGACAACAGTGATGTTCACTGTTGCGTTGCATCTTCTAGTTTCTTGACGAAAAACCAAATTTGGTAAAAGTTGTCGTCACTAGACAGGAAAGAGTATTCTCTCTCTACCAACCACCTCCCCCCACCCCTCCCATGCCAGTCTTCCTGCCCACTCCCTGTGATACTCATGTGTTTATGTTTGTCTCAAAGTGGGATCTCCAAATCTCATTTGCAAAAATCTTGAGCCAGTAAAACATAGTAAAAGCTGTTTGACAAGGAGTTGTTTGAAAAACCTCTGCTGAACCATTTCCCCTGACAGAAGATGGAATATGGGGCATGGTCCCATCCCCATCCCCCCCAACCATCCCAACACTTGTCAGCTTAAATTCCACATATGTCTAAGATTAAAAGTCACCTGTCGCAACCTATGGGAGCTATAAGATCAGTAGATAGGATGAGCACAGGATGCATGTATGTATGTGTGTGTGTATGTGTGCGTGTATGTATGTATTTTAGGTCCTCCTGCAATCAGAAACACTTCCAAAATGTCTCCAGTTTTAATCCTGTTCAAATGGAAAGATGCAAAGTAGAAACATTTGAATTCTTGGTAGAAAAAAAAAACAAAACAAAAACAGAGAGATGATTGTTTCTACCTACAGGAAGTGTCCGTTCTTGACAGCTGTGAATCCAGAAATTCCACAGCAGTCTCCTAGACTCCCTTGTTCATATTAACACATGAAGCCATGCATATATGTTATCTACAAAAAGATGAGACATATTGTGACACTTTTTCCAGACACAAATATCAAGAATTTGAAGACAAAAGCCTCCGGCTCTGAAAATTTGCCCGCAAGGTCTTTAGTCATCGATGCTTCTAGTACTTTATGGCGATGGAAAACAGTACGATCGAGACAGGCTTTTCATGTGTACAGATCAAAATCGATCCTCTTCGAAGTATGGAATTGCTGATCTTTCCCGACTTTCCTCACGAAAACGCCGTCCTTAAAGTAATCCTGGCTGACCCATTCCTGCATCTGCTCGCTGGAGTAAGGGCCGTACGTCTTGACATCTGCCTTATTCTCCCACTTGAACTCCCAGCGGACGGCGTCTGAAAGATCTAGCGCCTCCTCGGAATCATCTGCAGCGATAAAAAAACAACGTATTTGAAGAATGCAGAAATATAGTCCACTGCACGAGTGGTTTCCTGACATACAAAAGAGAGGATTTCTTCTGTATAAAATTCTTGGTTTCATTTGGCAGATCTCTGATACATCTAAGAATATTAACACCACCAACCTAAATTGTTAAAATAATCCCTTATAATTTATGTAATCATATGAGCAAGAAAAGTATAGTAGCAGCCCAATGGATTCATTGGACGAAAAAAGTTGCCATTCAAAAAGAGAGAAAGGTTACAAGTACTGTACGATCTGTATTGATGTTTTACAAAAACCAAAATAAATATGATTTTTTTTTTAAATTTCCTTGCTTCGCCTGAACTTGGGAGGATTATCGAGAGTTGAGTAGCTGCAAACTTCCAGTTTGAGGTGCTTCTAGGATGCTTTTCGCTGATCATGCATTAGCTATGTGAAATATGCCAACTTCCTGAACTTGATGTCGTTGAAAAGATGTGTATACAAAAAAGTAACAGCTAACTCAAGGAGATTGTTTGGGTTAACAACGAAAGAAAAACCTGAGCATATTTAACAAAGTGACTATGTAGGCAAGCACCTGGCAAAGAGCAAATTTTGATTGTTAAATTCACATGACAAAGTGACAATACAAATGGATTGACATCAACAGGTTTATCTCCCCCACCCCACTCCCAATCTAGTATTTAAACAAACACAATAGCAAAGTTTCAATTATCAAGGTGATTTGAGCTTCTATTGAATCTTTCTCTGTATGTCTTAAAATTCCCTACCTTTTGGTGTTGGATTCTCGAGTTTCTTTTCATCGACTTCCTCTCCAAACATATCGAACGCTGCGTCTACCTGTTCTTTCGCCTTCTCCTCCTGTTTCTTGAGGAGGTGTTGAATCCGCTCGTAGGTGTAACCGTAGACCTCGTAGTTCCCTCTGCACAGGATATCATCCGCCAGTCCTGTTAACTTCAACAAATCTTCTTTGCTCTGACCGGCCTCTTCTTTGGATTCTTCCTCGACCTTCTCTTGGGAAGACTTTCTGTGCTGCCTCTTCTGGTTCTTTTACCTCCTCCTAACCTTTGGAGTGCTTTTGTGATCGTTTCTCCGGGTTTCATGAGTCCGGCTATCTCGGCTAGGACTTCCTTTTCTGGTCGGACTTCCTCCTCGCCTCCTTCCCCTTCGTCGCTCTCCGGACGCTCCTTGACCTTCACCCAGTCGATGTTATCCAGCCAGTTGTCCCTGACCTGGTCTTCCTTCTTGACAAAGTAGTTGCCGTCTGCATCGAAGCGTCCTTCCGACATCTCCTCTCGAAGATTAAAGGGTGTCAACTTCACCCCTTCGTCAACTTGTATCGTTTGGTCTTCGGCTCCTGAAAAAAAGTGACATGATAAGCTTCTCGATCAGATGAAAATTGGGCTTCTCTTTTCTATTATGTGCACATATGCCAAAAGATGCCTTAGTTAGTTATGATTACATTTCTGAAATATTATGAAATAAAATGGTTGATGGGCTTCAAAAAATTGTGTATGATGAAAATACTTGTATCTAATTATGTGTTCTAAAGGCCAAGGAAACTTTGTGGAGGAGGTATCTGGGGAGCCCTAAAGACTTTGGGAACACATTTCTTTTGGTTAGGCTTCCCTCTTCCACCCATTCCCACCCCTTAAGCTCGGCTTCAATATATTAGTAATCATCAATTCACACGATATGTACGGTATATCACGCTTGTATATACTCTCTGTCATTTCAGAATCCCATTGATCGATCCCTTTTTTTCATTATTTCACAATTTATTTTCAATTGGACATCTTTTGATGTTGTCTGAATCCTAACGCTGGCCGATTAAGGAGACAAAAATGGGTATACCAAATACGTCACTTTGTATTGTCAACCTCTTAGAGGTAAGTCCTTCATGTGAAAGCCACAAAACATTTGAGACCTCTGCCAAATTTTCATTAACAATTGCTTATTCGCACCTCAGTATGATCCAACGCAAGATCTCATCAATACAAAAGAATGTAAAATTGTGTCCAATACTACAGTAGCATTGACCTTTCCCAAATGAGACTGTTTTGACCAAATTATCCCCCCAATTCCACTCCCCCCCCATCTCTGTCTTCCCTCCCAACACCTCTTTGAAAACACAAGTGTCAACTGTACCTTCCACCACATCATCCTCATTCACTCCGTACTGTTCTTCTGTCGTCTCATCATCATCTTCTTCTTCATCGCTGTCCAAGGTGTGATTCTGCTTAAATGTCCTCAACCGTTCTCCTTTGTTTTCCTCATCGACTGCAGCAACTCCAGCCTTGGTCTTCTTCCAGACAGGCTCTTCCGATTTGTCGATGCCCAATTCGTCGAAGGAAACTTTCCTTTTAGACATATTTGCTGGAAAAATTCATGAAAACAAGTTGTAAGGGAAAATGAAGGTTCCTTGATAAAATTGTACAGTACATCATATCATTCAAAGTTATAGTGCAACAGGTCTACTTGGTGGGAGGGAAAGGGGGGGGGGGTAGAAATATTGGGAAATGATAGTCCAACAACAGGAAGAGTAAGTTTGATAGTGTGATTGATAAATGGATGTACCACTATCACCAAAATGTGACAAGATTTAGTTTCATGAATCTTGTAAAGAATTCTCATCAGAGGAAATGTATGTTGATGTCATACTGTAAAGCAGGTTTAATAGGCGGCTATATTTTTGTTAGAACAAGATGCAAAACATTCCCTGAGGTTGTTCAGGGCATTTTTATATTCAAGTAAGTGCTACTGTACTTGTGAGTTGTGACTGCTATGATCAACTATTGACAGATCTCTAAAACCACATTCCTGCTTTTCAAGATAGATCCATGAGGACTTACCAGATCTCATCGAATGTGAGATGTGTAAATTAATAGCATTGAATTCTTCTGTACATGATTTTGTGAAATAATGGGGTGGGCAATTTCATCACCTAGACTGTGTGATAACACAAAATTATGCAAACTTGACCTTCCCTTGCATGCTTTAAAAGCAGATAAAGATAGGCCTTGAGCAATTGAAAGAACCATAGTACTGTCAAACAAACAATAGAGTAACCTTATCTTAGAGGGTGTGAAGACTCGCGCAAAAAGAAACGTCTCATGCCGGTAATCTGACCTAGTTTTGGGTGAGGTGTAACAGAAGTGTAAGACACCACCATCGATCCCAGAAAATAAACACACAGCTTGCCCCGTCAGTAATTAGACACTAGTGTACAGTCAATACATGCAACTACTGTCAATACCCACAACACAGAATACATAGCAGCAATGGACATCTCAGGTCTAGATAAAAGATAACAAGGTATCACGTTTCATTACTGTCTGCATTTTGTAGCGACAAGAAGAACACTTCACTTGCGAGCAACGGAAAGTTAACTTTTTCAGAGCGTGGCACGCGGTTTGGGGCGAGTCTTCAATGCCTTATATGTTAAAGCACTTTTCATGTATACATATCAATTAATAATAACAATACTGATAACAAAATTGATAATGCATCATTATCCAGATAATGTTATCAGCTCAAGGCACTGTACAAAGTAAAACAAAATGGACCTCAAAAAGTACTGTTGCCTAGGCCTACTATTCAAAGCAAAGTTTGAAAAGTCGTTGCCTTTCTTACATTTATAAAATCGCATAACCTAGAAGGTGAAAGAAAATGCAATGGGAGCAATGTTTCCTTAAGGACAGGGTGACTCATGAATGAGAGTCTTGGTGTGGGTAACGCTTGGTTCTTATAGTTAGGAACAACATTGAATGAACGGCGTAACTTGTACTGTAAGTTACAGTAATGCATAGAGTACTGACTTTCGTGAAATTGGTACTTACCTGCAAGAGGGTTAACCAAAAGCATGCAGTTACGACTAGCGTACTTAACAGACACGGCTAATTGAGGAAATGTCTATGGCCTAACGATCTCAACTTAATTAATTATGCATTTCATCTGTACAATGCAAATACCTCAATCCGTTAGTTATCAGTGCACGTAAGGAAAACTGCCTTTCTATTTACACCATAGACGTGTTGACACAACTTACAACAGAATTAACGATTTGAATGTCGCCCTCTCAATTTTATTATTGTTATTTTTTTTTGATCTCGTGTCCCCCTATTGTGAAACTACGGAAAATGTAATACTGTAAATTAAGGTGACCAGACGTCCCCGATTTTCGGGGACAGTCCCCGATTACAGTGTGCTGTCCCCGATGAACAAGTGTCCCCGAAAATGTCCCCGATCCGTCAAAATGTTCAGGAATTTCGAAAATATCCCACATTATAAGTAAAATAATTGTAAAAAAACAAATTTATTCAAGTGTGCAGTCGCAGAACGGAACTAAACAGTATTTCAGGTGGGCCAGTGTAAAGTAGAATATGCTAGATCGATCTAGCTTAGCACTCTTTCGTAAAGTAAATAAATTTCATCTAAGAAAAAGCTACATTTTTGAAAATAAAATTGATTTAAAAAGTGCTTCTAAGTATCACCATTTTACATCTAAGCACCTTAGGCACTAGAAAATTTTCCAAAGGGGAGGGGGACACCCACTCCCCTTAGACCCCTCCCCCCATATCAGTTACGCAATAAATGTCCCTGATTCCAGTCAGGCAAATATGGTCACCTTACTGTAAATAGCTAATAGTTACTCAGGGAGAAAAGGATCCAGGTTTCACCGAGCAGTAGGGAAGTAAATAACACACTAACTGTGTGGGCAATTGCCCACATAGTATACTATTTTGCCCGCCTAGTAAACGAAACGTGCCCATTACCCGCTAACCCAGTAAATTACTAGAACACAAGTTTTGATATGCAAGAAAATAATATTATCGGGAGACTATCTCATGTAGAAGCACGAAGGTGTGGAAAAGGAAATTATTTCACGCACAGGCGTAGGCGTACTTAATCTAAAAAGTAAAGAAAAGAGGTAGCCTACGTTCCCCGTGTGATATATTTTATACACTGTATACACTTCTTCGTAGTGTACTGTTACATTGCAGTAACAGTGATAGTGCGTAATCAGGCAGGGGCGTATGGAAAGCCATTTTAACATTTAATCGGGAATTTCAGATATCTTAAATTGTTTCTTATTTTAGATATCTAAAATTCTTTTTCAGATATCTAAAATTGAATTCGAGATATCTGATATTTTATTTCAGATATCTGAAATTTTATTTCAGATATCTGAAATTGAATTCGAGATATCTAAAATAGTTTTCGAGATATCTGAAATTCTAATTCAGATATCTGAAATTGAATTCGAGATATCTGAAATTGAATTCGAGATATCTGAAAATGAATTCGAGATATCTGAAATTCTAATTCAGATATCTGAAATTGAATTCGAGATATCTGAAATTGAATTCGAGATATCTAAAATTCTATTTCAGATATCTGAAATTGAACTCGAGATATCTGAAATTGAATTCGAGATATCTGAAATTGAATTCGAGATATCTCGAATTCAATTTCAGATATCTGAAATTCACTGGTGTTTCGAGATATCTGAAATTGATTTTAAGATATCTGCAATTATTTGTAGATATCTGAAATAAATTGGAGATATCTGTAATTTAATTTGAGATACCTGAAATTATTTCGAGATATCTGAAATTCCTTATTAAATGTTAAAACGGCTTTCCATAGGGGCGTCGAAAGCTATTTGGGATTGGTACGGCAGATCAGAATGTGGCCATCTATCATATCGGGGGGGGGGGGGGGCGTTTGGTAGGGCAAACTACGCTACGCGCCACCATGGTTGGCGCGTAGCGTAATGGAGAAAATTTTGATAAAATGCCCCCCAGATTGCAGGAAATGGCACTTCCCGAGCTTGAAAACAAGACCCCTGCCATGCCAGAGTAGTCACATTTAGCCTACTTGCCGTCATTTTTTTTCTTAGTCCTATTTTTTTTTTTGGCGCGCGTGAATATTGGTCCGGCGTTCGCCGGACCTGCCGTACCGGCTCCGACGCCCCTGTCAGGGGTGTAGTAGGCCGAGGATGTCTTTTAACTAGTTGTATCCTGTTCGATGAGCTCTACTATAGGAGCTCCTGCAGGAGGGCATGTCTGATTGGGTTAAGTTGAGGTATATATAAATTATATACTGTTACTGAATTGGAGCAGTGATAATCGGAAGAGGTCTAGCGATGTCCAAACCCTTGGAAACCGCAACAAGTTCAGATATGTGTTGTTCCTATTGTAAAATGTCTTTAGAAAGTATCTCAGAACCCCCGGTGGGCGGTTCATGATGGCGAAGTCCCGGGAGCTGGCTGTAGTATCTTCAGACATTTATCATAGTAGCGAATTTTTACTTCTTCACTTTTTAGCAAATGATTCGCGCAAATACTAGTTACTCAGTACCCCCCTCCCTACCCCGCTTGCCCGGATCCTATTTCAGCCAGAAATTTCCATGTGACCCCCTTTTGTTGGATGGATAAACATTTTTTGAAAGGTGTAAAACTTTGCTGCATTGGTTGATGTATTCACTAGTTTTTTTTCCCAACCCGGTATCGAAAAAATTAAGTTTATAATGGAAATGTTGAACTACTTTTCCTAATCAATCAGAGTTATTTGTTCTGTAAAGAAAACGCAGTTATAATGGGGAATAAAGACAAGAGAAATATATATGCTTTCTCGTGGACCCGAGTTTAGAAAGATATGTATTAGAATGAATTCATTTCAGTTCAATTTTGATTACTTTACGAGAGGAAAAACAAATGCGATGAAAAAAGGAAGAGTTAATAAAAATTTGAAAACAAATGTAAAGTTGAACAAGAGATTAAATACGCCTCATCGAGGCCATGATTTCACGGACGTTGAACATCAACCCAGTCGAATCGACGTGCGCCCTCCATTGCAAGTCAGCTAGTCCACTTCTGGCCCGAAGGCGAGACTCTCAACGTACTCTCCCAAACGCTTTTGCGGGAGGATATGGAATTGGGATAATTAGCCGCATATATAAACATATAATTAAGAATGAACCTTGGTAATGCTACTACTATGCAGCCGCCTCGCATCCGATCGCCATGGTTCACACGACTTGAAGCAAACACCGGCGCACAGCGCCGCTCAACTAATCAGGCCATTATGCAGCTGTGACTCACATTTTCGTTATTATTATACTTACAAACAATAATTATTGATCATAGATCATTACATATATATATATATATATATATACATACATATATATATATATATATATATACATACATACATACACACACACATATATATATATATATATATACATACAAACATACATATATTTATGTAATGATCTATGGTATATAGGTACATAGGGCAATAAACAATATTACAGTAAGAATAATTTATTTACAAAACTTTTTAAATCAGCTTAAAAGTACATAGCTTAAAACAAAAGATTTTGAAATTAGTACTTTGCAATCTCATTAATATGTAAGAATATTATACATATTTAAGTTTGACCTTTGAGTTGTTTTAACATTACTGCAAAATATCAAAAAGCCATAAAAATAATTGAACAATTACTAAAGGCGTCACCAGTACTGCCTGATCCCCCCCCCCAACCCCGCCCCTACCTCTTATAGACCTATGACAGAATGTCAAAATGCTTAATCACCCACATGCAGCCCCCTATCTAATTGAACCCTTAGAATAATATATTTAATTGTTTAAGAACATTATCTCAAGAAAAGTACTTTTGAAAAGTTTTAGAAACTGATAACACCCGAATTGGAGACAATATAAATTTATTGATTGATTTATCAATTTTGTGAAGAAACCTTTCAAAAAATGCGAATTTCACTAAGTAAGTTAGTTAGTGGTGAATAGAATGGTGACGAATATAATCAAACATTTACCAATAGAAAATGATCAGTGCTTTTTAGGATATTACCCCAACTGTTATTTCTTTTATTAATCATTACTTTCTAAAATATAGAACTGGTAACTTTTAACCATTTTTTTTAACGAATTTATGAATAGGCGGATCATCTTGTGAACATGTCTCAACCAATAATAGCAACACAAGAAAAAAAATGGCTGACAAAAAAGCAAGAAAAAGTTATTTAGAATTTAAAACATCAATATTGACAAATTTATGACAATTGTTAAAATACAAGGTACAACCCAAACATTTTTCGATAAAGAGATGGCGCTGTTGCAAAGTGATCCAGTACAGCAATACACCGAGTTTTCACTGTCGTCGTTTTCTTGGTGTGAAGGTAAGCACCCCGGATAACAGCTACGCTGAACGGCGACAGTTTGGGCATTTCTGATCACTGTGAGCTGAAATGTGAAGCCCAAAAAGAAAATAATTATAAAAAATATTAAAAAATTAAAAATAAAAAACGAAATAAATGTAAGGAAATACGTGACACTCACAACAGAATTAAAGCCAAAGATGTAACAACGTATAATTGATAATAGTCCAGTCAATCTGTGAACAAAAAAATGGATCAACCTCAAACTAATTGCAAGAGAATATGTTTTGGCGGTTTCCTACCGACCAATACATTGTGACAAACATATTAAACATATGCATTCATCGAGGTTGCAGAACCGAACCAAAGTGGCGCTTTATAACAAAATAACAGTGAATATGATTTGAATAGAAAGGGTACTGCCTATACCGACATATACTTCCATCACTCTCTCTCTCTCACTCTATTCACATTAGTCGGCATTCTAAACAGCCAGGGCACGGACGGATTAACATGTCGGAAATGGACATTGGCGGAATTTGCACATACAGATTTCTGTTCGGCGCTCGAAAAAATGGCCGTTTACGGGTATATTTCTGTTCCCTCTCTTTAGTAAACCATTGCAGATGAACTATTGTCCCGGTATTAGATTCTATATTTACCATTTAACCGCTGAAACCTCCAGAGAGTCACGCATACACATAGAAAAAAAAGTGAGCATTATTATAATTATACGTTGTGTGGGAAGGTACGGGTTCTGTCGCAAAGTTTTCTGAGGAACATGAAACCACATACCTAGAAGCAACTATTACGAAATAAATTCACGTTTAATTGGGTATTATTTTCATCCTTAGCCATAATAGTTTCGTATTGCATGAAATTAATACACGCAAATCCATTTGTAACAATGTACTTTGTTAATTGTACTGGTATATGACCATTACTGACATTACTAGTTCAGAATGGTTCTATATACGGACTGTCCTTGAAGTGCAACCTTAATTATACCATAAAGCATGCATGGTACGTTGCATGTACTGCTCTTCACGGTATACAAGAATTACAATAACTGTATGAAAACATGTGGGCAAGTTACTTTGTGGGTTCGCTAGAAAAGGCATGCAGTTATTGGTGAAATAAGTATGGACAAGGCATATAGGCATGTTGGCACACATTACATTATTCAAGTTAAAACATTACGGACACAATTGTGATTTGTGGACTCATAAAGTTGGAAGTTATCATTGGTTGCCCTGGTTAAATGACCCCCAAGAATCGCTTGTTGCCACCCCTCAATGATGAGAATTGCTACTGCAAAATGTTCCTCCACTTTTGTTCCCATATAAACATATCTATATAAATGTTGTTGAAATAATTCTTTTATCTTTCCTACAAGATCAAAATAAAGCCTATCTGTTCCTCGTCGTTTTCCTTCCGTCATCTTCCAAAAAGGCTTATTCCTTTATGTTTTGTACTGTATCTCCCAAGGATGCATGCATTTACTTCGTTCTTGAGTTTGAAAAATTCTTGTTTCCTGATTCTGAAGTTTACCTTGAAAACCTCACGGTATATTGCGTTTGCCATGTGTGCATCATATACTAGTCTTGCTCTAGTCTTGCTTTAACCTGATCCAAATTTCAGTTTCATTTTTACAGAAAAAAAAACCCTTCTTTCTAACTTCTTATTGTTTTATAATAATCTGAAAGAAAACATGTTGGCTGCAAAACATACCATGTTGGTTAAAATTAAGTTAATTACTACAGAGTACGCTTTAAACTGTTTCAGATATAGCTAGTTGTCACTTCCAATAGAGAGTATGCGTCAAAAGCGTATCCGACATTGTATGCAGCAGACACAGATACTGACAAGCTCTCTACGCATCTCACTTTAGGCTGGGGATAATAACACCTTATTCTGCAAACTTTACGTTTTCGCTTCCGTCGTGCCGCACACTTTTAGTCCAACTTAAGAGCTGTATAACTGAAGTAATTGACCACATAAGATAACCAGTGAAATGATAGTGAAAATATATAACAGCCCTAAAGATGACAGAGTTTATGACGGCGGTACTCTGCAAATGATCGAACTGGCACACACACTTATCCGTAGATAATTCAGCGTTGCCTTTTATTCATCGAATTTAAAGGTCTACCGACACCTATAAAATATCACTGTAATAGAACCCATTGATATAGCTGCAACTACCATCAACTAGGGAGTTGTTAACAACTCCCTGCATCAACATCCATCAAAGTTTGACTAAGTCTTTTCTGAATTCTAGTTTTATTTATGAACAAACATTAGTTAAGTTTTGCACATTGATGATGTAAAGGGAGTGAATGCTTAATTTCATTTACGGTATCCCTTTGTTTTCACAACCTTAGTTTTGCACACAGGTTCGTGGACTCAGGCGATTTTTTGAAATATTTAAATCTCTTCTTTGAAAAGAGGAACATCACATTATTCAAATGATATATGTGGGCTTACAATTAGGGGTTAAATTATTAAGTGCTAAAAAAAGAAATTTTGTGGAGTGCAACACTCTACGTCATAGTTTGTACATATTTAATAAGTTTCCCAGATTTATCAAAACTTCGAAAGTGTGTATCTTAGAAACAAAGAGAGCTATTCCAAATATTTCAACAAATATTGAATGAGTTTATCACACACATTTAATGTACTGAATATGGGGCAAATTGGCTAGGTGTCCGTAGATGACCTACGCCGATGACTTAAATTTGTTCTAGTCTTGTAGTAGAGTAACGCATATATGATGCATGTAGGTCTATTTAGGTGGCCGGGTGACTACCAGTACGCATTATGGCGACTATATGTTATAGCCAACATCCTATGAGCCTTCAAATGGCCCCAAAAGTGAACCCTTTTGTCCAGAAAACGGAACGTTATGCCTGTAACGATTGCTTTATAACTCTATTCGGTTAGGCTATAGACATATAGGTCTATGCATTATCGCCGTTGGACGATCAGATTCTGACACCATAATGCTCAACCAACCTCCGTCGGCGACAATACGTTCATACCAAACATCATAAATGAATTAACTGTCTTGAAATCGCGCCGTTAAACTCATCAATTCTAAATATGTCTAGTTCGTAAGTCCGATCTGATGTTCAATAACCTAGGCTCATGGTCGTCTGCTTTACAATTATATAGGCCTAACGTTAGGCTATATGGCTAAGGCGAAGAAAATACCACGCATTAATAGCGTCGTTTGCTATAGAAATGACATTTTTCGAAAGATTTTCTACATTTGGCGAAATTCTTCAGCAATTTTCTTGACAAGGCAGTTAATTATTACCTGTTCTAAAACCTGAGAAAGTTTACTTTTATGAAAAAGGTCAATCTTGTCGTCTGCAGTAGCGTACGTGTAACCTTGGCAACCGCGTATTACATGTGCACGGTTGCCGGTGATGTATGTGTTAAGTTTAGCACTGAAAAAAAAAACATTTTTGCAGTTAAACTTTCACTATTTCTGCAACATCTTGTACAAGTGATGGTTGCACATATGGAGAAGGGCACAGTTAGTCTGCCCAGGGGAGTATATTCCTCTCATACACGCCCCGTCAACACCCGACGTTTAAACTGGACCTCGATCAACTGACAATTTTGCGTCTGAGCATAACCTCACTCACCCTACACTCTCCAGTACAAGCTTCCTTACGTACACCTTCACCAGATGCGTTGAAAGGTTTATAGCATCCTGGTGAACCGATATACCCTGCTGTGGTCGCAGAGTATGTACAAGAATAGCATTGGTTGCCAGGTTCTGTGACTTCCACTAAGCCTATCCTTCTACCGTTACATAGCGTCTCGTTACAGCAACTGTTACAGCTTCTGTAACCTGGTTGTGTCATACATGTATCGGCACACGATCCCTCTTCTGCGCAGCGACGAGTCAGGATGTATTCCCTTCCTTGGTCATCTTCAGCGGTAATTTCAGAAACCTGTAAATTCGAGAACAAAAAACATAATTATCTATGACGTTCTTACGTCCGATACACTAGAATATGCTATAATTTCAGATATTGGTCAGCCATGTCCAAACTTCAGAAACCATATCGCCATCCTCAAAGCATTTTCTCGTAACCAGCGTTACCAGCGACAGTTGACGAAAAAACGCTAGATTTGCGAAAATAAAACCCTAGAAAACGTTAAATGGTAGTTTCCCTAACATTCGTGTTGTTTGGAGTCAATTTAGCACAGATTCGTAGGATGAATGGTCACCGATCACAAAATAGATTTTGAATAGTTGATTTGAGTAATAGTCTGACCCAGAAAATTTGAAAAAAATATGGAAATTTTCGGTAGGAAATTCCGAAGATTGGGCAAACATACTCAAAATAAATTTGGATGGGTCTCCAAGTAAGAATTTTGTCTAAATAATCTGAAAAGTGGTCAATTTTTGGTAAATTTAACTAGTTTTAGGCAAAAAACGGTAGAATTACCAAAATTAGAAAAAACGTGCGCTAGAACCCCACAAATGACTAAAAACGCTAGATCTAGTGTAAAAACGCTAACTCTGGTAACACTGCTCGTAACTGGGGCACGTACAATTCATGGTTGGATTTAATCCCGCTATACCACTGCAGTATCGGTTAGTACATGTGTTTTAAACGTTTAGCTTTAAATGTTATAGCCTACTAGAACAGATATATAAACCATTTGTGTATGTGATGCTGTATCATTATACTAAGATATAGTTTTATAATCCGTTTAGAATGCTCCTTTAAGGCAAACGTTGATATTTTTTTCGACAGCTCGTTTTTTTTAACACTATAATATTATTAGCAGTGTTGATACATTGTTTTAAAACGTGTCATAGTTCAACGCTGAAATAAACTGAACTATCGGTATCTTTGATGTCTGCCTGTTTTTCTTCTTTAGATTTTCTATCGTCTTTATGTAATTTACATAAAATCAATTCGGGTATAAATTGCAGTCGGCTCAATATTTCAAATACCGTTCGCGGCAAATTAAAACAAAGTTATATAACAATGTATAGGTGATAAACTACATACATCAACTACATTAAAGGTCCATTTCAAATACGGTAGCAAAGTAAAATTGAGTTAACATTTGGAGAATTAAAAAAAAATATTGTCGACGAAAGTAATGTATAAAGTTGATTCATCTCACTGTAAGAATACATATAACGTCCGGGGGGGGGGGGGTACAATCGCCACGTTTTGTACTGGGAGAGCTAGGGTGTTAAGTCATCCATGGGAGGGGTGGGTATAGACCCTGAAATTGTCGATTTTTTTGCAGTCCACGTAAAATTGATCTTTTTGATCTAAAATTGATTGATTTGCAGTCCACGTAAAATTGCAGTCCACGTAAAAGGTTCCGGAGCTTGCGGACGAAGATAGATTAAATTATATGTTCATTTTAACATCATGTCCCCATTCCAAGCTAGCTATCATATATCATCTGAATCGAATCTGAGATGGGTATAGGTGTGTGGTGGGTCGAGGCGCAGTCCTCATGGAAGAACCTGCATCATGGGCATAAAGTATTGCGGACTCGCTGAAGTGACGCAGACACACGCTTTCAAACTTAAGACCCATACTGGGTTCCTGTGTAATTTGTATAGACTTAGCAGGTTTAAAATTGGCGCCAGATCGATCGCATGACTAGAAATACACTAAGATATCAGTCCCTAGGTCTCGTCCGAATGATACGTAGACTAAGTCCCGTTAAGCTACTTAGTGAAGAGTGGACTATAGTCCTGTACGCGACTTAGTGATCTTTGTGAAACCGGCACTAAGTCATATCCACTAAGACGCGTCTTAAGACCACTGTTGGACGCGACTTAGTGCTTTGTGAAACAGGTCCCAGGTCTCTTATCGTTCTTATCCATTCCACACTGCAGAAGACCACAGATTCACCCAAGAACGAAGACTAAAATCTATACATTTTCTATATACGTTTCTATATATACCGACAGTTTTACTTACCAAACAACCAGTAGAGCACATTTTGGTTTTCACTAAAGGATGGAGTTGGTCAAACTCCTCCCAAGTACACGATGAATGACCGTACTTTACTCCATTGCTCTCCCTGTATGTACAGTCATAACACTGTGTCCCTGCACCAGCTATGGGAGGTGTCGATGAACTTCTTTCATTATTGCAGAGGTCTGTTGGACAACAATCTCGATTATCGTTACATGTCCCACACCCCCGGGTGATGTTTGATGACGTCACTTCCACCTGTGGGAGGAATAGTCAGGGAGTTATGAACGACTTCATAGGGAGATAGGGAAGTCTGGGTTTAGACGTCAATGGGTGCATTGTTTTTTTTTTGGTAAGGTTGGAAGTCGGGGGAAGTGGTGAACCCTACACCCTCTGGATCCGCGCATTGTTTTGGTAATTTATCGTATCCTTTATAATTTTATCTTTATCTTTTGGATTGAAGGAGTATACCGGTAGGCCTTCTAAGGAAATTTCCCTTTGCAGAGCGTAAAGAAGGAATGGTATGTGTGTTATGCCTCCATGATTCTTTCGTGCTGTTAGAACGTATCAATCGGCTTCAGAGCATTTTTTTTGCATTTCGTATTCATTTTATAGTCATTTGAGATCCTGTTGGGAGATATGCCAAGTTTAAGAGTTTCTTCATATACTACACTGGAAAGAAATAACAACACAGAGTTATCAGATTGTACCATATATATAGACTATACACCAAATGAAACCGAAATGGGACGCCGGTTGATGCGTGTGCCGGAAGGGGGGGGGGGGGGTGAGTGGGTTGTCTCCCACTTTCGTTATCATCGACGGAGGGTTATCTGGAGGCACCTATATCAATTTAACACGAAATCATTCTATGTCACAGTTTGATGCATCTGACACATCGAGTCACAGGAACTGTATCCTCATACAAAAGGCTGGCAACTTTGAAATTACATGTTATTATCGTGATCTATTATATAGCGTTTTATGGGGATATTTCCCTCAACAATAGCATAAACATAGACAGGAAATAATTGGTTAAATCATGATACAATCACAAGACGTGTTTACACGTTTTTACCTCGAGGACGTTTTCCGAATACATCTATCTTTCGACAAAACATCATTTCCTGATTTTGAAGGGTTTCCTCGCCGGTGTACTAAAATCTTCAATTCCATATGACTCGGCTGACATTTAATATCACAAAATTTGAGATTCCATGTTTGTTGTAAACGTGTGGGAAAGAGGTTTAGGCTAATGTTGGTTGCAAAGAGAAGATGGTTTCTGCCAGAATGATTTGACGAATAAGTTACAACTTAAATTTTGCTACCAATATGCGGTATCATGTCGTTGTATGAATATTCAAAAACTTACGTAACACTCTTCGTCACATGCGACGATTTCGGTCGAACCATGCAGCGGTCGTGAACATTCACTCTCATGAAGTGACGAACAATCAAAACACGTTAAAGCGGAAACTGAAGGAAAACCTAATATCGGAAGAATAAAAGAAGTGGTCAAATAACGGTCATATCCTGTATTAGTACCAGAATGTATTGTTTTCTAAGAGTGACATCCTTTATTCTTATACCTCCCACATGGCAACCCGTCCATTCCTAAGCCCTAGCTTCCCACTTCCGCTACATTGCCATGGTAACGATCTATCCCGTCGTTTGACGTGTAGCCTGTATAACTATACTGCTCCACATAACATATTGTAAAGATGTTAAAGCAGATTTATACGCATGTATAATTCGAACATAAAAGTGAAAATAAATCATATACAGGATGTAGTTAGTTCAATTAATAAAAATTGTTGCATTGACTTCTAAAACCGTTCACATTTCAAGGTCGCCATTGAGCAAAGACATATAGTTTCAAGTTCACTGTTTTCAAGCATGGCTTGTAGACAATGGTCTGGTTGACCTATAGCCTACAAAGACTACTTTTATCAAATAACTTTATACATTTCCCAGCAGAGACTGATCTTTCTATGTCTCGGTCTTACCAATGAAACTATTAAAGACATTAAATCGCTTCTTCGATCTGATATTAAACTTTAGGTAACTTTGCAGTATCGTTGTAGCAACATAATATACTACAGGTCGACATCCTTGGCGGGTTTCCTCATACTGCATGAATTACATATCATGCCCTAGAGTACACTTATAGGTACTGGTGTATAACTATATACAATACATATTTTCCGTATGAACGTTATGAAGTATGATGAACATATACAAGTGACCGTTATTGGACTCTGTAGCATATTTATGGCCAAACCTGTTGACATGTTTCTTTTAATATGTCTCCCAGAGCACGAAAAACCCAACAATTTGATCCACTTAAGACCCAGTCCCCATATATTGAGACTAATTACCAGTATCGTCGAGAGCCAGGTCGAGCCGTTTGGACAAATATGTCACCGGGCTCATACTTAAAGTTATAATTGTTTACCCGAAGCATATATTGCTCCCCTATTCCACTAATTGATCCCGGGCTGCACCAATGCCCTCCTGTCCAATTTCATTATGACGGTGTTACGTAAAGTGAAAGTAGCACGTGTCCCTTCGCAAGGGCATTTACAAGTATAAAACCAATTGCACGTCTCTGAGAACTATATAGATTCAATATTGCATATATAGGCCTGCATTACAATGTCATTGAGTCCAATAATTTACTACACTATACAATGTTATTGAGTCCAATAATTGACTACACTATAAAATTTTTATTGAGTCCAATAATTTACTACATTACAATTTTATTGAGTCCAATAATTTACCACATTAAAATGTTATTGAGTCCAATTATTTACTTCATAATGGATTTCAAAAAGCTACAGATAGGCAAGTGTTATATGCAAAACAATGATATTATAAAACTTGTTGAAATTATTTTAAATTTCCTCAAATTTTATAGAAATTAAACTTACAAACATAGCATGTCGTCAAAATAACCAGAAACGTCACTATAGAGCCTGCCATGGTTCCTAACGGATGAAACACGAATGAAAAGATGTCACATATAATATGTTATACGCTTTTACGCCGACGCTAAACATGGCTATACAGCCATAAGGAAACAAACGAACCGCATATAGTAGGTCACACTTCCTTAATAATATCCTGTTATACACGTGATTGCAGCTAAGAACAAGTTATCACCAACGAGAAACGAAGGACGACAGGAATCATAAAAGCAAAAACAAAAAAATTACAACAATTTGGGAAACAAGATGATATATAAATTGTATGGTATATGGGTTGCGTTGATTTAAACCACAAAGTATAGTTGACGGTCGGATGTCACGTTTATGTCTCACACCACAATTAATTGTTCCATTGACTTACACACTAAACTCGTTACTTTCAAGACCTGCCAAAGCAAAGATAGAAGTTTGGTAAGAACTGGTATATCCTACTCACCACATGATAACTGAGATTTTGGCCTATCATGGCACTTGCAAACTTTCATATCATGACCGTTTCGATTTTGAGCTAGAAGAGGAGCAGCATACTGAAACCCCTAACCTTTCATCTGCTCGCTCGGAGTAATATCAACATTTGATCAAAGATTTTTTTAAATGGTTTATATCACACCTTCGATCCTCCCTATTTTCACACCATCTGTACTTTAAATTACGCTCTTTCATATAAAGGCTGAACGAATAATGATCGTAACTGATAACATGCTTAAACAAGCTTTACCTTAGGTTCTTTTACCTCTTTTCTCTGACAATGGTTAACCTTTCGAGCGGATGAACACTACTCTATAATTGTGGTACGGTACCTTTATGTCAGATAATTGCAGATAGTCGCTTTCACAACATTACACACCAATTCTGGTGCTGCATCGATTGATCGACGAAAGATCCGCCAACGTGCAGCGAGAATGCCGAATGCATTCTCTAATATTCGTCTTGCTCTGCTGAGTCGATAATAATATATCTTGTGTTCATGCATGGTCCAAGTTTGATCCTGTTCAGCAGATGAGGAAAAAATATAAATTTGATGTCCTTTGATCGCAGAAAAAAACACACAAGAAGAAAAAAAAAGGTACATTTTACACATGTCAAACATTTCAAATGAGCATTCCGAATATTGTTTTATGTCAAAGTAGAAGATTTATATAATAGTGTTCTAAGTAAGTAAGTTTCATTTGAAACAAATATTAATAGATAGCATTTATAAAAAAAATTCAGACGCTGGAAAACACTTGAACCTGTGGCGAGAGATTCATCTGGTAACAAAACTTGTGAGTTGCATACCTGGGAAAGGTCTCATCAGATTCGGCTTCAATGGGAAAGCTTCGTCCCTAACAAACACCGGCGGAACTATTGTGTTGGTTCCTGGGAGTGCTCTTAGATCTGGGATGTTGAGCGTACCAGTGTTTAACTGCTTCCCAAATTCGCTTTCATGCACTGAATACCCCACCATCACTTTCTCGTCCAAATGCACCAATGTCAACCATGACAAATTTGTATTGTACATCTACAACTGCCATCAGTAAAATGGAGAATGTTCCCTTGTACTAGTAGTTGAAAAAGTCGCTTCCTGCAAAATTATAAAACAAATTTATATTCGCAAATGAACTGGACACACGTCAGTCCCGTTTATTTTATAAGGGTTTATTTGTATAAGCGTGGGGCTTAAATTATGACACTTAGAACTTTCTATTGGCAAACTCTACGCAATATCGAATAAATAGCTCTAATTTCAACACTACCTAGCCAACCTTTGTCTATTTGTATATATAAACTTCTACATTATCGAAACTTTTCACGACTGTTAACCTCTAATCACGTCATACATAAATTCAAAAGCAAGGCATAGGCCTAGACTATAGGCACAAGCTATAGGCATTTAGCTAACTTCACAGACAGACAAGCAGCCTCTAGCTCTTCCAGAGTGTAAAATATCACTAACCAGCCATGCACATTCTGTTTATGTCTTCAAATATCGTCCCATTCTTCTCTGCAAACATATCATTGGAGGACGTTCGAACAATTAAGAAGAAGAACGATGGCAAGATATATCCAACGTGTAGACTGTACAATGCATGCAATGTAGAGAACTGACCAGTACGTGTTGATATGGACGCCTGTAAAATGACAACAAAAAATGTCCATTGCAAAACCACTGTGTACGACGGTATAGTAAACACTCGTATATAGATATGCGCGCACCATGGCGCGCACGCACTGAGCTGGTTTAATGTACGTACAACATGCTTACAGATGTTGGATATTGCTGTGAGCGCTCGAGCGTGTGTCACCGTATGCACGCGCGTGCACGGGGAGGACAAAGGTCAGACTATTACGCGATATAGCTATATTAAGCCTGCACTTAATTGTGTGCAGAAGACGGCTCTGAGAAGACTGTGTTGGTTGCGCCTTGCAGCGTCGGTCAAACAGCAGTTAACGTGTGTGAATAATCCAAAGAAACTAAAGAAGGGACATTATAGTAGCTGAATATGTTCCACTTATTTATGCCATCTTCATCAACGGAGATTAAATATTAAAGTTGGAAAACACCCAACTGTCTTCATTTGGAAACGATCGAGGAAAAAGAAACAAAACAAGAAATGATCAAAAATTAACAAAAGTTGGAAGTATCGGAATAATATAAAAATAAAGAGAGTTCGAAGTTTAAAAAAAAAAAAAATCAAACAGAATTACCACAAACCAAAACAGAAAGCACATGAAGAAAAGAAATGAAAAATTCAATACAAAATTTGGGATAATTACAGACCGATGTAAACTCAAAACAAAACAAGGGAAACAGTATCATCAAGGAAAACTTCAGCAATTTCCATGCTTAACAATAGTCAAGAAAGCCAAATTTCCAAATGAGGAGAGTTGGGGTGGGGTGGGGTGGGCCAGTGTAATAACTGGACACCCAACATAGAAGTTTTGTCTCGCCCTATATAGGATAAACAGAAGAAAGGCGTTGGCGTTAAATTGCCCTAAAGTTTTGAAGACTCAGTTGTGCGCTGATAGCTGACTCAGCTTTTCAATAGAAACTGTTTTGAACTGGAGATCTTATTGGTTTTAAAATTTCTGTCTCGCTAGTCGACTTCCAAGGAACATTTTCCGGATAGTATATATAACGATGAAAACAGTGGCAACAGGGGGAAAAGGAAGTGTTTCTTGCTACGTACAGCATAAAACCACCGCGGCTACTTTTCTGGCACGTTTTACAAGCTCTATGTTCTTCGGGAATGTTCTGCCATCATTTAGCCTATTAAGTACCACTAAGTGTGGAAACAGATTTGCTCCTGTTAGAAATACATCACATTTCCCCACGTGCTGATAGTACGTGAGACAGTCTTTTGAATGACAGTGCGATACAAAAGATCGTACCGTCATGAACAATGGTAAGAGCATGTATGGGAATCTGATTGAAATAGCTGCACGATTTAGGTGTAACTTAACCATTTTATAGACAGGAATACGAAACTATGCTTAGACACCTAACCCCCAGCTTCTCCCCCTCCTTTCCCTCATTACCACGCATATGACTCATTAAAAGGTGACATTGTGTGCATTCTATTCTCCATGCATAAAAATCGAAAGTTGCGATATAATGACACTATAGACAAAATAAACTAGTGTCGATACAGCAGATTTCCCGCCGAGAACAAAACTAGTATTAGCGTGGGGGCTTCAATTATAACACACTTAGAACTTTCTATTGACAAAATCTACTCATTGTTGAATAAATGGCTGTTATTAGAACACTACCTAGCCTACCTTTGACTATTTGTAACTATAAACTTCTTATTGGTACTTTTCACGAAGGTTATAACCTCTAATCACGTCATCATAAGATCATAAATTCAAAAGCAAGGCATACCTAGGCTGAGACTATAGGCGCAGGCTATATGCATAGACTTACTTTACAGAAGACAAACAGCTTCTTACAGAGTGTAAAATATCACTAACCAGTCATCCACATTCTGTTTATGTCTTCAAATGTCTTCCTAATCTTCTCTGCAACCATATCATTGGAGACGTTCGAACAAATAAGACGAAGAACAATGGCAAGATATATCCAACGTGTAGATTATAAACTGCATGCAATGTAGAGAACTGCCCAGTACGTGTTGATATGGACGCCTGTAAAATGACAACAAAAAATGTCCATTGAAAAACCACTGTGTATGACGGTATAGTAACATTCGAATATAGATATGCGCGCACGCACTGAGCTGGTTTTATGTACGTACATCATGCTTACAGTTATTGCAGATATTGTTGTGAGCGCTCGAGCGCGCGTGTGTACGTGTCACCGTGCGTACGCGCGCGTGCACGAGGAGGACAAAAGTCAGACTATTACGCGATATAGCTATATTGAGCCTACACTTAATTGTGTAAAGCAGAAGACGGCTCTGAGAAGTCTGTGTTGGTTGCGCCTTGCAGCGTCGGTCAAACAGCAGTTAACGTGTGTGAATAATCCAAAGAAACTAAAATGGGACATTATAGTAGCTGAATATGGTTTGCTTATTTATGCCATCTTCATCAACGGAGATTAAATATTAAAGTTGGAAAACACCCAACTGTCTTTATTGTGAACGAGGAAAAAGAAACAAAACTAGAAATGATCACAAATATTATGTGCGACTATGGATGACCAAGGTGTTTGGTTGGTTTCATCGTAGAGCTCAGGCTATAGGCATAGGCTAAATTCACAGACAGACAAGCAGCCCCTTACAGAGTGTAAAATATCACTAACCAGACATGCACATTATGTTTATGTCTTCAAATGTCTTCCTCTTCTTCTCTGCAACCATATCATTGGAGACGTTCGAGCAAATAAGACGAAGAACAATGGCAAGATATATCCAACGTGCATACTTTACAATGCATGCAATGTACATGTACGTAGAGAACTGCCCAGTACGTGTTGATATGGACGCCTGTAAAATGACAACAAAAAATGTCCAATGAAAAGACACTGTGTATGACGGTATAGTAAAATAAAACACTCGAATATAGATGTTATTGCAGATATTGCTGTGAGCGCTCGAGCGTGTGTCACCGGTACCGTATGCACGCGCGCGTGCACGGGGAGGACAAAGGTCAGACTATTACGCGATATTGCTATCCCTTACTCAAATTACATATCTGGTTTGATATCTGGCTATATCTGGATAGATAAAGTGTTTGATGTGGCCATATGATGCCAGATATCTTGTTATAATTGTAAGCCAGATATCCATATCAAGTTTGATATGGCCATATAAAGCCAGATATATCTTGATATACTTGTAAAGTTGTAAGCCAGATATCCATATCAAGTTTGATATGGCCATATAAAGCCAGATATCTTGATATAATTGTAAGCCAGATATCCATATAAAGTTTGACATGGTCATATAAAGCCAGATATATCTTGACATAATTGTTAGCCAGATATGCATATAATGTTTGATATGGCGATATAAGGCCAGATATATCTTGATATACATGTAAGCCAGATAACCATATGATGTTTGATATGGCCATATAAAGCCAGATATATCTTGATATAATTGTAAGCCAGATATCCATACGAAGTTTAATATGGCGATATAAAGCCAGGTATATCTTGATAAACATGTAAGCCAGATATCCATATAAAATTGATATGGCCATATAAAGCCAGATGTAACTTGATATATAATTGTAAGCCAGATATCCATATAAAGTTTGATATGGTCATATAAAGCCAGATATATCTTGATATAATTGTTAGCCAGATATCCATATCAAGTTTGATATGGCCATATAAAGCCAGATATAACTGGATATAATTGTAAGCCAGATATCCATATAAAGTTTGATATGGCCATATAAAGCCAGATATATCTTGATATAATTGTAAGCCAGAAATCCATATCAAGTTTGATATGGCCATATAAAGCCAGATATATCTTGATATACTTGTAAGCCAGATATCCATATCAAGATTGATATTGCCATATAAAGCCTGATATATCTTGATATAATTGTAGCCAGATATCCATATTAAGTTTGATATGGCCATATAAAGCCAGATATAACTGGATATAGAGTCAATCCAGATACGCATATAAAGTTTTATCTGGTCATCTAAAGCCAGATATAACTGGATATAGAGTCAATCCAGATATGCAGATAAAGTTTTATCTGGTCATATATAGCCAGATATAACTGGATATGCATGTAAGACTGTATGCTCTTATATAGTGTATTTTCATAGAGATTTACATTGCCCTATATTGTGATACTGCACATTCATATATATTTCAATGGTAAAGCACCTACAGTGCACACTAAGTCAAGGGGGGGGGGGGGGGGTATAACTTGGCTACTTGATCTATCTGGGTTGCTAGGCAACCGCAGGGTCTTAGATGGCAAAAGGATGACTCATATGGCGGGCCATCAGTCTCAAATCGTGGGAGATCGACCCCTACCGATTTAAATCGCCATATACCAGTTTAATTCTACATATCATCGCTTTAAATCGACATATACCGGTTTAATTCGACATATTATCGATAAGCCTTGCATTTTTGGTCTAATTGTCTGTAGATGGGGTTTTTTCAGACACAATTTGAAATGATTTTGAAATCTCTTTCAAGTTGCAATGGAAGCATTCATGTGAGTCACAAATAAAACTGTGTGTCACAAAAATTTATGTACACAATTGGGTTTGGAATGTGCTGAAAATAAAGTAATCCCAACTTTATATGTCTTCGTCATTACTTTGAGAATTGTGTCGATGAAAGAACTTGCAGACCTTGCAGAGACCGAAGACAGCCTAGAGACGGCAGAGTGATGGGCATTTTGTCATGAAGCAGGCTTTCAAGTGCCAATTTATTCGTGGAACATTTTATCATGCCAGGATATTTTATTCTCTTAACCATGTATTTTTGTTCTGACAGTCATATTGCCCTAATAGTCGTTTGAACAGAAGACCCTTTTATAGTATTAGTTTTTTATTTGTAAAGGCTTGGACATACTGTGGGTAAGGTGAGACAAGAAAAAACAAAATTTATACCTGCTGATGGATCAAAAAGGAAATGTAATTAATGGCCAGATAATTAAGCAGTAAATAAAGAGTTGCTTTTGCGCCATATATTGCCTTTATTTGGTTTCAAATTATATTTCTTTACATCGCCAGATTAAGTTCTGGCACAGATGTAGCCACTTTTTTTTACTACGGTAGTTCAATCTGGATTTATCATAATATGGGACAGTAATGGATTTGCCAAGGGCAATATATGGATGTGGCATATATGAGCCAGATATGGATTTGCCATATATGAGCCAAATTATGGTTTCAGAGGGGTCTCACATAAATGGAATAGAAGCTACCTGTCTATAACAGAAAGAAGCTCACTTAATTCTTTCAAGGGCGTTAACTCTGAACTAGTAAATAAGGTAACATGTGGTGTTTCTTAAGATATAAGATATAAGAATCTTTATTGGCCATAAAAGGAATTGGAGTTCACTCCATCTCAGTATAACATACATAAAACAGTCATGTATACAACAAAACATTCTTGGACCCCTTCTCTTCATCGTGTATATTAATGACTTAACTTCGAAGTTTGTGCCCCTTCTCTCAATCCCCTTGCAGACTTAACCCTCTTCCGCCGCTCGTCTGCGGACTGCATATCGACTCTTCGACCCTCGACACAGAGCCCTTACCCTTATAACCTCTGACCGGGATTTTAGTATGGTTACGAAATAACAAGGCACCCAGCTGCTGTTTTTATTAGCGGAACAGGTCAAACTCATTTTGAGCTGCCGTGTGGCAATAAGGTAACTGTGTTGTATACCTACCGTGTTCGCATTAATAACACACGTAGTCCAGAACCTATGATTGTACCATAGCAATATGCAACTCCGAATTACTGACTTCACAATCACAACAACATAGAGCCCGTAGTCCAGTTTTCTGCAATGGCACAAGAAATCGCAAGCCTCGAAAGTGTTCTAGAGGAGCATATTCCCAATGATAAACTAAAAGAAGTAAAGAGGATCCTTTTTGGTACCAGAGCTAAGTAAGTAAAGTTCGTTCGTTGAGTGAAAAGCCAACTGCTAACTGGCCTGTCAGGCTGGGCCAAACATAACGTTAGGCTGTTTTAGTATAGTTAGGGCCATCATTAGGCCCATAAAGGATTTTTGGCACGAAATTTTATCACGTAGCATAACGGCGTTTATTTGTAAAACACAACATTATGTCTATAAAGCATGTCAAGCATGTCTGTTTTTTTTAATTCATATACAATCAAAATTCAAATATTGGAGTGCGTCACTATGCAACCTTATCTTGGTATCCTGCTTAGTGACAATTTATCTTTCTCTACACATATTGATAAGATATGCTCTAGGACCAGCAGAACCCTTGGCTTCCTGAATAGGAATTTGCACTCTGGCCCACAATAATTACGTGAATTGGCCTATATATCTATGTGTCGCTCTACTCTTGAATATGCAGCTCAGATTTGAGCCCCTATAAGGTCTCAGACCAAGATAAAATAGAAAAAATTCAAAGGAAGGCAGCACGTTTTGTAACTCGTAATTTCCGTAGGCAATCCAGTGTCACTGAGATCTTGAAGACTTTGAAATGGGAACCTCTCATAGAAAGAAGGAAAAGGGCCAGACTCTGCTTTTTTATCAAAATTAATGGCCTAGCTGCAGTCCCAAATGAGACTAATCCCTTCTTGAAACCAGGGAGACAGGGCCGCTATATTCACATTCCACAAAATCATCGTGCTTTTTAGTACATAGCTTCTATCCTAGGACTATACAAAAGCCTGGAATACGCAATCCTTGGCTGTTATGGAGAGCCCTAGTCTTGAGGTGTTTAAAACTAGATTGCCCATGCATAGTTACCAGCACTGCTGTGCTGCGTACCACCATCCTCCTTTTGATTCCCGTGAGGGGTTTCAACGAGTATATAACAGAAGCTGAAGCAGAATTAGTGAGGCTAATCTGGGTGGCATGCACAGTTGTGACTTGTGTTATGGTTCCGCCCTGCCTATACAGTTGCAAATATACAAACTAGACTTGGACCTAAACGTTTGTGGAACACACGTAGTTATCCTGGCTAGCGCTTTTATTTTGTCCTTTACTGTACCTCAGTCAGTATTAAACTGAAATACACCCATCATGCCTTCTTGGCAATGCACCCTCTCCATAACTTTCTCATCTGGCGATATGACTGACTACACTTCATATAAACTGAGGTTCAATTGTGGTAATGTTAGGATTTATTCTACTACACCTATTTCCACAACCTTGTGTTGCACAGTTTTTTCTATCATTTAAATGTAAGAATAGAGTGCCAAGCTGTTAGTCATATTGTGCATGCATGCTAATGTATGTGACAATATTGTTGTACAGCAGACATTTTAAACAGTCTTTCATTTGCATAAACAGTGAAAAAACAGCTTATGACAAAGAAAAAGAAAACAATATTATCTCTTCTCAACGTACCCTTTTACAGAGATCTGGAACTTCCATCTGAAGTGACAGATATTGCGTCCAAACATGATTTTGAAGTGAAGGCTTTCCAGATGGATGCTGGGGGGGAACAATTGAGACCGCCACGAACTGTCAGAATCGGACTTATTCAAAACAAGATTGTGCTTCCTACATCTGCACCAGTGCAGGAACAGGTAGAGTACTGTTAATGTTACAGTCAATTTAATAGTTTTTTCATTTTTAAGGAAAAGTCGCCCAGGAAAGAACCTGGGCATGAAAACCAAACTACCGAACGACTGATCCGCTCTCAACCCCAGTCCACTTGCATCGGGACTGTGACTGTGTGATCATCGTCGGGTGTGCATCACCATTCCCCTCGAAAGGGAACAGATGCTACACATGACCTTAGCCAAAAGGCCGAGAAGCGAATTTAATAGTGCACAGTCTGGAAAGATACAATTAAAAAATAATTAGTATATTATTTAGTAGAAGAAAATGTGAAGTTTATTCTTTACTGACATATTACATAATGGATGTGAATGTTAAGGCAGATGATGCCATTTTGTTTTCATGTCACCCTAACATTGACATTATTTTGGTCATGTCCTTAACTAGAGGCATAACTTAACACAATTCACTACTCAATGAGGAAAACACATCTGCTTTGCTTGGTGTCCACCTGTATTCTAAACTGTAACTCAACATGCCGAGTGTGAATGCAATAAGGTGATGTATTGTTATTCAAATTAAACATGCATATTCATACATAGTTAGCATAGTTAAATCACCACATGATGTTTTTGTTAGTTACTTATATGTAGTTTCCCTGTTGGTTTGGATTTTGTTCAATTAAAACTGTTACACTAAATCTCTGTTATGGGTACTGTCCAGCAGAGAGGGTACAAACTGTATGTCATTAGTTTTCAATTCAATTAATAAAATAAACTAAAGAAGAGGCAAGGTTTAGCTTATAGGTTAGGTCTGTTCATAATCACAAATATGAATAAATTAATATCTTGGTTATTATTTCCAAGAAGGCAGACAGTTTCATGTTAAGTTAGTTGCCTAGTGATCGGACTTTTGCAGAGAAGTTGTCAGATTCCATGCAAGTCTTGCTTTCAGTAAACATCTTATCTGTTTTTAATTTTTTTTGCTACAGCGAGATGCTCTTCATCAAAGGATTGGTCAAATAGCCGAGGCAGCATACCATGCCAAAGTTAATATTCTTTGCTTCCAGGAGACCTGGAGTAAGTTTGTTATTTACCATTCTTCATATTAAAGATCAGACTTTCAAGATTAAGAGATTATCATATTTTAGAGTTGATAGTGTGCTTTGAAAGAGATCAGCCAGTTGGCCTAAAGTATATTGTCTGGAAAATGTGTTTTGTATCAAGTTGAGAGAGAGGGAAGGAGGGGAAAAAAAAAATTAAGAAAGATGCTTTGTAACAAAAGATCAGTCAGATAGTCAAGATACATTCCATCCCAAAGTCCATATTTAGCTTCCAGGAGAATTGGAGCAAGTTTAAAGTTTATAGTATGTCATCTTTACAGATTGTCAGTTTTGGGGCCAGGGATCAATTGCAGGGAACGGAATATTCGATATAGAATAATGTATTCTTATGTTTCATGATATACTTTAAGAAATAATGAAGACCTTAATTTCAAGGGGTCAGGGTACAGCCTAGGGGTCAGCATATGTGTTTAATATCTGGTAATGTTGTCAGTATGTAGCTTCTACATTGCAGTTTTACAAATTCACACAAAAAGTTTGCTTAAAACTTAATTTGCAGCAATACCATTTGCATTTTGCACTCGTGAAAAACTACCTTGGGTCGAACTTGCAGAGTCTGCAGAAGATGGACCTACCACTGTCTTATGCCAAGAGGTAAAGTTCATGTATATATATTTATGTATATACTATTTATATACTATATATATTATATATGTACACAATTTATACTATATATATATACTATATTTATACATTGTATGTTCTCACTATATTTTAAATCTGTATATAGTGTTTCAGTTTTTGCATTCATATTAAAAAGTATTTATTGTTTGAAATTGCATCCAGCTGCTTAAAGTGCTGGGATTTATAATTGCCATGTTATCTGTTAGACAAAAGGTGAATAGATTCTTTGTTGAGGTATAGAATGTACAGTAGCACACTGTTTAAACAGACTGTGTGCAAAGTTCATTTGCATCCTAGTTACAAGGTGGTTCTCTGACTTGCAGTTCAACTTGACATCACCGGGTGATATAAGTCACTATATTCACGTAATTCATGCATCCTAAAATATGCAGTCACAGTAAGGGTTTAGATGGTTTCTTGTTAGTTCAATTTCACCCTATGCATATGCTATTGGTATAATCAATCAAACAGCCAACCCATTTAAAACTATGTACATAAAATTTCACTCTTTACAATTCTTGGTTCTTTTAGTGGGCCAAGAAGTACAACATGGTGATAATATCACCCATACTGGAACGAGATTCCTCTCGTGGAGATATTTTGCAAAACACGGCTGGTGAGTTAAGCTTTGAATCTTTCACAGATACAATCTTTTGCAAATGTGCTAATTATAACAAGGAATTATTAATAACAATTGAATCTCTTGGTACGAGACAAGTCTTAATGCAGCATTTGGTAGCATGATGAAGTATGATTTGATATTTTAGAAAAATATATACATTTTTTAATAGGCAGAGAAACAGAAACTCTATCAATAATATTTCATTTTGCTTGAAGTAATCGATATTCCAACTGTAGTATATAATTAGTTGGAACTTGGAATTTTTTCTACAAATTTACCAGAACACATGCTTAATATACAGTGTTTAGTGCTTTATCTTCCAAGAACAAATTTTGTTGTTGTTGTTGTTGAAATGGCGATAAATGGTGACTGAGGTATATTTGCTTGTATATATATATATATACATATATATATATATCTATATATATATATATATTTTTATTTACTCATTTTTTATTTTTATATACATATATTTGCTTACTCTGTTCTCTTCCGATCTTTGTAGTTGTCATTTCCAACACTGGGCAGGTCCTGGGAAAGAGCAGCAAAAACCACATTCCAAGAGTGGGAGATTTCAACGAGGTAGGACCCCTTTAAATTTATCAATTTTTGTAGCGTGAGCTGGGTGACATACACAACATATTCTTAACATTTAAATTTACTTCAAATGATGGATCCTAATGCTTTATGTGAAGAGTGTTTGCCAAATAAGTTGTTTCTGTTTTGGAATAAGAACTTCGTAAAAGATTTTCCCTGTGTGAAGAGAGTCATTGTGTTAATTTTTGGATAAGGAGTGGCCTCTCCTTGGGGAAAGTATGAGCCAAATGAAACAGTGCAGCAACATTGCCCCTTAGGTCAGATATCTCTGAAGCAAACTTTTCTACATCAGATTGGTCCTAACTGTCATGATTGGTGATAAATTTATTTTGCCTTTTTTTTGCAGTCCACCTACTACTTTGAGGGCAGTACTGGCCACAGAGTTTTTGAAACTCAGTTTGGTAAGTTAATAATTGTAAGTTACAATTTTTCACTTTTTTTATTTTTTTGAACTTATCATGGAGTTTTTGAAACTCAGTATGGTAAGTTGATAATTGTAAGCCAGATATATTCAATAATGCAGATATTATTAGTGTTGTTCAACACACCTAGCTGTATTTTAGACATAGCAAGTGCCATTTCATCAAACCTTTTTTTTCACCACCTACAAAAATGAGGCCTTTATAGGAAGCAAGAACTGGCTTCCTTAAATACCAGCATACTTTCCAAAGTGCAGAAATTGATAGTTTGGTCCCTTTTAATTTCGCTGTATATTATGTTAATATCATTGTAGGTCGCATTGCCATCAACATATGTTATGGACGACACCATCCTCTTAACTGGCACATGTATGGCATGAATGGTGCAGAGATAGTCTTCAATCCATCTGCAACAGTCGGTGGTCTGAGGTGAGTTTCATCCCGGGTCACATACTTCTACCCTCTCACACCTATAATATGGGACCCATGAGATGGTTCACCATCCATATACATGTTCCTGTTTTGTGGATTGCTCGGTCATTGCAGATCACACAATTCACTCAATCGGCCTTACTAGTTCTCACAATTAAGATGGGTTATGATACATACAATGTTTATACCATGCTGGTCTTCTCTTAGTGATAACACCTGTAGTTCAATACTGTACCTGTTCTGTTGACCATTAAATTGTTATTTATATGTATGTAAGAGACTGACTGAATGTAAGAGACTGACTTCGGTCAGCTTGCGGCTTTGATAAGCCAATGAGGCTTCTTCACAAGTTCCTGCTTGCAGGAGGATCTAAAAATACATACATATAATTGTAACATGTAAACAATGCATGATGAAAATGTTGGATAGGCTGATGGTCAAATGTTAAAATTGTCTTCCTGTTTTAAAACAAAATCTGAGCATTTTTACTACCCGGTGTGAATGACTTTTTGAATTTGGGTGTTTCTGCAAACATTCTTGCATTTTAAGAAGTTGCTTGCATTTTTTTTGCAAGAGTAAAGTCAGGTTTGGTATTTGATAGATATGTTACAATCATGTTCTCTCAGTCATTCACTCAAGTTCACTCAAGTTCACTCAAGTTCACTCAAGTTCTCTCAGTCATTCACTTGTCATTTAGCCTTTGAAGAAGATCCTGCTAGGATTGAAACGTCAGGCCCACTTACTTTTACACAATCAAGTTCTCTCAGTGGCGACAAAGGTTGATAGCTAACTGGAAAACAAAGTTTTACAATGACAAACATCCACTTGCAGATGTAGTCTAATAGACCTCTGCTGAAGAACTTACATATTATAAAAGTGTAAATACCGTATATTTGGACATGGGTCTCGTTTTATATCTTCCTTTTATCCTCTTGTACCAAAGCGAGCCGATGTGGTCCATTGAAGCCAGGAATGCTGCCATTGCCAACACTTACTTCTCCGCTGCCATCAACCGAGTTGGAACAGTGAGTCCTTGCAATGTTCTCCCTTTAAGACATGTTTTCATATCTGTAGATAAAATAGAAATAGAAAGAGATTTAGATTCTGCGATAGAGACGAGGTTTGTTGTCAAGTCCATTATATTTCGGTTTTAAGTTACGTGGTAATTAATGTATCATCGAGTATTAGAAACTTTTTTTCAAGCTTAGCACAAATGTAGAGACTCTGTAAGGTTTAAATAAACTTTGTTAAAGAGAAGTACACTTTTCAGAACATCTCCCTGCTGTTAGTAAGTGTCTACCACACTTTAACAGTAGATATACCTAAGCTTAACCTAATTGGCATGTAAGAGGAGGTTTTTTTATTTTTTTCAGCTAAAAAACATTATTTGGAGTACTATTATACTTAATATGGACGCATAAACTTGCATTATCCAGACACATTGTGACTGGAAGTTGGCTGAAAATGACAAAATGATCCCAAAATGAAGTTTCCTGTACTGTACTGTACAGTAGTTTGTCATTCGTAATTATCCTCAAATATGTTTAATAATTTGGGAATACGTTATTGGCAGTACTGTTCAAAGGTGATTGGAAGTTAAATATGAAAACAAAGACACATTGTTTACTATTAATGGAATGTGAAGTGCTAAACAATCGGAATAACATGTACTATACAATGATAAACAACAACAAAAATGGTTGAATTTCTGCTTCAGAATAATCCACAAGTTGGATAAAAGAAAAATAGACAATTGTTGGTTTGACTGCATATCTTTGACAAATCACACTCTCTCCTTGTTTATTCTCTGTTTTCTCCTTCTAAAGGAAGTATTTGAAAATGAATTTACCTCTGGAGATGGTAAACCAGGTAAAGTTCATTTTTAATCTTTACCCTTTAGAAGAGTTTTCCTGACAACGAGTAATAAAATGAAAGGGTTATTGTTGCATGTGTTCAAGAGTAAATAAACTAACACACACACATGCATTTGGTGATCTTATGAAATGTTTGAGCCATTAAAAGTTAGAAGAAACTATAGAGATCTTTCCAAGTTGGTATTTTGTAGAAAAGGTCTCAGTTAAAACCTCTCAAACTTACCTCCAGTGGCTGTTGGTTGTATGTGTCATTCTTAATAGTTTCATTCAAAGTCATGTGACCGAGAGGATAGTTTGTTACTATTGCTTGAATAAAAACAAAACACAAAAACAAGTTATGACTAGTTTTAAACAGAAACTTGTTTTAGATACGGTTATGGAATTTATGAAAATGCTCCATTTCTTTGCATCTATCGTTTTCCATAAATATCCATTCTTTACATCTATTTTTGGTTTTATTTTTATTTCAACAGCTCACAAAGATTTTGGACATTTCTATGGTGAGCAGTATTATTTGTTGAATTTTTTCTTTTTTAAACCTGAATGAAAAGGGCCCTCTTCATAAGACTAAAAAGTGCTGTTTTTGTTTATGTAAAATACCCGTTTTCCATTGTTGTAAATTATGACCCTAACACTTTTTCGTCGATCCTGTTACTTTTAAGCTTTAAATGTCACAAAAGAATATGTTTGGTGTTCATGATAATTTATATAATTATATAAATAACACATTTAAATTACATAGATCATACAGTATATAGGTAATTGATGGAATAGATATAATAAGTTTAACAGGATTCATGTGTCCACCTCTCAGGCATTGTAAAAACTCCAACGATAACGCTAGCATCTGAGCGAAATGAAAAAAATTTTCCTTTCTATTCTACGTTACAGGATCCAGCTATGTAGCAGCTCCTGATGGAAGCCGTACACCTGTGAGTCCTTGATCGTTGTTTCTGTCAAAGTTATCTTGGAAATAGTTAACTCTTGTGGGTTATTGTACATATTTCTTACCCCTGCTCACTTCCTCTTGTGGGTTATTCTACATATTTAATACCCCTACTTACTTCCGCTGTGGTCATATTAACTACCTCTGACCTCATGTTCTTTATTTGTACTCCTTTTATTTCCTTCGTAATTTTTAATCCTTTCATTTAAAAGTTATGCTAAAACAATTTGAAGTGAAAATGAACTAAATTGAAGTGTATTTTCTGTCATAGAGCTGTTTTCCCTGGTCTTATTGAAGGCCAAATCTCTCCAAAAGTTCACTTGTGCATGTCACAGCGTCCCCATTCCCCTCCCCTCCCCCCCCCCCCGCCGGTCTCTGCCTGTTTTCTGCAGAATTCTGCCTATTTTAGCCGTTCCCAGTAACTTTGTCGAACATTTTCGTTATTCCCATCACCAGATCCACTCTACTATTATAAAGTAAATTGTGAACAAACCTTGACTGGGAAGTTTTTGGAAAAGAAAAAGTTTTAAAACGAAAAAAAAACATCAAAAACTAAAACATAAATAATTGAGAGGGATTTCATATACTGTAATTAGCAGGAATGGTAAACAGCATGCAGTGTAGTTGGTTGAATGTCTTGTAGACTAGTTTCATAAAACACGTCGGTCTTTCTTTTCCAGGGCCTATCAAGAACAAGAGATGGCCTGCTCGTGACCGAAGTCAACCTAAATCTGATCCGTCAAATCAAAGATAAATGGTGCTTCCAGGTAACTGACGCAACTTTATGAATTTATTTGAAGAATAAAAATCGTTCGACTAGTTTGTAAACTAATCTTGCCGGAGTTGGTCCTTCATTAAGATAAGGAAGGCCAACTCTTAATTACTCTAAATTACAAGCCTGCATCTTAATTACCTGTAATTACCTAGAATGAGGAGTATTAAATAGTCGTTTCATATTGAACCTGCGTGTTGATTCTGTGATATGGTACACATGCTCAATAACAGATAATTCCATTCCAGATTTGATAAAGGTTCCTTATAAAGCAATTAAACCAACCGATAGCTTTGTAACAGATCAGGTATATGATAGGGTATGTTGTTTTTTGTCACTACTGACTGTCAAGGCAAGGCTTTAATATCTTGCTGAATTAGTCCTTAAAGTGAGTCTGTGGTATTAGGTTTCTCTTTTGTAACATGAAATTGCACTCTGTGCATGATAATGGTTCTTAAACAATCATGCCGTTAATAAATAACTTCCACTTGAAAGGCCTCCGATACAGCAGTCGTATTAAGATCCTGTAGTATTTGTCTCTCTAATTTCTTCTCCGGTCGTCTCGTTCTCTTTTCAGATGACCGGCAGGTATGACATGTATGCCAGAGAACTGACCGAGGCTACTACTCCAGGATTCCAGCCAAATATAATCAAAGAAAACTAAAAAAAACACAAAAAAAACTTATGGCTGAAATCTTTTAAGGTGCATAGTGTATGACAGTATCAAGTGATATCCATCACGTTTCTATCCTATCCTACAAATTTGATTTTTTTTCTTTCCCATCATGTCATAATAAACGTTTATCCTCGAAAAGGATATATTTTAAGTCTTGAACAATGACCAAAAATTTACTAACCAAAATGAAAAAAAAACTATGTATATAGATCATACTATAAATACAGGTGGTTTCTTTTGTTAGGAAGGTAATATCTCTGAATCAGGCAAATTAACATAAATAGCAATCATAATATTGGTTCTTTTGTTGCATTTTAATAGTGTGAGTACCCTCTATAAGGATGTAGCAACTCTTGTACTACAGTAGATCTAAATTGTGTTTTTGCTTTGACAGCAGATATACCAACATCTACAGATATCGTCAGTAAATTTTACAAGCCTGAGTGACAGATTTATCATGATCGAATAGACATCTTCTATTCCTCACATAATAGCGATCTTTCAATTCACAAGCTACGACTTTGTTTGATCAAGTCCAATCATTTTTAGAGATTGAAGCACATGGTTCGGTTTGGTAAAATTTCTGCATACTACATACCAAATGCAAAAACGCAAGAGATTTCAAGTTAGCAATATATCTCAAGTTGACAACACTGGCAGTTATAATTACATATTTCATTTTAATATATCTTACTTTGTTGCCATCAATTTAACATCCATCTCTCTGATTGGAATTTCCAAACTGACATTTGCTTAGAACTCTTGCCACCTAAAGACTTAATATCATACTGGACATTCCTTAAGGAACCTTGTAAAACATTGGCAAAGAAATACAAAAATAAAAAATAAATCCAGACATGATTTTCTGGTGACTGTATTGCAAATGAGTTTGTAAAACCATTTCATTCCATTTTGTTTTAATATAAATAATCATTAATGTAGTAAAGATAAGACATATGAAGGTTAACTAATGAAACACCATTACTGGTTTAAAAAAAACAAAAACAAAATAGGTCTTTGTGACAAGTTTAACGGTACAATTACAATACAGAGGTTACCTGTTGCCACCTACCACTAGTTTAGAGGGTATCTTGAGGGATCAAGATCTGTTAAAAAGAACCATATCATCTCATCAAGATCACTGTTAGTTTGGGGTTATTTCACCAGAAATGTTATACTTGGAAGAGTATAATCACTGATTGTTGTGTTGGTATGATAACCACAGGCCAACTGTGGCACTGTAACAGATCAAGGTTAATCTACATACACTGACTACTAAATCGGTATTTGTCGATTTGAATCAACATTATACTAGTGAATTTTGGAATGTACAGATTTAAATCGGTATGCACCCTTCCCCCACCCTCTCCCCCGCTTGCCAAATGGCTAGTGCTTAAATTACAAAACAAGTACCTTTATCAACGATTATATCACATTATGAAAGTCACAAGAATATCGCCAAGTAAAGAAGTAATTTTTTAAATAATATATTTTCATCTCTGTTTCATTTCTTAAATCATATTTTGTCAATGTCGTGCGACAGAAGATAGAAAACCTTTTCCATTAGCTATCCTCACATACTGTCATTTTGAATATGTCACACTTAAGGTCCATGTTAAACAGCTTCAAAAGTTATGGATTATTATGAATTATTAAAGAGTACATTACATTTGTGAATCACATACAATTGTCATTATCTACTATACATATTAGACATCACATCCCAGAATTTTATAGATACTTTTTTAAGAATGAACATGTTTTTGTCATGTACGAACAAGTTGTTGTGTAAACAATTAATTTTGTTAAAAATTCTATAAAAAAAAAAAAATTCTTAACAACTACAGCATTGTTTTTTCTTTTATTCCAATTGAACTTGATGATTTTGTTAACCATAAAAGGACAAATTTCTTTGAGAGAATTTCTGAGTAAAAGAGCAAAAATAAAGTAAAATACAAAGTTCCTTGATGCCTTCTGTTTCTCAAACATGATGAGAAATCATTACACCTTGTTTTTGTCATGATTGTAAAGATTGGTTGATTAGCTTTTACATTTTTAAACAAGACTATCAAGATGTGTAAACATCTTTGTATCTTACAAAATTACCATTTTAAGGCCTCAAATTTGACCTGACAGGCGAATAAATAACTACTATCTTAACATGTCTCGTGCCTTATGAATGTATGCACACTAGTTTGGGTATTAATGTATATCACATTACAATTTTTTTATGTAGGATGAGAAATTCTTTAGCAGTTAAGATAATATTCTGTGGTATTAAGTAGGAACCATGTTTAACAGTTAACCATTTCGAAAATCAGATGGACATTTTGCTTGTCAGCGCTGTAGTCTGTTTTCGAGCAGTGGGAAGGGGAGAGAGCTGGAAGTCACAGTAGCAGGTCAACGCTACGGTTTGGTTTTTATTTATTTCTGTATAATAATAATAATCAGTAGTTATTTTTACGTCGCAGCTTAAGCGACCACAAATGTGGGAGAAACCCGCAAGGGCTTATGGATTACTACTAACATGTCAGGTGGCTTCCGATTCAACATTTTAACTCAAATTTGGAATCTAATTTTAATATCACACCTCTAATATAAAGATGGAAATTAATGGATGTGATAATTATTCAGTTATGTACATTGATATTGTTGAGATGTAGAATGTGATATTATTATTAAAATCAGTGCAAGAACACATGATAATTCATATAAAATATTGAATATTTTATAACAAATGACCTACAAGTGGCTCTAGCAGAAGTACACTATTATTATGTTTTCCACAAGGTCCTGAATATCTAAAAAGATAAATAAATAAAAACAAGGAATAGAAAGAGGCAATTTAGGAGAAAAATTTGGGTCGGGAGGATGGATCAAGTGGAAGGGAAAGAAGGATAATTAAGCATGACATAATGAGTTGTTTGAATGGAAACTGTTACACCGAATGTTGAACATTTTATCGGGTCCACGTGGGTAGTGTGACAAAACATTTGGTGCTATTTGAGATAGCACATTCCACAGAAGAAGAAAAACAAAAACTATCATCTATTTTCAGTGTTAGTCATTTGTAAGTCAGTGCTCGACACTAGAAAACAGCATAATGCATAGTACTATTTAAACAATTTCTTTGCTACATAATTCCTTTTTACATGAAATAAAACATTTCTGAATATTTGAATATAATTATCAAACCAATTAATTTGGAGAGACATCTTTGAAAGTTTAACAGAGTAGCAAACTTCACGATCTCTAATTTCGACGAGTGGGTGAATTTTTTATACTATATAATTTTTTTTTTTTTTCTCTCAATTTTTTTCGTGTTACAAAATAAAACTACCATGATATAAACCTACCTCCATAGTGGCTTTTTTTATTTCCATAAAATCAAAGCCTGCCCTGCATTGTTTTCAAATTGTTTTCATCTGAATTTTTTTCATCTGTTTTGAATTATGAAAACGATGATTGGAAATGGAAATATACTCTCGATTGAAAGATTGTTGCATTTGATTTTCTGTATCTGTATGACATAATAGGAAAGTCAGACACTGTACTTATTTTTCTTGTTTTCACCGTCCGATGAAGTATGAAAGTGGTGTCGCCTCACCTACTGTACCTGTCCCTTCACTACCATAGCACTCTTTTTACATTATATGAGTGGCATGACTGAAAAGGCAGTTAAAGTTAGGTCTCATATAAATATGTCATTATTAATGGAATGTTTGTACCTCGTTGTTTGTTATTGAGAGGAATAAGGGATGTGTATGGGTAGGGGGGAATGTGTGTGGGAGGTGTGTGGGGTGGGGTGGGAGGTTGGTTTGGCTTGGTGTTATTTATTGGGCAAGTACTAAATCCCATCAAAGAAAGACTGAATACTCAACCCATGCAACATCCCCACCTTTTTGACAAGCTACAATAGTCTAACCAAAACCCAGTACCAACTAGTAAATAGTATGTGGGTAGATGAATGAAATAAACCTTCCTACAAAGTGCAAGCATACAGTAAACAGTAAATATAATGATGACTGGCAGTCTTCATTTCTTAAGTACATCTTCGATCCAAGAGTCCTCCTCCTGCGACGATCATGTCCCTCCTTGACCTTTACCAAAAAGAGTTCTCCTTCCAGAATGCTTTTCATCTCTCGGCTGTGAAATAAAGAAAGAAAAAAAACCCTAATATAAGGCTTTTATGTAAGTAAAAAGTAAAACATCTTTCAAAACCACAATGAGATGAAGCCACTAGTTTTGCATTGAGCATCTATTTTCAAACTGGTCAGTCTGTGCATTAACACTTCCAATACAAGCTTCTACAATTTCATCAGACATTTTGGGATTGCTTCACAAAGGTCCTAGCTATCCAATGTCTATCGGTTGGGCAACTCATCAATTCAAGGTCTGCCCTATAAAAAAAATCAAAACTTTATAAATGTTGAACAATCTTTGCTACTTTATTCTGGTCAAAAAGTATGATGTTAGAGGTTTATAAACTTAAATCAGCATGTTGCATTTGGCCCATAAATTTCACGAAGCTTACTTTGTATTAACTATTAAAACAAAAAACTTTAATGATTTTTAATGAAAAATTAATAAGCACCTAATATTTGATTCCATTCTGTTATCTGGTGTTTTGTTGTCAGGGCACTTCTTCACATTAACATGAAAGTGTGGATCAAAATGTTAGAAGCAAACAGAAAAATTAAAACCTTCAGATTTTTACTTGACATGTTGACTAATTTAGCTAAATGAACTATATTACTAAAATTTTTGGGATAATAATAATCAAAAGGCATTACAAACTTGCTCAAAATCAACTCGAAAAAGTTTGAAAGTTTAAAAGCAAAAATTTCACATTGTACAAATAAATGAAAATATCACAACCAGAACTCACTATAGTGGTCAACTTATCTCCCATCAGAAGTTTAGCTTTATCAACATCTTCCCTATAATAGAAAAACATGATACAAAATTAAACCAGCATTTCAGAGGGTATGTTCAATTTCTTTGGTGGTGGTGGTGGGGGGGGGGAGGCAGGGGGTCAGGCACTTCCCATCCTGCCTCAGTCATTTATCAATGATTCTGATATGAATGTGCCATCACCCTTTCATGTACAGACTTGAACAATAAAGGTCAACAATATGGTCTCTCCATCAGATGTATAGAGGGCCAGGTCTTCCCTCAAGAAAATTATGTCACTGAGCCCTTTTTGAAGTCTTCAATTTTCCTTTGGTATATTATGAAAATGAGAAATATTTTGTTCTTCATCCAAAATTTCCCCAGACACCCTCATTGGCTCTGGGGTTGTCCCCCCCCTCCCCGGGCATCCCTCTCATCAGAATTGCTGTTAATATACATGAGGTACTCAAAGCACCATTTTGCTGCCATCCCAGCTCAGGCTTACTGTCCCCCACAGACACATACATGTACTGCTCTCTCAATATCTGCAAGTAGCAACCTGGGAATAATGCTACAGCTCAGCACCTCAAAGAAAGTCATTTTGACAAGTTTGTGATATAGTGAGCACATGCTAACATTATGAGCAAATTTTTGAACAGGATTGACTCTGCTTGACTTAACTGTTGTGCTGTATACTGGGTATGGGAAATGTGGGAGAGGTTGTCTCTACCTAGTATTGTGTTTTTATTGGGGGGCAGGGAGGGGCAACAAGGAGTGGGTATACAATGTAAGCTACTGTACTGTTGTTTTTCATCGTCACTGTTTTATCTTCCATATAACTATTCCTGTGCATTCGGCCCCATTTTTCATTACCATGGGGGTGAATATGCCCAACAAATTTATGAAATTTGGTTGGGTTTGAACAGACCAAGCTTGCTCAATTTACTGTCCAAAAATTCTTCTTCCAGGTCAGGACAAAATGAAAAGCATTAATTTGAAAAGTTTAATTCGAAACTGACCTTGTTTCGCTGCCTGATGCTCCTTCTTCTTTATGACCGATCCTGAACTTTAATTTCTCTTTGATTGCCTGCAAAAGAAAAGAGAGATACCAGGTAACATTATTAACAAATATTATCATTGAGGTTATCTTCAAGAACTAAATGCTAAGGGAATGGGAGAGGCATAAGACTGGTAAGGATGTCCTCTAAAACTTAAGCAAGATCTCGACCTACCAAAAAATAACTGTAATTATTGTACATCATACTTTGATCTATACACTAAGCTGCTTTTTTTTCAAATCGACTTCTTATTTTAATAATAAATATTATTTCCTTTTTTTTTTTCTTGTTGCTTCCCATTTCCTTTTTTCTCTCACTTTTCTTTCTACTTGTCTTCCTGTCTATTGTTTGTTGTGTTGTGGTTTTTACTATAATTAGTTATGGCTGTCCAAGTGTTTTTCTTTATTAAAATATAAAACAATAAAAATTATTGAATCACTTCTACTACTTTCAGTTGTTCCTTGTCCAAATAAACCTGCCCGAAAATCATCTTTGTCGCTAAATAAACTGCTTTATTTTTATTCAAATTTGTCATATTTCACCTAGATCTTCATCTCCATCTGTTTTAATTATTTACCTGCGAGAGGACAGCTTGCTTGTATTCTTTCTTCATAGCCATTAGCAAGTCCAACCAAGTCCAGGTACAGTTGTGATACTCCAGTGATGGTAACGTCAGTTTGAAATTACTGACGTCCTCGATATTCTTCTCTTTCTCTCCCTGTATGTAAAAAAATTTAAAAAAACATATTTTTTTATATTTATTTAAAAAAAAATGCTAATTGCACTCGCAAACTAAAATATTTATAAATCTTTTACCAGTCGTATTCCTTTGTCACTCTTGTAGATTTCAAGTGCATTTTTCTTTATTCAGAATATTAATATTTTTATGAAATTTACGAACCAAAAGATTCACAGAGATCTATAAGAAAAATTCTGCAGTGATCAGATTATTGTTCCAACAATCAATAAAATGCAAGTTATTTTAAAATATTAATTGTAATAAACAGGGTCTGTACTCATGTTGAATTAAATGTTGGAGGGTTTGAGTGAAAACATTAAACAGTGATGTTAACATGTGAAAGTGGCTATAATTAATAATGAGAATATTAGATGTAACAAACTACCTTTCTGAAATAATTTCTTTCGTGAAGGAAACAAAAACTGCACATATCTATTAATTTAAATCTGCTTTAATATGAATCAAAATAGTTTCTACAGGGCGCCATACCTTATAAGAAACACTCAGAGGTACTGCTGGGATCTTGATGTAAAAGAAGGACGTATTCCGAGATGCTCTTTCCTTTGAGAAAAAAAAAGAGGAAACACTGATATCTAACGATCCATATCTCGCAGAGAAGTGAGAATGAATTGTATTCTTTGAGAAGCTACAACCAGTTTTGACGTTGACCCACGTTGAGTCAGCGACTTGGGCTGCTTTTTTATTCTTCATTGAAACAGGACAGAGTTTGAATTTAAGGATTCAGAGGGGCAAGGCAACGTTTTAAGGGAAGTAAAACTTGCCTTGGATTTACATTGAGATGGCGGCTGGGCTCTAAGGCAAATTTTTTTAGCTTTCAAAAGGGCACCAAAAATTTCAAAGGGCAGTTTTTTTCCAAATGGAGATCTTTTATGTTATCATGAACAAATTCCTTCAAGATTTTTTTTTTTATATTATTAATGAAATTTTACCTTCATTTTGTCAATATCTGTCTCATTCTTCTGCTTCCTTTTGCTCTGAGAAACAAAAGTTCATAGAAAAGATAAGAGTAAGAATGAACCAGAAAAAAAAACATCACCTGTTTATTATCTCTGCAATATATATATATACATAATTATCAACACACCAGAAAAATTCCACTTCATGACCGGTTTCGTCCCTTTTGGGACTCAGCAGGCTAAGGTAGGATTTGACCCTGGACCTTTGTGTCCGTACCACTCGACAACAGTGATTCTACTGATGTGTGAATGCGTATAAACTGGCTTTGTATAACTGTCAATGAGGGCGTATTACCCAAGTGTTATGACTGTACAGAGTGCACCCCTGGTGCTTTGAATCTGACAATGAACACATAGTTCATGCTTCGCGAGTTCCTGCTTGCGGGAAGATCACATATACATACATACATACATAATTACCACTTTTTATAGGCAAGCCAAGACATATTTATGAAATTAATGTGTAATATATATTATATATAAATGTTATACATACATAATAATATATATATGTATATATAACATACATGTACATAACATATATACATATAATATATATTACACAATTACTTCACATTTACTACAATTTTGCCTGGGAGAAAGACGCAAGCATGCGAGTGAAACCTTGGACCCTTGACACGAGAGGGTATTACGTCCTTCCATGGAGACAATACTTACTTTACTGAGAGTTCCCTGAGAGGAGAGAGTACTGTTGTTGGAGTCTGCGCTAGCAGTGGAACGCAGTGATGAAGTGGAGGCGGAGGAGGAGGCATTAATGGTAGTTGACTGTCATGAGATGGAAATGATGAAAATAGAAAGAAATGTCATGTCATGATCAGAGGCACAGTCAAGACAAAACAAAGACAAGAGAATTGCAAACATGAAATGTGACTGTTTATGATACAGAGGAATGAAGGAATGTCAAGTTTGTTTTAACACATTTTGACAGATTCTTGGGGCAAGAAATAGAACAAGGTAAAACCACCATTATCTATCAGTAGTGGATGGAACTTGTAATAGCTACCACCCAATTTCATTACCCACTCCACAGCACCCCCTGACCTTCCCTGCCACCACCCTACACCATTTCTATCCCCTATTATCTCCCTCATCACCCTGCTACCTTCCTCACCCCTCCTTACCCCCTTTCCATACCCAGATCTCCCTCCCCCTCACTCCTTCACTGATTATGTGTATATCAGTAGCACTTTAACTTTATGTTGATTATAAATCTATCATAGGCAATAAAAACAGCAGTGGTATCCAGTTACACTAAACATCAGCATGTACTAAAATGTTATTGAAACTTAAAAAAACAGAAATATACTAAACTAATAAAGACAAAGTTGTGAAAGAATGGTTGATTTGTTGAAATTCTTTGAAGTTGCAGAACTAAAAGGCAGCATTTCCTTTTTTTTTTTTTTTTGCAATGAAAAATGGCTCTGATCTTGAATTTGTTTGATATGAAACTGACTTGAGAAGGTGGAGGGATGGGGGAGGGAGGGGTGGGGTTCACTTCTTTTTGGGGCTAAAGGATTTTTCCCACAAAGTGATATTAATGCTCAGTAAAGCTTAGCTTTTTTCTCCTTTTTTAATTGATTATTGGAGGATGTCAACAATTAGGTGACGACGCTCCGAAGGAGGCGTCTATACAAGCGTTATAATTTGACACTAGGTGCCTACTTTATTGTCTTTCTAGCACAGGGTTTCCCTAACTTTATCCCCCCACGAACCCCCGTGGATGTCAGAGTTGTCCACGAACCCCCAACTTTTCGAGACACGATCTGAGTCATTATTATACTATAATACGCATAACAGTGCTTTGTAAAAGATCAAGTATCAAATGCACGGTACGGTACTACTATGGCGACATATGCGTATGGAACGCGAAAAGAGTTTGTCGATAGCTACGACTTTTGAACATTACTAAATTATATGATATATCAGAATTGAGTTCAACAAAAAATACTCTAGTTTTGACTTTCAGAAACATCTCACAAACCCCCTGGGATGGACTCACCCACCCCTTGGGTGTTCATGCACCCCAGTTAGGGAACCCCTGTCTTAGCATATTTGGGGCATAGCAAAAGACATGAAACAATGAACACATAACCATGTTTCTCTCTGCTGAGAAAGTTAATCACCAAGATTTTTAGAGCTGTTTTGATTTCTCTTTTTAGCTATAAAGCAGTTGTTTCCGGTTTAAATCTTTACCTTAGTTGACCTTATCGATCCCACGCCATCTTCATCATCCAGAGCTGTGAACGAAGAAAATGAAAAACATGCAAAAAAAAAGAGAAAAGAGAATAAGAAAGAAATATAAGAGAGAAAAAGAATCATTTAAAAAATCCCAAAAAAGAATAGAAAAGGAACTTACAATCTCAGAAAATTGAAAACCTGATCAACCACTTGCTCGGTCAATATTAAATATAATTCAATCAATCAATCACTCAATCAATCAATCACCCAATCAATGAATGAATCAATCAATCAATCACTCACTCAATCAATCAATCACCCAATCAATGAATGAATGAATCAATCAATCAATCACTCAATCAATCAATCAATCAATCAGTGATATGGCCACTTAGCTCTGTGCCTATCTGTCTGTTCGTCCGTTTCAGGTAAAATTGTTGCAAATAACGTTTTGATCCTTATGATGAAAAATTATTCCAAATCGCCAAACATGTTCTCAATTCTTTAACAAAAAAAAACACAGATATCAACTATATAACTCTTTTAATTTCCAATCAACACTCAAGCGTTTTCAAGCACCTTTCAATGCATCTTCTTGTCCTTCCTGGTCGACGTTGTGTCTCGGGAAAAAGAAGACCATCATTTTCTTGAAGAACCTGTACGTGAGTTGGATCGATAACGGCACCACACTCAGCTCAAACTTTTCTGTCACAGAGATGCCCCCGACTAGATAACCCAATGGAAGAGAAAAGAGGGAGAAACTTTACGTTTGCTAGTCTGATAAATTTAGCAGCAGTTTCCTTGCATGCCTCTCATGTCTCCAAAGAAGAGTTGGCTTTCACCCCTTCACAAAACAAAATTTCGATCCCACAGACATATGGATCAGAGGTTACTGTGTTATTTAGGCAGCAGCATATACATTCTTTGAACACAGTAACACAGACCTTGGCATTGCTAACAGTATACTTTAAATAGGGGAGTAACTACTAATTGTAGAGGCAAAAGGAAAGTGTACCTCATCTTTGTTGTGCAATCTCTGCTTATGATATGATGTGGAAAACATTAATGACTTAACCATTGTTCTAAGGCATATGCTTTATCAATGTACCCCCATCCCACCACCAGCCCCTTCCTAACCCCACACTCAATACAGTTTGGTTCCATTTAAACTATGACCGTGGCAACACCCCTGGCTGCTGGTGACATAAATGTCTCCTAGTATCCTTCATAGAATAACACAAGGCTGAGAGAAAAGAATGATATTGAAAGTACCGATTCACTGAAAAGATTTGAAAGCAGCTTAACAAAAAACACACAGCTGAAAAACATATATGTACCTGGAGGTCGCCCTCTTGTTATAACTCTTAAAACCACTTGGTTACCGCTGGGATCTTGGGGTCTCAATACTTCCTGTGGAGAGATCAGAAGAAGCTTTACAAGAATATGACATAAGATTTAGGTATGTGTTACACCGCTTGCTGCAGACAGAGAGAGAGAGAAGGGTGTGGGGGGGGGGGAGGGAGAGGAGAAGATATTTTACAATACACTACCTTTAACCAAAGAAGAACATGAATGTTTTCAGAATTACTTATTTAATAATATATCCAAATTACTTTGACGAATTGCGTGATTGAAATTATCAAAGATGCCCTCTTCCTACTGATCTGTCATGAAGTCAAATATGTGAGTACATTAATGGCTAGAAGGATATGACAGACTGGTCTCATAAATTTAGTGAAAAATGAAGTAACATCTCTTTCGTTTATATACACATGTCAAATGTACAGACTGTTACGTACAGTTTGAGGAGTTAACCAGAGTACCAATACATCATTTGCAAGAGACAATGCAGATGCCACCCTAATCCCTCCCCCCCCTAGTCAGACCACCTCCACTCACTGACATGTCATCAAGTGAACATGTTTTCCATCACATATGTTAGGTAAAGAACATTGCATCTTAGTTAACAGAAATACAGTGCATTAGCTACTTGAGTGAAAGATGATAAACATGTTCATAAAGAGTACCATGTTTCTGTTATGTTAGTAATTACTCAACAACAAGCACAAAGTTTGATACCAGCTAACCAAATTGTAGATCTCTTTGATGTACCTATCAATGGTGTTAAGTTTGATGTACCTATCAATCGTGTTATGTTTGAAGTATTTATCAACCATGTTAGGTTTGATGTACCTATCAATCGTGTTAAGTATCATATACCTACTGTATCAAGTGTTTTAAGTTTGATGTACCTATCAATCAATAGTGTTAAGTTAGATGTACTGTACCTATCAATGGTGTTAAGTTTCATGTACCTATCAACCAATCGTGTTATGTTTGATGTACCTATCAATCGTGTTCAGTTAGATTAACTATCTGATCAGTCTACTATTACCTTGTATACGTCATTTGCGAGGAGGTTGTTGATGGTGATATAACCCAATTCAAAGATGTTATCGCCAGAATCATCGTCTCGTGTTATTCTTGTGTATCTGTGAATCATATCAGAAAGATAGAATCAATATATGGTAAAATAAAACAATGGCCACACGACAATGTAGATAAATATTCAAACATTAAAAATAAAAAATAAAAAAAACAAGAGGAAAGAAGAGAAAGGAAAGGAAAAGAAATCAAAGCAAAATGAGAACCAAAATAAAAAGTAAAACCTCATCTCCCCCACCCCCTCTCCTGGCCCCTCCCCCCTAAAAAAGACATGTAAGCACCTCAACCAATAGTTAGTCAGGTGATAGATATCTTACTTGAAATGTCTTAGTTCCATATCAGCCGTTCCAAGTTGTCCGTCCGATTCGGTCAGTTTCCACTTGGCAACACCGAAGCATAGTTCCACCCTTCTGGTGGTCTTAAGACTTTGAGCTATAGAAAACAGAAAATTTCCACAAAATGAAGACCAAAAGAAGAAAAGAGGTATCGTTTGGATGTTACCCTATTGCTAACTATTCTTGGCAACTTTGGAGAGATATTTCCAAGTAATGTGGTTTTGATTGGAACGAAGCACCTAGTCGTTTTACTCAATTACACTTGGACATAAAATATGTTGGCTGCATTAATGTGATAATGGCACAACAGAAATCTAAAACACCGTGAATCGGTTTTGTGGATTTTCAAAACGCAACCTGCTCCCCTTTCATTGCAGATATGTATAGCCTAACCTGTTTTTGCATGTTAATAATCAGGCTGAGAATTTGTTTTTGTTTACCAGTCGGTAAAGGCTAAGATGAGCAGCCTACTTTAGTTATTAATACAATGAATGATGGAATCTGTAATACAATTATGTAATGTTAGAATCAATATCACACGATTGGCATATTAAACCTTCATTCAAAGTACAAAAGTGTACGTAAAAAAATACGAACATCAATCTTACCATTTTGTAACTTCCTTTTCAAAGCCATCTGAAGTTGGATTTCTTGAAAGCAGCTGAAATTTAAAAACAAGAACATAAAATAAAACAATTAGTCAAAATGACTTTGATGGAAGTAAGTTTGTCCACTTTGGCAGTTGTGACTATTTCACCTTCACTGGACTGCATTGACTGTCCCTGCATGATGATCGAAAAATATAATCGGAATTTCGACACAATTTGACGTTTAAATTTCTTTCGCTAATCTGTGACTTAAAGGACTTGTCTGGTGGAAGATTTTGATACATTGTCCTTGTAGTTATTATTTTTCTCTTTCTAACCATGTAAAAATTGTCCCCATTCGACGTTTTCTTCATGTAGAAATCTGGTTTTCAAATTCACCAGTTTCTCACCAAAAGTACCGTTTGTTCGAACGCTTCAATATGGTGATTGACGTAGTGCTTGCAAATAGGCAAAACAGGCGACTTGAAGTTAGCACTCCCATATCCGCAGCAAATAAACTCACGTGTAAGCACATTGGATTGCCTAATATATATAACGTACATACTCGCGAACGTATATCCTACGATGCCCAGTTGGTGTACTTGTATAGCGTTGCACATAGTACACTCAAACCACAGTTCATAAACTGTTCTTCGAAATCGCTGAAATAAAATTCACAGATCAAATTAACAGTAAAAGGAAACTTGAAAAGTATTCGTTACACTGAAAGATGAAACTTGGCGGAATCGATGTCAGAGCAGAATGTAGCACCAAGAACCTTCGGCTTCGCAGAACTGTCCGATTGTAAACGTTAGAGTAGCCTATACATGCGAACATTCTTCGCGCTGGAGCTGGATAGCGCGATGTATAAACAACGAAGAGTCTGCTGTTAAAACTTATCTTGTGTTACAGAAAGACCACGAAACCACCGATCTACTACATAAATGGCGGCCTAAGGAGTTTTTTAAATCATTCTAATTTATAAGAAATTTCACCGGAAATTATGGAAGAAATTTATCGGAATCGTTGTCAGAGCAGAATGTAGCACTGAGAAGCTTAGGCTTCGCAGAACTGTCCGATTGTCAATGTTGTATAGCCTACATGCGAACATTCTTCGCGTTGGAGCTGGATAGCGCGATGTATAGCCTAAACAACGAAGAGTCTGCTGTTAAACTTTACCTTGTGTTACACAAAGACCACAGAACCACCGATCTAGTACATGGAGGCTTAAGGAGTTTTTGAAAACATATCTAATTTCTAAGAAATTTCACCGGAAATTAAGGAAGAAATTTATCTGTATACAAACGCATTTTTTGTTGTGATTACCGTATAGGTACTGTGCGGAGGGTGGGTTATGTCGCAATCTGCATTAGCATAGCTGACGTCATGTTCTGTACTGTTCAAATCATATTTGAAATGTCTATCCTTAACGATTAAAAAATCGTTTCTCTGTCAAACGCAACATTAGCGTTCTCATACTTTGACAACATGTTTGGAAAATTATTTACTTTTTTTTAAGGTAACTTCTTTGGGCCACCAGACAATCCTTTTAATACTTGATAATGGATGTAACTAAGTAAATGAACTTTCATTAAATGCTACAGCTGTGATTTCATTAAAATCTATTGATCCTTTGATCAATGTAATTGTTTTCTACTGGCAGTATGACACAATTTGTCAGTTGTCAGTTTGTCACCAATCCATGATTTTCCCTAAACCTTAATTTATATAACACACTCTTACATATTCCCAAATGATGCACAACTTGATGACACCCTAACCATATATATTTTATGATTATAATGACACCATAACCAAATTTATATATAACCTCTGCTTTGTATTAAATGACACCATTACCAAATATATATAACCTCTACTTTGTATAAAATGACACCCTAACTAAATTGATATAGAACCTCTACTTTGTATAAAACAACACCCTAACCAAATATAACCTCTACTTTGTATATAACGACACCCTTACTAAATATATATGACCTCTATTTTGTATATAATATAGTCTCATGTTTACATTTCATAATGCAATTCTCATTTTTACAGTCTTGTCTACTTTTTCCTTTTGTTAATATTCCGACCATCGGTTGAATTGTTTTTTTTTAAAGTTTTTGCCTAGAGTTATCTGGCCACTCACCTGACCATTATTCTGAGATCTTCAGCCGCATTTCCCATGGATTCTTTTATTTCGTATAACTGTATTTCCAAACTTCGTGTCTTCTGAGCTAGGCTGTGAAGGACAATACAAAGTAATTTTTGTTTTTTCTGCACCACTTAAGCAACCAGGTTTATTTATTACAACAAAGTTTGGTAATTAGTTAAAAGAATAGTCCAGGTCAAAATTTCTCTGATATGTTAAATATTATCTAAGCATTCTGGTGAAATTTGCATTCAATTCCTATGTACCGGTTTGGAGATGTTGACAATTACCCTCTGTTAAGTTTGGGTGTGTTCGGATAGCGCTTTTGAAGCCATGACATTTGCAACGCATCGATCATCCGATTTCATCAACATTTGTGGCACTAGACAGCCTAGCTGTTTTACCAATAATGAGGCTTTACCAACTGCTTGTAATTCTAATAGTAACCTTAAAAGCTGAACCCGAAAATTGCGGAAATTCTCTCAAGAGGGGACATGGAAGAGTAATGTATTTGTCTTCAACGGCATAATTTTACATCACGCCCAACTGAGGTTAAAAATGACAGAGCCACATTTTAAATTTAAATCATACCTGAACTGACTAGATATATGAAACAACTTATACATCAACACAGAACAGTTGAACTCACTTGGATAGGTTTTTATGCAGAAATAAGATGGTAAAATATAAGTGCCACGTGCAGTGGTTTTGTGACAAAAGAAGAGCTTCAGGATAGAGGGCATAAAGTAGAACTTTAACATAGACACTTACGCTTGATCATTGGGGGCTTTTTCCGAGGCCCAATGGACGTCATAGAGCTCCTTCTCAACTTCACGGAGGTGAGAGATAAGATTCCTGAAGAGAGAAAAACAAAACATGTAACATTATAAAACAAAACTTAAACCAAGGATTACAAGAAATGGTTTGAAGGTGTAGTATTGCATTGAAATCTAATGTGTTTCAAAAGTTCATGCACTTATTCACTTCAACAACTTAAAAGATGCATAGAAAGTTAATATGACAAGCATTGTTGAATGAGTTAACAATGGCAAACACATGAAAATGTCATATTAAACAAGGTGAAAACAAATTCCCATATGGGTTCCTCTAAGTAGTGTTTCTTAATGTGTAAAAGTAAGAGGGCCTGACGTTACGATCCTAGCAGGATCTTCTTCAGAGGCTGGATTGCAAGTTACAGTAACAGAAGGGACAAAAACACACACAGAATACAGACAGGTTAAATGAGCGTGGTGAACACAAAGAGATAGATGTAAGGGGATAAGTAGACAAGGGATGGAGAGAAGAAAGAAACCAACAGGATGAGGAGAGGTAGTGTTTCTTAAGTAAAGTAACCAGATGTCCCAGATTTCTGGGGACAGTCCCCTGATAACATGGACTGTCTCCAGATTACAAGTGTCCCCGGAATTGTCCCCCTATTTCATGTACTGTCCATGATCATTCCCAAAGTTATAAAAACACCCAGAATTATGTTATTTTGCCCAAAATCGTCTGTTTCTAGAGAATATATTACAGAAGGGTGAGCATTTTGACCATCATTCTTGAAACCTAGCACCAACGAACATTCCGATCTCATGGCCACACTATTAAGTTATGATTGGTAATTTTTCGTGAAATTTGCAGATTTGTTTTAATTTCATTTAATTTTGTGATCACTTAAAAAAAAAAAATTAACTTGAAAATCTTGAACTAACAATGAATTTGGGGATGATGTTGATTAAAAAATGTTTTTTGTGACAAACCCAATGGCTGACAAACCCATATATATATGTAAGGAGCTAAATATTATTGGGATAAATCAATATGTTAGGTCAGAAAGAAAAGAACATAAACCAAAGGTTTAAACTTAAGTTTTGAGTTTTATTTACCTGAGGGAATTTTGGAGTTGCATAATAGGTCCCTTTTGGTCCTCAATGCTTGACAACTGAAGAGCAAACATCATGTGTTGAGTACGGGCTAAGGCCTCCTGTAAGATACAAAGAGAGTATTCATAACAGAATTCAGAATAAATGCAATGCAATAAATTGATAAATTTACCCATGGACACATAACTTAATGTCATTCTTATGGAATAACCTATCAATCAATCTTAGAAAATAAGACCAATCTGATATGAAAAATGAAGTAATTGTCCCGACTAACCTTTCTCTTTGGCTCCACGTAAAGCAGGAGATTGTTGAGGGTGTCAACAATCATGTTGTACTGCGTTGAGTTGGTGCAGATATCCAGGTCGTGATAAATCAACGTCAACGAATCGACTGCTTCCTCTCGGTCCAAGATATTATCCTCATCATCTTTATCCCCCTTATGAGAGCATAGAAATTATGAAGTAAAAAAATAATTATAATAAAAACTAATAGTGTCCAACATATATTAAAATAATAAGAAAATAAAATACTGAATATAATTAAATATATTAAAAACACTATCCTCATCATCTTTATCCCCCTTATGAGAGCACAGAAATTATGAAGAAAAAAATAATAATCATAATAAAACATAATATTATCCAATATAAAATAAAATAATCATAAAATATTAAAAATACTATCCTCATCTTTATCCCCCTTATGAGGGCATACAAATTATGAAGAGAAATAATTATATAAAAAAAATTATCCAATATAAGATAAAATAATCATAAAATATTAAATATTATTTAAAATATTAAAAATATTATCCTCATCATCTTTATCCGCCTTATGAGGGCAGAGAAATTATGAATAAACAAATGATAATAATGATAATAAAAAAAAATAATATTATCCAATGTAAAATAAATAATAATAAAATATTAAATATTATATAAAATATTAAAAATATTATCCTCATCATCTTTATCCCCCTTATGAGAGCATAGAAATTATGAAGAAAAAAAATAATGATAATAAAAAATAATATTGTCCAATATAAAATAAAATAATACTAAAATATTAAATATTATTTAAAATATTAAAAATACTATCCTCCTCATCTTTATCCCCCTTATGAGAGCATAGAAATTATGAAGAAAAAAAATAATGATAATAAAAAATAATATTGTCCAATATAAAATAAAATAATACTAAAATATTAAATATTATTTAAAATATTAAAAATACTATCCTCCTCATCTTTATTCCCCTTATGAGAGCATAGAAATTATAAATAAAAATAATAATAATAAAACATAAAATAAAGTGTAAGGAACATCATGATTTGAGCAAACAATAAACTTCTTTCAATTATTAATAACAGAGTCTTTGCTGTAGCTTTGATATATGACAGCCAAATGAGCTTAGAGATTAAAACATATGACATTTTATTTTTACATAATTTTTAGTTTGACAGTATTTGCCCTTACATGGTCCATGCAACCTCTGTTTATGAAACAGATTTAGTGGTAGGCCTGACAAGAGAGGGAGAGGAGAGGCGCTGGGGCGACAGCTCAGACGACCTGGGTCAATTTACAAAACCCAGGTATGAGGTTAGGATGGACCGGCATATCGAGGGCTTCAAGTAGTGAATTCTGAATGTTTCTGGAAGTTTGAAGCCTCTGTCCAATATTGAGATTACTATCCTTTGTCTACATAGACATTTACATTGACTACAATGCTCTAAATGTTCCCACAATACTTCATTGCTAGTACATAACTGCCCAGTTTTGTACTCATTTTGCATCATTTTTCTTGTGAAATGAAAAAAGTTTTAATTGAATATAGATGAAACCATGGATTGGGAGGTAGGGTGGGGGAGGGGGGAGGGAATGGTTGTTGTTTATTAGCATCTAGTATGTTGGTTTAAAATTAACTCCTCAAAGAAGACCATAAACTTAGTGCTTGTTTCTGCTAGTAATTGCTACATAACTGGCTACAGCTATTATCTAAATTGTCAAGTGTCTCGATCTATCATCAGACCCACCCATACATGAAACTATAACAACATGGCGCTCTCTGCTCTTAGAGGTCGGCCACCTGAGGGTATGAGAACTATTTCTAACCATTTCTTTGCTGGAGTGGAGCATCTGGGCGGCCACTTCCGGGTCGACGTCGTCACCGTAGAGCGCGTAGAAGAACTGGCAGCCGCATCGTGAGATGATTCGTTGGACCTGAACAGACTCCCAGGACAGATCTTTGGCGGACGGACCCACGGTATCGTTGACGACTCCTCCTACCGACTCCCCGCTGCCCACCATGTCCGGTAGGTCCGTCATCTTCTGCGTGCCCCTCTCGATGAGAGACGGTTGTAACCACTGGACTTCATCCTTGCTGGGATCTGATGGAGTGTCTACCGTACCAAAATACTGGAGGGAAAAGAACAGAGATTTATTATTGTGTTGAAAACGTACTATCCATGTGTGCGTGAGGTGACTTCTGTCGGTCTACGTAATAGAGCGATACAAATTTGGAATGATCTATCAAAAAAGTTGAAGTCTATACCTTCAAAAGCCACATTCACCAGACATTTGAAAAGGAATCTATTAACGCGTACTAGTATTATATAATCTATCCACGTATCCATCTCAGCATCATCAGGATATTATTACAGTATCTTTAATCCTTACGTATATACTGTATTATTTATATTTGTACATTTTTTTTTTCTTCCAGGGAGTCTCCTACTTTGTTAAGTCTTTTTTAAGACTTTATAGGAGACTTCCTTTCCCATTGTTTACAATTGGCGATAAAACAAATAAATGAATGAATGTGGGGTGAGTGGAAGACACTTGTCCCCCATCTTCAGAGAATGTACAACAAACCTCATGATTAAAAAAACACAGCTGGGAAGTGATAAGCAATATAAGTAGTTGCCATCTATTTTCTCACCTGAAGACCGTCTAGTGTTCCTACCCAGGTGGTCTTACTCGCTAGTTTACCCTGCTCTCTCCAAGAGGGTAAATGAGACTTCTGCATCAACTCTGCATTGGCAGCGGTCACTAACACATACCCCGAAAAATCCAGACCCTTCAACATCAGCTGACTGTTGACAAATTCAACTGGGAAAGGAAATTATTTGTGTGAATGGGAACATTTCTGAACAGTTTCTGTACCTTGAGCTTCACTAACATATATATATATATATATATATATATAAAATATAATTTAATTATTTTAACAATGAGGGTACACAAAAATCTGTCTTATATGACGCTGAAGAAATACTATTTGATCATTTAACCATTGGGGTGGACTTATCTATCTATATGTGAAGCTAAAGGCACATTTTCTGTTTTTTCTTATTTAATACACTAATCTGAACTAGAACATGAAGGTTTCCAAACGAAAGCATTATCAGATCACACAATGGAAATAATCAAAGCCTCCTGAAACGATTCTTAAGCAACTGTTCTAACTTCATAACTGAATAAATTGTGCTTTGCTGTTGGGTGGTGAGATGCATGGGAGGGAGGGAAGGGTGGGGGGGCGGAGGGGATTGATAACTATATATAGCTACTTCTATCAAATATGGAACAAAATGGTTGATTTGCTTCTCTTTCAACTTGTTTTGTCTAGAAACAATCTGCAAATGGTAAATAATAGTCAAATGCTTTGAAAAGCATTATTATTATTATTATTATTAATATTATTATTATTATTTTTATTAAAAGCAGAATAAATACTCACTACACCAATTGTGTTGTATGACGTCATCTGTGCTACAGGCCTTGAGACCGTAAAGCTGTTCGTTATTCTTGGTAGACTAATGGAAAAAAAAAGACCACACACACACAAACAAAGAGTAAATATAATAGTCAGTCTGTGGATATTTCCTGAGCAAAACTAGTGACACTTCTCTTGGCAGTGATCATCTCAAAGCAATATATTAAAAAAACCTGCTCTTCTTCACACAAGGGTTGAATTCAAAATATTTCTAATGTTCAGTTCAGGTGCATTGGTGGCTAACTATTTCGGAGCAATGCCGCACATCTGCCATTGGTGTAAATAGTTCTCCTTTTTTTTAAAATTATTTTATATTTTTTTTTATTTTTATTTTTTTATTAAATTGAAATTTTGCTGCCCTCAAGTTTCAAAATTTTCTCAGTTAACAACCCTCTTAGAGGAAAATGTTTGTGGAACGAAAAGTTTAAATGGAATATAGATGAAACCATGGATGGGAGAAAAACATTGTTCTTGTTTATGAAAGTCTAGTATGATGGCTAAGGGATTGGTTTTAAAATTACCTCCTCAGAGAAGACCATAAACTTAGTGCTTGTTTCTGCTAGTAATTGCTGCAGCATGTTAGCTCCGTGGCCACCTTGCAGTCTGGTCATGGGACTGGGGGTTAGACTGGAATGGGTCTGAGAGCAGGATGAAGGGGTCCCCAAAGAGGGTGCCGTCGAGGTCTGTGGTGACAAAACTCCCGGTAGTTTCTGTATGTAAGAAGGAAAATAGATGCGGGTGCTAAAAAATATACTTTTGCTGGAATTCCTTCGTCGATCATAGTGATATTCCAGTAAACAGTCCGTATCATTCCTTTCGAAGATGGATTTGATATTCTTTAAAAAGTTTGATAAATTCAGAGCTACAAAGAAGAGGGCATCCTACAAACTGTCAGAGGAATTTAACAAGTTAAATTAATTAGTTAAAAAAAGAGATATTGTTTGGTTAGATTTATTCGAATTCATAAAACCATGAATTAGGCCTGGACTAAAGAGCTGTGGTGATCACTGATGGTGCCTTGGGAGAAAATTCCTGACAGAAATGGGAATTTCTTGAAAACTTAAAATGACTATAGAAGCAATTAATACTCAACATTCAGAGGTTGCTTGTTTTTTATGGACTATATGACACTCATCCACTTTAAAAATTCTCACCAAGTTCATGGTTTTCAAGAATAATAAGCACATATGACCCAATATTTAAATGCAAATTAGGCTAGACCTAGGTATACGGTATGAGAGATTTAAAGGTGCAGGCTGAAGCGATGATGTTCCAGGGGGTGGAAGGTGATGTGCCAAAAACATTTCAATTTTGTAAGCAGGATAGATCAGACTACATGTTTTAGGAGACAGGTAAGAGAGAAGAATATTAAATCTAGTTGCTAAGGGAACCTCTAGGTAAGACAAGAACATGGGAAACAATTTGAGCTTAATTACAACACTTACATGACTGGGTGGGTTTGTATCTACTTTAATGCCCTTCAAAGCTTCTGTAGAAAGATTGTGTTTTAATGTCTGTGAAAAATAAGAAAAGAAGTTACTTCATTTTTATTCTATGGACAGTTGAGATATGAATAGTCACAACAATATTTAAGATGAAATAAACTAAATAATGAAAAGGCCATGATCTACCCTCCCTCTCCCCCTCCTCCTCCTCCTCCTCCTCCTCCTCCTCCTCCTCCTCCCCCTCCTCCTCCTCCTCCCCCTCCTCCCTCCTCCCCCTCCCCTCCCCTCCTCCCCCTCCTCCTCCACCTCCTCCTCCTCCCCCTCCTCCTCCTCCTCCAATCAATCAAGCAAACAGATTTTCTTTAATTAAGGCTGAAGCCTGGACGAGACTCAGGAATATAGTTATCACATTTGGCTAAATGCAAAATGGTCCCATCAGTAACTAAAACAGAGTAAGTAAAACTTTCCAACATTCTATTTTGAAGTGGATAGGACCAAACGAAAAGTGAGTCTCAGAATAATATTGTCAATCTATCTATCAATCAATCAATCAATCAAACAAATTTAACCTATGTTGGACCTTGCAGTCCATTGTTAAAGAGAAAAAAACGCATTATCAAAGAGATAGCTAATTGTTTTACTGATGAAGGCAAATAAATTTGTTACATTTGCTACACTAAAATGTACCCTGTCAATTCAGGGAGGGCAATTCTTGTTAGTGATGATATATATTAATTCACAAATTCAAAAGACCTTATTTACTGCAATGACAGAAAAAAAAAGATATCTCTTTGATAAAGTAAAAGTATGAAAAGATCAAAACATCCATAAAAGTATTAGTCAATCAGCTTGATATGAAAATACAGAGTTTGTTTATTACCTGAGCTTTGCCGTACGAATCATAAAGACTGAAGAAAACGTCTCGATTGAATCTCGTCCAAGAACCGCAGAACTCGTGAACGATTAGTTTATGAATAAATTCCTGCAGGATAACACAGGAGGTAGAGAGAGAGGAAAATATATTGACACAGAGTTGTGAGAATTGAGCTCATCTTTGACCATGTCAGCATTGGATTCAACCTTATAGTAGATTTTATAGCTGAGTGGATATTCAGATTGTCCTGATATGGAACACCGGAATTTAGTCAGTTTTCACTCTGATGAGTGCACAAGTCAACACTTTGTGATGTTTTACTTGGCAAAAAAACAAAACAAAAATTAGATTTTTTTGTTTTGCTTTAAAGTGAAATGATTAAAAAACACTTATCTTCCATATTGATGAAGTGACTAATCAGTTATTTTGACTGTGGACAGAGTCCTGATTGCCTGAGTAAACAAAAACTATGAAAGACAGTTTGATGAATGACATCACAAATTATTTCTCAGGTATGGAACAAGCTATCAAGAATGATGGGCTGTTGGACCAATATATTTTATTTAACTTGTGCCTTATTTTACACAGACATTCAAATCGTACGCCTCTGTATTCCAATTAATGGTCAGCGCCTCTTTAACACAACTGAGGTGACCGGAATGCCATAGAGCAGTAAAGACTGGATGGAGATGCTATATCACCAGCAACAATGAGTTAAGTACACAAACCTTTCCTGTGGATGTGTCCTCTCTGGTAGCCTCGGTCTCATACTCTTCACTTTCCTCCTCCAGATCGGACATTTCATGATTAGGAGTTTTAGCCTGATGTCTGGCGTACACCACCCTGAATAGATGAACAAATAAAGGGGATTTCAGTCAAAAACATGGCCAGTAGTTTGTATGCATGTATGTATATTAGATCCTCCTAAGCAGGAAGAGCGAAGAAGCAATCATTGGCTTATCAAAGCCGCAAGCTGACCAAATTCAGTCTCTTAGATTCATATTTTAACGTCCATGATTATGAATTTTCAACAACTCTGTAACTGGACGACATACATTAATCTTGGAGTGACTCAAACCAGGGACCTTATGATTAAAAGGCACAGGCGTTAACCACTGAGCTAACACTCCTAAGTTTGATTACAGCATAGATAGATTGTTAATAAGATTTGGATTGCAAGACGTCTGGTATTAAAAATAATACTTGTCCTCTTGTGATGACGCATCATGCTACTCCATATTCTAGGTTCTCAAACTCTTTTTTTTTTATCCACAGATCACTAGCGACGAAAAAGAAATGTTCACGTACGTCCAGATTTAGTGATTATCACCCATGACCTCAGCCTCGCTATGACCAGATGGCTATAACATATAACTATAACATATAATAATAACATATAACTTCAACATATAACAATAACATGCGAATCATAGACTTTTTTTTAACTCCCGCGACAGCACATATACGTCAGTAAAATGTTGAGGGACCGATTCGGCTTTCATGGACTTTATATTCTTCTCCTCATTCTTCACAGACCCCTTAAACACTATTATTACTATGACTCATGTCAGCCTATTCTTAATAATTACTTACTTAGCAAGGCTTGCCAGGTGATGTTTCTGAGCTGAGGACTTTGAGAGCAAGAAGATTTCTTCCCCGGAATCTGTCGTGTAGAGATTGGCTTCGTTGTCGACCACCTCAAAGTCCAGACCTATGATGCTCCAGTTGGCCTGTAGGGGGAAAGGTAAAAAAAAAAAAATTGTTGAGAATGATGCCCTACCTTAAAATATGATTTATTAATATATTATTAATAAAATATTATTAATAAAATATTATTTTTTAAAACATTAAAATATATTTATAATGACACACAAATGTACAGAGTCATCAGGAAGGTACATGTACTTTGAGGATCACTCTCGGCATAGTAATAAATAAAATAAAATATCAAAAGGCAAAATATATTTTGCTGATCACTCCATGTGAATCTTTTGATGTGGTTGACCTCTGAAGCAATTGGTTGAACTAGTCTTGCAAAAACCACCGTGATAAGACCCAGTATCCAACTTTCCACAAGACCTTACCGTTGGTCACTCATATCACAGATCCATCGCTCCATATTTTCCCCTTCAAAATGGTATAAAATCAGCTTGATAAAAGTAAACATTTCAGCCCAAAGTCTAATATGCAAACTGTAGTTAATTAGGCAAAGTGTATCGTCTGTAAGTCTAGTCTTGGTTGTACTCACATTGTCTTTAGTATTCAACATTTTATTTGACGCTTAAACGATATATTAACAATTTACTTTCTGATTTCTGATGAAGATTGCATCTTTCTGTGGACGGAAAGATTCACGTTCCATATGCATACAGCAGTTCAAAAAGAAGAAAAAAGGTTCTCTGCCCCAGGTATGTTAAATTCTGATAGGCCAATATAGTAATCACATGAGCAGTACATCACTGAAGATCTTTATCAACACTTACCCTTGACCTATGGATGAGATCTTTTTCAACACTTACCCTTGACCTATGGATGAGATCTTTTTCAACACTTACCCTTGGCCTATGGATGAGATCTTTTTCAACACTTACCCTTGGCCTATGGATGAGATCTTTTTCAACACTTACCCTTGGCCTATGGATGAGATCTTTATCAACACTTACCCTTGGCCTATGGATGAGTCCATCTTCAATTGGTTCCAGAGTCAGACTGTATTTTGATTTGAAACTACCCTTCCCAAGATTCAACTCCATACCCTGTCGTTGTGCAAATGAAGCCCAGTAATTCACTTGCATAGATGGAAACGAGGCACAGAGCTCTATAAACCTGACGAAAGAAATATTATTGATTGAAACCAAATATCTTGCCGTCTGAAATACAACAAAAGGTAGCTCCCATGCAGTGTCCCTGCGTTTTATTTGTAAATTCAAAATAAAACTGTTAGCAAACTGCTTATCCACTAGAGAGCCTGTGTAAGAGAATATGTAAAAGTAAGTTGGCCTGACGTTTTTATCCTAGCAGGATCTTCTTCAGAGGCTAAATGTCCTGCTAGGATCGAAACGTCAGGCCAACTTACTTTTACACATTATTTGTAAATTCTTAGCTTTAAAATAGTCAATCAAATATTTTTGGAGAGCCAGCAGTGCCAAAAATGATAACCCATTCTTGTAGTCAAACTGAATGATCATTTTATCATCTGGAGTAAAACACAAGGAAACTTCTTCCAAAAGGGTCAGAGCAATTTGTTAATCAATTTATTCAGATAGCCGTATTTTAAAAATTAAATTCCCATTCGTGCAGTAACAACGATGACATACTCCCAATATTTGGTGAATATTCTATAGATATCTTGAGATGAATTCATGAAATTCATGAAAACTTGTAAATTTTGGCTCCAGCTTATGAAAATATCCAACGAGAGACTTCATTTAACATATTTAACTCGCTCATTCATTAATTATCTAAGAAAGGTTAATTAACAAAGAATTGGAAGGCCACATTTATCAAAGTTAAAAATTAACTCAGATAATGGCACATCAGCCTGGCTTCTTGGCCATTAATTTATATTTGGTTTTCTATGCTACATTCTGAACTATTACTTTAAGTTGATCACAACTTACTTGTAATGTCTGCTGAGTTGTAGTTTTCTCGGGTTGGTGTTTTTGAACAATTTCCCTTTCCTGGTCGGTCGAGTAACGTTGGCCAAGACTCGGGACTGAAGTGAATTAAGAAGAAACAACGATAAATTAAGAAATGACTGTCAAATACTTTTCCATGTATTATTCTAAACCTAATCTTATCAGCTAGATTAAAATATGTTTAATTTCTTTTTCTCTTATTTTTATTGTTCATTACCCTTTTCTACATAGGTTCAAATTATGCAACTTTCAAAATAGATTACAAAAATATGAGATGATGGCATCAAACTCAAGACATACCATTTCTTTAAGACGGCTACAAACTAAAAATGCAAAACGTAAACTATTCTTGCAATTTTCGTCCAAGACTAAACTTATGTATCAAGTTATTCATATCTTTTTGGTGGTTAACTATATTATTATTATTTTAACAATATTAAATATTTTTCACCTTTTATATCAACCTAGCTCTGTGTTTATTACCTATCTCGTAAAATTCTTTAGGAATGGTAACTTGGTAAAAAGAGAATTTTTTACGTTAGCAAAAATTGAATTGGCATCACCTTATTTTTCAAACCCAAGAACATAACAGGCTGGAGTAATTGAACTGAGTAAAGGGTTTAAAAAGTTAAAGGGTCAGTCTACCTGAAAGTTTTGTAGCCATCTCATTGTACTGCTGTAGAAGAGACAGCTGGGTAGACGCTCAGAGGGTTCCCCCTGTGATGAGAGAGAGAAGATGAAAGAAGATATCACCCATGTCTGTCAGGAGTCTTAACAGCCTTTCAAATTATGATTCCAAAGTTGAAATCATATGTCATCATTCCAAACCATCTCGGCCTCCAACCTTCTTTATAGGCCATGACCCAGAAAAACAAGTTGGCTATCTGCCACAACCCATCAATCATTCCCCTCCCCTCTCTCCCCCCAACCGTGTCCAATTTATTAAGATACTTTGACTTAAAATAAAGTTAATAATTTTTTCAGGGATTTCTGAAATGATCTCCCTGACCCATTGAAAGTCCTCTGTGATCCAAACATAGGGTCACATCTCATAGGTTGAGGGCCGTCATACTAGAGAAACAAACTGCCATATTGCTCCGCAACTTTACTTTTGGCACTAAAGTGCAAGAATAATTTTTAACCATGCAGAAATTATCCAAACAGTCCTGTCAGCAATTCTAAGCTTGAGCCATTTTCTTAGAATATGCAAAATTGGACAACTTAGGGTTGCAATGAAAGATGTGCCTGTGTTCCTTCAGATGCAAAATCAAAGTATTTAAGTGCCACCACCCACCTATGCCGACAGAAAAGATAAGGGGGGGGGGGGAGAAGTGGGGATGGAGGATTCCCACTATTCCACTACCATGATAGCCTAATGCTGAGAGATGCAAGATTGCCTGAAATTTATATTTTATGCAAATTAATTCCAATGAAAGCATTTAAAGAAATGTATGAAAGCTATTCTACCAGGAGATTTGAAGACTTTCACAAGCTAAGGCTTGAAAATGTTATTTACTATGCAAGGCAGTGACTGACTAAGTGGTAGGGGGGGGGGGGGTTTGAAATGTCACATGGCAATTTGAAAATGGTGCCAAAGATCACTACTTCCATTTCTGTTATAGCTTGTTTATAGTTTACCTTCTTGTGTCCCCTGATGTCCAGGTTCAAACTAAGGTTGAGATTGTAAGTTCTGAATGCTGCGTAGGAATCATGCGTCTGCAATACAATATACGAAGCAAAAAGGAAAGTGGCTGCATGGTAATTTAAAACATGTTTGAATCTCATTTCCTGAAAACACTCTTTATATGATAAATCTCCAAAATTATCTCTTTGTTAGTAGCAAATAGCTGCAAAAAATTGACTCCAAGTACGGTGTAGAAGAAACCTGTAGAGCTCAACACTGGTATTCTGGCACGGTTCAACCATGAATTTGTACTCGGGGGACATTTTGAAGAACTATCCTAGCTTCTGGTGCAAGATTATTTATTTGTACTCAAGCTTACAGCCTTTTACTTGTACTCATAACAAGAGGAGTACTACCTGTACTCATAATTCCTGATGTTGTACTTGTACCAACATTCCAGCCAATCAGTAATAGCTATTTATTGACCGTAAAAATGGTTACCCTAGTGTTTCTGTTTACAACACATTATATATACTTTACCAATTATCCCAAATCTTCCCTTATAGACTAAATCTACACGTAATAATGCTCATTCGAGCCTGTTTGGGCTCCAAGGAACAAATGTGCGGCAATCGCACCTAACAGGCAGATTTGAGACATTACAGTATCTAAACGTTAAATACGCGGTGAAGGCGCCTACATAGCAACAGAGTACAGTGTATTAAATCCTAACCTAAAGACAGTTGCCTGTGTTTCTGTAAAAAAAATCTTCAAGAAGTAGCAAATTACTAGCAATTAACATATGTAATAATAACAATATCAAAAGTTCAGCCACAATTCTTATGAGGCAAGGAGGTCAGGCTTGGAACATCTGCGATGAAAGTGTGTTAGGTCTGGGCTAAAGAAGTCTCATTGTTTCCCATAGCAACGGACCCTGTCAAGATATTATTACTCATCCATTGTGACATAAATACAACTAACTAAAGCAGACTCGCTTCTGTTGAGTTGCACTTGAAAACGAGAGAAGTTACTTATGCTCTGTATTTATTCATGACTTAATAGGAATTTATGGCAACCTGAATTTATACCTGATTTGAAGAATATTCCGGAATCTTGTCTGGGGCGCAGACCAACACAGAATGGTGGTCGTTAGGATCTCCCTGACATAACCATTCCAATGAGATTCTTGACAAAGAAATCAAAAAAAAAAATAAACGAGATAATTAAAATTCCATTTATTAAAACAATTCATTCATTAGCAGCAAAGATCTGCAAGTATGTTTTTTAATATTGCACTTTCTGGTTTGTAATATAACAATTGCCATCACAAAGAGTATCATAATAAGTTGGTACAAAATAATACAACATAATGTCAATGATATTTAAGAAGGTACTTTATTGAGCATTTTAGATAAAATTGATGGCCAGTTTGTGTCAAAAAGTTAATGTTTAAGTTTCAGACAAATGTTTTTTTTTTTTTTTCAAGTTTGTACCTACTTTTCTATTGTTATCTCTGTGCTAAGAATACCATGCTACTGTCGGTGAGGTTGATGCTTATTTTCGATAACAGTGCCATAACTATGGCTTCAAAAGTAATTTAAAGGTCAAGCGACACGTAGACTTGACTTTACATAATATTAAACTTAACAATTCTTACATTAACAAAAACCCAACACCGCAATTTTTTTCCGTCTCCAAAAGGGTAGAAATCGGTAAAAAGTACTATTACGTAATAGATTCAGTGACGTCACGGGGGGGAGCGCAGAAGAGTGCAAACTGTATATGTTCTGCGCAGTGCATTGGGTATGTAGAAATCTCAAACTTCTCGAAAATATTACCTTTTTCAGCAGTCTGTTACAAGAAAGTTAAGATTTGGATTAAGATGAAAAATCACAAATTTATACATAAGACATCGAACAAAACATCCATTGACTTCTTTTTTCATAAATTCCTTCCATTTTCTTCCTATCAAGCAACATAAACTCCGCAAAAATCGGCTAGATTGACTCGTTCAGGGAAAGCCAAAAACAAATGACGTCATTTGTTTACCAAGTCGAAAGTGAATGATATCGTCGCATACGATATTGCTACCACATACAGTTTCTATACACGCACTGTAGTACGCATATATACACAGCACAGCATAGCTCATACATATCGCGAAATGGCTGCCGGTGGCATTGACACACAGTATTTAGATAGCAACGGCGAAGAAGTAAGGGAAATGGAGGACATGGTGGACGATCGTGGGGAAGTTTTTCCCTACATGTTCGAACCGGAGACCAGCGAAGAGGAAGCGGGATCGGACAGCGATGTCGAAATTGATCGTCTTGACGGAATACAACGGTAACGTTACGCCTAGCGTACTATACTGTATATAGGATAGTTGTGCCACTAGTTAGGCCTAGAACCGATAAATGTTTCCTAACTTTGCTCATACTCTTAGCTAGCCAATTTGTTGATGGGGCAGCAAAATTAACATGAAAGTGCGGTCGAGTTAAGTTAAGGAAGTTACTATTTTCCTTAAAAGTTGTGGCAGCACATGCCCCGGAACATGTCACAGAGACATATTTCATTTGGTTAGTAGATTTAAGGAGCCAATTGGAAGAGTGCACAACAAATTCAGAGGTGGCCTATTATTAATTTCCTAGCAGTTGTAGTGGCAAATTAGTGAAGTTACCACAAATCAGGGAAAGGGTGGGGGATGGAGAAGGTGGCACCTCACACCAGCTTTTTGTCATTTCTGCTTGAGCTAATTTCATAACCAGATTTTCTCAATCTAGGGAATGGATTCAGAAGTGGGAAAGAGTTGGAACGAGGCAACATCGGCCTGTTTTATTTTCCTTTGCAGCATTCTCCCAACAGAGGCAAGACTTCTAAGAAGAGGCTACCCCCTCCTTACTAGTGATGTTACTTGTAAGGAGCTTCAATGGTAGATTGCCCTTCAGAGGTGCCCCTTTTCTATTTTGACATGTTAGTACAGTATGCCCCAATAATTGAGGTCGGTATGAAGTCATCGAATTGGCTCTTTATTATTTGAACTGGTTTGTATTGTTTACAGGTGTCATTGTGGCCAATGTGCTGTGATGCCTACAGCAAGGGAGTGTAGATGCTGCAGCGAAATAGATAAGTAAGGACTGTGATGGATGAAGAAGGTGCTGCATGCATCACCTTACACCCAGGTTTTGAAGCTATGTGCCTGAACCCATTGTTTCTTCAGACAGCCTACTACATGTACCGTCAACAGTATGGTGGACGTGCACAGGAAAACAGGATCCAAGAGAAAGTATAGACTACATAAATTTTTGTTGTATACCTTTATTCATTGCTCTGACCTGCTGTTGAAAGATGTAACAATACAGAGAGTGTATTCATAGTTTTGTTTTATTGTGAAAGGAATAACATTAAGATATAGATTTGATCAAGAAAATTTGTGCACCATGTTCAAAACCTGCTTCTGATTAGGTCATTTTGTCCAAAAACTGGTGTAATGCCCTTGAGGTTAACCCTTATCATGCTGACTGACATAGTAGTCATTAACACTGAGCCATGGAACCAAATGCCACACAAAAAATGTCCACCATGCTTGTGCACGATCCATTTACAAATTTTAGTCCCCGAGATACAATGATCAGTTTGTATAAATGGCATAGCTAGGCTTACTTTAGGGGAGGCAGATTTAGGGGCCAAGCAAATTCTGGAAATCATATAGAAATTTATTTTAAAATTGACGTCCCCAGATGGCTACCAAGCTTTTGTGTGTCTTCATCTTTTATAGCTGGTTTTCATATGATTATTTTACAGGAAATACAGACACACAGCATACAGACAACTTGCACGGATGAGCTAGCAGTTTTTAGGGAAGGAGATTTGTGTTGTTCTCCCATCCTATGCAGTAAGGAGGATTAGAGAAGCTTTACCATCTGAACAGTATGAAGGATTTAAATTATCAAGACTGTGAGAATGTGGACTGTTTATGCCAAGTCATAGTATCATTTCTGCAAAGTTTTATAGAAACAGGGTTCAGTCCTGTCTGTTTTGTGGCTGAATGGTGAACATTTTGGAATTCCAGCTTACATTTTTCTGGTTCATGGTATTAACTACAATCTTGGATGAAATTTTACATTTTCAAGTTTGGGAAGTACATAACAGTAATAAATAATAAAAACTCAAGTTAATTTTTTGTATGTATTCTCTCTTGTAAGCAAAGCTGTCACTTCTAGTAGCCTGCCAACAAAATCTGGAGGATTGAAATCTCAAATATACTAGGTTAAAATAGAAGAATAGTTTGAATAAAGTACCCTAAACCACTATGTCAATGGGATCTGGAGAGCTTAGGCTTTCATTTTAATAAAAGTGTAATGAGAATCAATCTGAAATTGTTCATTAATCCATGGAATATCAAGATTACTTGATCATAAATGAGATAAAAAAAATCACATTTTATCCCATGCGGGGAACAAACAGCAAATTTCTGTCAACTCTTTTCGAGAAAAACAAAAAATTGGCAACATGTTTGAAACACCAAAGTTGCATACAAATAGTAAGTCAGCATGAAATTTATATTTATGAAGTCTAAGCTCTCTAGAGAGGAATACTTGTCATTGGAACTTTTTTTTTAAATATAATGTTATCATTACTAATAGTTAGTTACAATGGCAACCAGATGTAAGTAAAACTTTAATGTAAAACTTTAGCAACTTCCCTAAAGGCTGGTAACGACCTGTTAATTAACACTGCTCTGCAGCTGTGCCAAAACATGTGAAGAGACGATTCACAGAGTCGATTGCTCCCCACTACAATGAAACAAAATTAGAAATTGGGAGGCCATCAACTACAGTACTTCAGCAAAGCTTTTGAAATCTGCTTCGGTGTTGTTTTATGGCATCCTCATTGTTCGGATGAACATAGGAGCTTGCAAGTGGTGGGGGCTCTTTTCTGACAGGAACAGGACACTCCTCTCCCAGAGTTCCACTTCTGCAGAAGTTGTTGCAAGTAGTCAAGAAGTTCCCATACATAATCTGTAGAATAGTAAAGATATGAAGAATATTATAATAATAGTTCATAAAAACATACCATTTAGATAGAGGCATTCCAATCACTCCATTTCGGTCAATAGGCATGGCACAGTTGTTAGTCAAGTCTTTGGATGCCCAACTAAGGCGACAGCTGAGTACACCTCAATTGGTGTGGATACATGGGTCAGGTTTTACCTGACAACTTGTGCCTGAACAATTCCAATATATTTTTTACTGATTACAACAAAAACCCTACACCTGTTTGTGCACCTAATATTATGGATTATGTAATCTTCAGCAGGATGTGTGGTCATTGTCTCAGTAGCTTAACCACTGTTTATGTAGTAAAGTAAACATGTGGACAGAGTAACATCCTGTCTCATCCCCTTGTAATCCATGGTAAAAGAGTGTATAAGATGCTACTTTCACCATTTGTATTCAGTAGCAGATATCCAGCCAAGTTAAGATATAATATACTCTGTTAAATCCAACTACTTGTTTGTGCCTTTATTTCTTGTTCACATACAGCTGTGACAACTCTACCAGATACAGTATGTACATGCTAATTGAAGTAAAGACTGATGGCCTCACCACACATTCCAGACTACCCCACAGTGTTGGTGTCAAAATTAATAATGATCCTCTTTCCAGAAAGTTATGGCACCAATTGATTTTCCAGACTAATCTACTATCAATCTTGAAAATTACCTTGAAGCGTCATCTTTGTCATGTTCAGATGAGTTAACTGATGGAGTGTAGTCCGGACTACCTGGCGGTTTTTCGGTGTATCCCGATGTGGATGCCACAGCAGCAGATGGACCATCATCGCCACTGTGAGATGGCCCTGGTTGCTTTGATGGTGTTCTTGTCTCTGTTGGTCCAGTCAACAACTTCAATGGTGGTAGGGGGACCAGTGAACACTGGACTTCTACATACATGTGTTACATTCACTGAAAATTAGAATAAACGCTTATTATACCACACACATACAGTAGGCTGCTCTTGGACAGGGGTCAGCTGCCTAGATGGTTCACTTATCTTTTCTGAAGGAGAGCATATCCTCCTGCTTTATGTGGCTGCAAAAATATGGGCCACTCACACCATGAGCATTGCAAATGACTTCAGCTTGGTTTCATATAGTATAACTACAATGTAATCTCCCTTCTCTCAGTAACTATAGATGTAGCCTTTATATTTTCCTGTGAAGCCATCAGGTATAGCCTCCTCAACCACTCTCGTCAGGCAGGCGGATATGATGGATAAAATACAATGTATTTTATCCCCTAGTCAGCCTGCCCGATGTGCAGTTTTAATTGCTATTTTGCTTTCAACGAGTACTGTTTCTAAAATTTTGGCCCCTGTACTCACTTCTGCTATAGAATACTCTATAGATGTATGAAAGTTTTCCATTCTTCCTTGTATTACCCTAGCTTACACTTCTGTACCACATTTTCTCCCCCACCCCCCCCCTCCCCATCCATCACTCTATTAAAGCCTATTTATGGGGACCTTTCGGCCGTAATACTGCTGCCTCCTTTTTGTCTGGTAGCTTGCCCCCCATATACATGCCTCGATGTTTTACTGGTGCAGATTCCTTGTATCCCGTTCAAAACTGACTACTTAAATCTTTAATGCCTGTCACCACCCTCCCCTCCCCCATTTCCCAACTGTTTTTTGGTACTATCAAGCACATGTCTATAAGATCATGCTACCTTTAGATGGAGATGTACATTCTGCAGAATCCTGCCTTTATTTTCACTGCAGTTGGTTGGGGAACAGCTTCTAGATTAATCTAAGTATTGAAAATTGGGAAAGAAAATAACAAGGAAGTTATGAAAGTTCATTTAAGAAAGCAGTTTGATATATTTGAAAGTACCTGTCACAAGCGTTTTCTCTTGTAACAAAAACTGCAGCCCTACCAACAAAAATGGCAAAATATAAGGATGTCATTTACTGTGAAACATATGAGCTATGACTCTGAGTATATAGATAGGTGGGAGCACATTATAATATTGGGCAAAATGACATGTAAACATCTTATGCTTGTTATTCTGGATTTTTTATGATGTACCACAGATAAAAGTTAATATAGCCCTAGCCTACGCCTAACTTTATCGTCGCCGTACCTAATTTAGGGCCTAACTAACTGAACGAAATTATAAGAATTAGCCTACTGTAAGTTAGTAATAATACCAAGTTAGTCCTTGTTGTAGTAGGCCTAGGCCAGAAAATACACTTACTCTTTTCCGATCCAGCTTCACAACTACTGGTCTACTTGTTTCTATATCTCCTCGAGATTTGAAGATACTTTCTCCAAATAGAGAAGGAACGGCATTGTCTTGTAGACGGCGAGCTGTTGGTGTTCCAAGTCCAAGTTGCGCGGATAGGCGATAGGAATCGAAACTTCAACTGGTGAAGGGCGCACTGCACACATAAGATTCGCTCGAAGGTCCAAGCCAATCTGTACTTAGGCAGCTAGGCTGGCTGAGTGCACTGGTACTAAGCTATCGCTGTATACAGTGTTTGACGAACACGAAACTTTCTTGTACTGTTGTGCACCCATTCTCATCTGATATTTTGTTTACTGTTCGTGACGTATTGTTAACGGCTTTGATCTCGGTTAGCATATTAGGCATATCTAGCTTTGGTAACATTGGCGGTTCCCCCCGTGACGTCATTATCTTACGGAATTAGCTTGGTTATTAACTTAATTAAAACAGCAAAGAAACAATTGTGGAACTCCAAATTTGGAATATAGGGTTTTGATATGTAGCTTTTCAATTTGTGTAAGTTTGAAGGAAATCTGTTACGTGTCACTTGACCTTTAAACATTTTAACAAAACCTGTTGTCAGAATAAATTGGGTGGAAGAGGTTTTGAAGTAAGCACTTACTCAAACTTAACATTTGGCAGATGTAGCAACCTTACGTCATCGTATTTCGAGGCCGTTCTGACAAAGATGTCTAAATCGCTCTTTATTAGGAAATGAGCTGGAGAAACATAAAAGATAAAATACAAAGAAAATATAAAATATAGCTACATTGTATTATTAATCCTGTGTAGTAAGACTTCACCTATTTTATAAAATTCTGTCTTCGGATAATAACTAAAAGACAGCATTGCCAAACAATAAGAGCATTCAAAATGGTAAAATCTTCACCGATAATCTTCAGATAATCAGTGATAATTTGAACACTCTTTTGAATTGCTGATATATATGCTCACAATATGTAGATATTTTGGACTTTGAGGTTTTCACAATTTAAAAATAAATGATGCAAGATGTGTCTGTAGTGATATGAATCGAACATAAACTTAGCCCATATTTATAGCTTTCATGCACGATTGGCTCTTCCTTCTTGCAAGATCATATATATATATCACTGACGAAATTTATAACTTTTGCATGAACAGATAATGTACTAGCTTTATGAATGACCTTTTCACCGCTAAGCTGCTTTCCGTAGATTAGAAGAAGGTTGTTATAAGTCAATAAGGGATTAAACAAGAGGTCTGGTTAATTTCCCTGGTAGGCTGCCTGATGCAATGTATTTTAGAATAATCCATGATGTTTACATGATTATCTGCCATTTCTTTAAATACTAATGCATGACTTTTCCATGTCCGGAACATCACATATCTTAATCTATATGACATACCCAGATTATCCATGAGAATAGTGACCAGAAAACATCTCAGCTGGACAATTACTAACCTTAATTTCAATCTAATCTCAAGAGACTGATTAGGACGTACCATTTTGCCAATCTATGTAACAGTTTTTCCACTCCCAATCTAAGAGTTCCGTGGTCTGGTACGGATTCTTCATCGCCAACCAGTAAAGGTTCATCTGTTCGACAGAGGCGACCAGACGGCCGTGGTAGAGGTGGCGGATCTTGTCCCAGAACGGCACCGGGGGACTGGGATCCACGGACGGTTTGTTCAGAAGGTTCAGACAGAGGTTGATCTGGGCCCACGCTGGCTCGAAACTTGGACCCCAGGCCAACCTCCATTCTTTGACATCTGAAAAATAAACAAAGTATTTCGGGAAATGTGAATTCAACTCTTCTGAATTAATCCTGGAATAAAAGTGATACCCAGATCAATAACCTGTTTAGATATTTGTGAAACTTCTATTTTCTCTTCTGTCAATAGAAAGGCATAACGTCAACTACACACGGCAGGCTGTGAATGTAGTTGTGGTCGATAACCAACTAGATTTCGATATTGCTGGGACAAGACCAATGGCTTGTCGGCTGACAGGCTCTTCTTTGATGTTTCTGTTCACTCCAGCCATGCTGTGAGGTTGCATGGTTAAATGAACAAAGATAAAACTAACCTCTTTTATCCCTAGAGGCAAAATAAATTTACCAGTGGAGTTATTAACAAGAACAAGCTGTGAATTTTTTTCTTATTACAAAACATTTTAAGAAGATTTCAGTGAAATAATCTTATTTAAATTTGATTTTTTTATTTTGGAAAATCTGATTGAGATGTGAGAAGAACCTGATACTACCTACCTGTGGCAAGATCATGAAAAAACTTCAAAGGTGGCATACTCCTGATAACTGTGTCGTTACCCCACACACCCTGTACTTCCACTGGCACTTCTCTTGTGGCTAAAAAAAAATGTAATATGAACAAGAGATTACACAATATGCGACATAAAATATAACATTTACAGCAGGAATTAGAGTTCGAATCGTTTTCATTTATCACGCTAAGAACCATATAGACCAGGGGTTCCCTAACTGGGGTGGATGAACCCCCAGGGGAAGCGTGAGTCCATCCAAGGGGGTTTGTCAGACGTTTCTGAAAGTCAAAACTAGAGCACTTTTTGTTGAACTACAAGTTGATATATCATATAATTTAGTAATGTACAAATGTCGTACCTATCGACAAACTCTTTGTTTTTTTTTCATTACAATATTACACTATGAACTTGATCTTTTACGAAGCACTGTTATGCGTTTTATAGTATAATAATGACTCAGATCGTGTCTCGAAAGGTTGGGGTTCGCGGACAACTCTGACATCCACAGGGGGTTCGTGGGGGCATAAAGTTAGGGAAACCCTGATATAGACATATGACATAAAAATACCATAAGTAATAGTGATATAGATTCTGCAAAACCAGTGAGAGATGTCAGGGGAGCCAGTATGGCATTTAATTGTATTGTTTTTTTTTTCGTACAAAGGTCAAAGAGAAACATTGTTGGATCAAAAGGGCCGGACAGATTACATATTAACCCTTTACCTGTACCTAGATTGTGCAATGTGCATTGTTAGGCTGGTAGGGTGAGCTTACCTCATTAATGCACGATTTTGCAATGTTTTTGTCCAAATCTTTCATATGTTAGATTTTTGTTGGGAATCCTTGTTTAATATTTTTCCAGTAAAACGATTTTTTGGAAACTTACCTCTTGGTTTGGCTACTTGCTCAGCACCAATGAGTTTACCCCACCAGTGCATGTCTTTGATGACCCAGAGAGATTGAGGGTAGTCTCGGAGTTTAAGGTCAAAGCTTTTCAGATGACCTTGTACCATTCGACACCAGAGAGTGGTGAAGTCGAGCCCGCCCTCGGGAAAGCGACTACATATTAGGAAACGAGAGAATGAAGAAGGATTAAACTTTGAAAGAAAGAAAAAAATTAAATATCTTAAAATAACTGTGAATATTGCAGTCAATATGTTATTAGGATTAATCATATTTTCATTTCAGATAACTTCAGCCTGCTTTTTCTTTGCAAAAAATAACATGCCCATAATTTTTCTGTTCCACCCCACCCCCTCCCATATCACCAAGGCAAAATACAGAAGGCTAAAGTTAAATATTAAGATGCTGTTACATCTTCTTTTGAGTCATCATGAACAAAATGAACATCTTTATTATTCATATTCTGTGTTACTATTCTAGCTGTGGTTTATCTATTTTCAAAAAACCCAACATAGACCTGAAAAACAACTCCATTATTGAGTTTCCCTATACTCTAAGAGGCTCTGACTATTACATATAAAAGTCTTGGTTCACATATGGTTGGTGGTGGGGGGTATTGTTATAGGTATTATATGTTAAGGTTATCTATTTTTTTTTGGGGGGGGGTAGTTCTTTTATAGGTGTTAAGGTTATCTATTTTCTTTCATGGGAGTACTCTATTTGATTAAGCCCAAAAGGGTTTCTTAGTTTACTTCCTTTCACATTTTTTACTTATTTGCAGTTATATTGTCTTGTTCACCTTGTTACACTATGTGATGAAACAAATAATAAAAATAGTAATAATATGCAATCAATGGGACTAATTATAAAACTCCCAGAGGCCTTTTCACCAAGTGTTCTTCTAGCAGAGGACCCAATGACATTTTGTGCAACACTTCTTACATCAGAATTAGTCCTCTCATCAATTTACAAATTATCAATTCAAACCCGGTCATAATAAACAACAAATAAAAGACATGGAAAGTTATATCGATCCTTTTCAGATGGTCAGACCTTCAAGGAGAGAATTTTTGAAAAGTCTTAGCAAGTTTAGCAGGTTATAATATAGAAACAATTTACTGACGATCATCGAGTTTGATTTTCTACCTTGCATGGTCGATTTCTTTCATGTGTTTGATGACATTTTCTTTTCCGTTCATGGTGGTATCACAGAGGGCGTTGATTTCGATGCTGGTGATCTCCAGCGTAAGCAGTGCTTTCCTCATGGGTGTCGTACTGTTCAGTTTCTGTGACCTCTTCACAAATATCTCCAGGTTTTTCTTCTCCAAGGAGGTGTATAATTCCTCAATTTTGGAAGCTACAAGAGAATAAAATTATTGTCGGGAAAATACAGGCACAATACCTTGTGTAATATCACACTCTGCTTACAACTGTCTATTAAATAGTAAACTAATGTTTGAAAAATCATTTCTATCAATGATGATTGTACAATTTTGTTGACATACTTCAGACTGAAATTTGAAATAATTAAGATTTACATAAGTTAGACTGAAATAAGACTTTCCTGACAGGAGGGTAGAGGGGTAGAAGACAAGCAGGGGGTGGGGGCAAGAAAAACCCAGATGTTTTGCTGTGCTTCTTATACTTACCACCAGATGAACTACTTACCACCGGATGAACTTAAACTAACTACTCCTAGTCCTAAATAAACTTTTTGTGATCATTTGAAAGTGAGTCTGGAACCATCATCATGCCCTAAGAACACTCAATTGTGGAAAAATTTCCTCAAAAGAGTGAATTTTGAACAAACCTGGAAGTAATTGGCCATGTTGATTTTTCAACTCTTCCACTTTGTTGTCGAGAAGAGATTGCCTCCTGTCACTCTCCATCCTCTCATCCTTCATCAGCTGATGAAAAGGAGAAAATGTTGATGTAAATTATGAAATTTTCTCCCCATTTCCGCTATGCTTTTTTATTGCTCCTTGGTGTTACAATATCCAGTGTATTGGTGCCAGTGGGGTTTGACGTATATGTTTTCAACAGCATGTCCTGAAGATGATATGCTATATATCTGACTAAACTAGTCACCATCACAGATGAATATCTTTAAGGTTGTATTTTTTTTTTGTAACCAATCTGACCAATATATGCTCATTTACAAAAGTCATAAATTAACTTCTACAAAGTATTTTTTTGGTCTTTTTCAAGATTGAGACCAAACAGTGAAGTTTCCGATTAACACTCTTTACGCTTTACAAACATTTGAATGAAAATATGAATTGTGGGTGCTTTTTTGGTCAAATATATGATTCAGTGAAACTTCCTAGCTTTTGTCAGACATAATATGAAGTACTCCCAGCCAACCCTGACTGGACTAAAAAAAAACAAAGTTAAAATGAGCAATAACAAAATGCTCTCATTATAGGATATATTTACCTCGTAGTTATCTCCAAGTTTCACTTCAAATGGGTCATCGCCGATTTTTAAAGTAAATTCCTGCAGACGAATAATAATATCGATAGGTCAGTAACGTGACGGAGAGCACGCAGATGTCAAGAAGAGAGCAAAAGTCAACAACACATGTACTTTAAAAACCCACGACGAACAGTTATAAGGTCGAAGGGATACATGACTGAGTTATTATAGAAGTGAAATTTAGAGGCAGCCCTGGGCCCTATTTCATAAAGATTACTTATGAAACTTCTTAAATAATTCTTCGTAAGTCACTTAAGAAGTTTTAACAAGAAATAGTTTGCATCTTAAGAAGATTATTCTTCTTAAGTCCAAGATAAAAATGTTCTTAACTTTTATGAAACAGGGCCCTGGATGGCTTAAGTAAGGTGGGTTTTGAATCGAGAAGAACCCATGGTTTTTGCAACTGTAATGGTCCTTCTAAATTGCAAGAAAAATCCACATAAAGATAAATCTATTAAAAGGATGTTCTAGTGGCTAAAGTTGATTGCTGAATGAAATTGCTGAATAATTTCTGAACTCTAACTGTGAAAACCAAATTCTCATAGCATTTTGTAAATTCGAAGATATTAATTTTCAACATTTAGTGATATTTGTGTAAATGCATCTGGCAACAGAATAATGGATGATGTCATCAGGGCACTTCAGCTGAAAATGTCTATGTTTTTCTTACAATTTGTCAATCATTTATCCACAGACAAAAGGAATATTTCTTCAAAAAGATACATTTTGATGAAATTCTAAGTACGGAGAACTTTGACAGCTATGCAAACATTCAAAAGTATCAGGTTTCATGGATAAATCAACAAGAAGATTATAATAGCCTCAGTAAAGCTTCCAACGAGCATTTGCCTAGATGACATCACAGACCCCTTACTGTAATCCAACTTCCTGGAGTAGTTGAGGGTTTATCCAGTAAAAATGTCACATTCAATCAAACGTATCACAAGTTAAGGGCAATGTACTGAGGTAGGGAGTTTCAACTAGCAGTGTGGAATATTTTTCTCCTCAAAATAAGTTTCACATTGTTTTGTCACCTGAAATCCCATTTAAGATAATTGGTTTAAAGTCTGAATTGAAGTATAACCAACAAGAGTTTTTTTTCTATTTTCGGGAGTTTGTTTACCTGACAACGTAACACCATATCTGGATAAATGGGAGGGTTGTCTGAAGAACGCTTCTTTCCATGGACTTTCTTGAGCCATTTGTTGATGTTAATGATCTGGTGAATGTAGAATATTCAATGGTTAAAAATTGTTTTGAATTCTTCACTTTCTATTCTCATATTTCCTAGTTGCTCACTCCATTACACATGTCAGTGACCTTGTTACGATAGAAAATGTTTAAGGCATCAGTCACAAATGATTTATTCGATAATTTTGGATTGATTCCTAACAACACAACACATCTTTACAAAAAGTGCACGTCAATCTTTTTCATAGATGTTTATCCCAGATATTGATACTGATATATTGATTGTTATTGATCAATAATCAAGGTGACAGTTGTCACTACTTTATCACATCTGTGCGTGTATTGTATTCTGTGCGTGTGTTTGTCTGTATTCCTCTCTGTATTCTGTGCGTGTTTTTGTCCCTTCTGTCATTGTTACTTGTCATTTACCCTTTGAAGAAGATCCTGCTAGGATCAAAACGTCAGGCCAAATTACTTTTACACATACTATATCACATATAAAGATACAGCACACGATGACCAAACTTTAGTTTGCTCAAATAAGTCATGAGTTTCAAACAAGACTCCTCACTTCTTTCAATTAATTGAATTCTGTAGCGTTTGTTTCATCCTTTGTATTTATTTTGCCTCACCATAATTAAATATTACAACCAGCTCTGGTAACCACAAGACGGACAATTACAAAACTTGCTCAGTCCTCTACTCTAAGCCTTACCTGAAATTGAGGCTAGGCCGATACACACCTATCATGATTGTGTGGTATATGTAAGCTTAGAAGGGACAACACATTGGTGACTTGTGCTCATGTCAACAAGTAACAACTTATCTCTATGGAGATGTATTAACCTATTAAGATGTAACTGAAAATTATAATTTTTTGCAGTTGCTACAATCTTGGTACAGAGTACTAAAATGAGCAAAACAGTAATTTTCAGAATGTTACAGTATGACACGGTTAGAACATCTCGGCAAAATATTCATTTTCAGGTTTATTAATCTTGTTTTTCAAGACGAAAGGGAGTTTTAAAAAACAGTAATTTTCAGATTTTGATATTTTGAAGTGAAGTACTGAAGTGAAGTGATGTTTTCACTAGTTTTTGAAGTTTTAATGACACCTGCATCTGGTGTACAATTATATAGGGATATATGGTATTTCATGATGAAATATGCCTCATACAGTCACTCTCTCAAGTCACACACATATAGATTGACACGACCGACCTCGTTATAATTTTCGGCAAAGTCGTACTCCCATGGAAAGACTACGTCTATGGCAGATGTGTAGAAGCCACTGTAAGAAATATAAGGTGAAAGTAATGAAGATGAAGATTTTACATTTTAAATATATATATGATATACATTTTCATGAGCTTTACTCTTTTCTATATGCCAAAATAGCACCACATATATCATTTTCATATTTAAGAACATTTTAGGTTTTTTAAGTTTAATTTTAACGGTGCCAATAAAGAGTTTATCATTCATTTCCGTTTTTCATGAAAATAAGCAATTTAAATAAAAATGATACACAATGGATGATGATTGTGAAACAAAAAGGATAAGTCCATTATTCATTATTTTTTTATTATTTTTAAATTAAAGAAACAGAATCAGAACTAGGATTTACAAGATGCAGAGTTTGTACTAACTGTTCTACAGAATAGATATCAAACATAATAGGTTCAACGTCAAACTTACATTCCCCAGTTGCTAGCTAACTCCAGCTGTTCATAGCCTTTCCTAACGTCCAAGTGATGGTCGTTGTTTATGAGCTGTTCTATGCAAGCAGACTGGAGAGAATTGAAGGAATCGATAGAAAATTCATCAAGAGTGATTCATAATTCAAAAAAAGTATGGCCTGAAATGATCAGCGGAATTAAACGAAGAATTAAGAGGACTATCGAACAGTGACTACGAAATAATGAACACATTTCGAGACAGCAAAAACGTGTTTAGTTAGAATTATGGGATTTGCACTGGTCAGTAACTGCAATAAAAATGATTATTATTGCCGATGCCACAAAAATGTTTGCTTAAATTAGGGGTGGGAACCTTTTTGAATGAATGGGCCAGATTTTAGGAGTGAAAGATTGACAGGGCCGCACCTAACCAACGACCTGCTTTTGATTTCAAACCTTTGATTCCGAGGACTTTCAAGCAATATGTGTGTGTACTAATCTGGTTTTACAAAAACATAATGTCAATACAGTACAGTTGATAATTAATGGGGATAATAGGCCTACCTGACAGCATCATTAGTGCCGATAAATTCTAAGCAGCTTAAATCACTGGCAGGCCGTAGGTTGCCCACCCCTGGCTTAGAGTGTTCTATATTGGTCGACAAAAATTAAATAATTTTGTGCCTTCAGGTTACCTTTTAAGTGACCACAACCGCACCAGTCGCTTAGATAAGACCAGATAATAAATAGTAAACATTATCATAATGCAAGATATGAATATCCATATGAAACCTACCTTTAGAGTAATGATTTCATGACCCTCAAAGTCAAATACAGCCTCTGGAAAGGTTACTTTCAATGACTTCTCCTTCTCCTTTCGAATTAAAAACTCCTCAACCGTGATGGAATTCCTTGCAGAAAAAGACAACAACAACAAAATGAAAGAAATAGAATGTAATATATTGACAGGCCAAAAGACTATTAAAATAAACAACTTTCATAGGGAAAATCCAAAAGTATAACAATATTAACAATATTTTTTTTTATATTTCTACTCACTCTACTCTAATTCATCACTGATGTTACTCATCCCTAGAGTAAAAACACATACTTACGGCTTGAGAAAGTTCGCATCCAGTGCACCGTGCCTGTGGAACTCACTTCCAGAACATGTAAAAATGTGCAATACCGTAAACGGTTTCAAATCAGCTCTCAAAACGTATCTTTTCACCAATGCATATATGTTAAAATTGTTATTATTATGTTAAGCGCTACGAGAATTATTTCATAGTTTGTTTGGTGCTATATAAAAATTATGTATTATCATAATTATTATTATATTATTTGATGAGCAGGATTTTGCAGATGCTGCAGATTTTCTATATGACACAGTGACCTAACATCAATTAGATCAAAAAGATATCAAATTGAATTAGTTTTATTTTTACCTTTTTGCCTGAGAGAGTTGATACGAGAATTGAAGGAATGTGACGTTGATGGAAACATCTAAATCAGTAAATTTACTCTTCAGAGTTGAGGGAGTCTGCGGTTCCTCAGGTTGATTATCAGTTGATTGAGGTTGCGATAAAATTGCTGGAAAAAAGACAAAAAAGGTTTGCAAAAAAAACAAAATAAAAATTGCAGAAGGAAATATCTGAAAGATTTTAAATAAAAATTATGATGTGACCAATAAGAAGAAATAACTTGATAAGGCTGGGTTTAGTAGAGTGAAAATTATGGAATCTTGACAGAACACACAAGTGGAATTACTTTTATATTTTACATAATAAATATCAATTTCCTGTCTTTCAGCACATTGTGAGGTGTAAACAAAATGGGAACGTACAAACTCAAGGATTGATTTTATAATTGTCCCTCACCCCCCTTTCCCCCTCTTCCAATGATACACTTTGATTTGACTTGAATGTCTTACAATATGCATCAGTCTGAGTCAAATGCCTTACACATTCAACCGTTGATATGACACTAAATGTCTTAATATGCAACATTTTATTCTCAAATTGACTCCCAGCTGACAAATCAGCTTGAATAGAATCAGTTATGTACATGACTCTTTATAGCAAAAATGAAAATACAGAATAAAAAGTTATATTTAATTCATACCTTTTGTTTCCTGCCCAAATTGCACCAACTCTTGGGAATGGTGAAAGAGAGTCATGTGACTGGTGGTATCCCAAGAAGAGAAGAAACCGTCAGGAATAGCACAGCTGAATTCCTGAATCAGAAACGTGAGAAAACAATCAACATCATGGGATGTATTATGAATCAGAGAATCAGAGGTACGTTGTCTAGGAATCGAGAGAATATCATGGATGAACATGAAATGGCATTGAACTGTATGTATTAAGTAATCTATTTTGAAGATTAAATGTTCAATGAACGGTAGAACATGAAAATGATAACAATCTATCGGAGAAGGTTAAGAGAAAAGCTTACATTGGTACATCCGTTGTATTTGAGGTCAATCTCTCTAATGTTGAGCAGCGTGCTGCTCCCCTGCGTGGATTCTATTGCACTTAATGAAAATGTCTGTGAAACAAAAACAAATAGCAACAACAATAACAACGATAAAAATAACAGGAACAACAACAATAAAATTATAATAACAATAATAACAACAGTAAAAATAGCAGTAACAACACCAATAAAAATAACAATAATAACATTAACAACAACAATAATCATAACAATAATAATAATTATAACACCAATAACACAAATAATAACAATAACCACAATAAAAACAATGACACTAATAATATTAACTACAATGATAATAATAACAACAATAATAACAATGAAAACAATAATAACAATAACAACAACACTAATAATAACAATAACAATAATAACAATGAAAACAATAATAACAACACTAATAATAACAATAACAATAATAACAATGAAAACAATAATAACAATGACAACAATAATAACAATGAAAACAATCATAACAATAATAAAACAACCATAATAATAATAACAGCAATAATAATAATAAGAAGAAGAAAATGAGGTTTTTGTTTCAAGGAGATATGTTTGTATTTTGATGTTGCTAATTTGCATACGAAGTAACGACCCTTTGCACTCACTGGCATTTCTTTGTACTGTGTGAGGTGGGCAGAAAATAATCCGTATTAACACAAAGTTATGTCATACGCCATTATGAACTCGTCAGTTAAGATAGATTATGTGAAATATATACATTGATTCTGCTACAACCAGGTGATACCATCTCTGAACCACATTTAATATTGAGGGATTCATTATTTCCTTTTATTTGACTAAATGGTGTATATAAGTTGTTTATCTTGGGAAGCCAACAGACTTTATCTACACAGATCTCTTTGTATGATTTTCAGGGGTTTCTAAGAACGTTTGAAATTAACAACAGTCTAAACAACTGTTTACAATGGCACACTAAAACACAAAAACAACGTACAGGTTAAAACATTGTTTTTATCCATCCTTTATTAATAAGCACAGGCCTAGAATTTCATAATTTTAGCAACTTGCTAAAAAAAAAAAAAAATGCAAGACAAGAGCTTGGAACGTCTGAATAAATATGAAGTTCTCACTGGCATTTTCCTCAATTAAGAAACAGTTTTACACGGTAGAGGCTTTTGAGAGCAGCCTAATTATATTACTGATGATGAGCAGTAATACAGGGGATATTTTTAATTGGTACGGACATTGTGCAGATTCTATGATGGATGTTTGTTGTCAGTGTGTTCTGTAATGTACTTTAATGTCCACTGGTACTTTAATGTCCATTGGTTCTTCAATGTTTCATACTGGTATTACAATAGATTTATATCACATCTTAGAAGGTGACATGGTTCTTTAATGTCCACTGGTACTTTAATGTCCACTGGTACTTTAATGTCCATTGGTTCTTCAATGTTTCATACTGGTATTACAATAGATTTATATCACATCTTAGAAGGTGACATGGTTCTTTAATGTCCACTGGTACTTTAATGTCCACTGGTACTTTAATGTCCATTGGTTCTTCAATGTTTCATACTGGTATTACAATAGATTTATATCACATCTTAGAAGGTGACATGGTTCTTTAATGTCCACTGGTACTTTAATGTCCACTGGTACTTTAATGTCCATTGGTTCTTCAATGTTTCATACTGGTATTACAATAGATTTATATCACATCTTAGAAGGTGACATGGTTCTTTAATGTCCACTGGTACTTTAATGTCCACTGGTACTTTAATGTCCATTGGTTCTTCAATGTTTCATACTGGTATTACAATAGATTTATATCACATCTTAGAAGGTGACATGGTTCTTTAATGTCCACTGGTTCTTTAATATCCACTGGTACTTTAATGTCCACTGGTTCTTCAATGTTTCATACTGGTATTACAATAGATTTATATCACATCTTAGAAGGTGACATGGTTCTTTAATGTCCACTGGTTCTTTAATGTCCACTGGTACTTTAATGTCCACTGGTTCTTTAATGTTTCATACTGGTATTACAATAGACTTATATCACATCTTAGAAGGTGACATGGTTCTTTAATGTCCACTGGTTCTTTAATGTCCACTGGTTCTTTAATGTCCACTGGTTCTTTAATGTTTCATGTTGGTATTACATTAGATTAAAATCACATCTTAGAAGGTGACATGGTTCTTTAATGTCCACTGGCAGAAAATTCCCAGTTCTTTTCTGGTTCTTTTGGCAAATGGTAAAATTCACTGGCATCCAGCCAGTAAAGAACCCCAATTTTGAGGCCTAAATTGTCGATTAGACACAGCAATGTCAAATTTTTGTTGTTGTTCTGGACATAACATGGAGGTTGTTACTATATGCCACACCATGCTAACTTATATACAAATTACACTCATTTCTATAAGCTAATCCTGATCACACCATGTCAAAAGAACATAATAATGTCACCTTCAAGATATGATTTAAATCCACTGTACTACCAATAATTGAAGCTGCTCAACACAAGTCCATGCTACATACTGCCATAAAAAATTAGAAAAGAAAGGTTCTGGAAATACCTGAGATACTTTGCTAAAACGTTGTAAAATAGTGCCCTCAATTTCTGAACCGAACTGCTTTGCTGCAGTCCCAGCAGAGAGCGAATCTACATGAAAGATGACAGAATCTGAGAAAGAGAGGGCAAAACATCAAGAAGAGAAAGGTCACAATGTCAAGCATAAAGATGGTAGCATACAATCAATGGACTTGATTTTATGGATCTAAACAACTTTTAAAAAGTGGGAAATTAGGCATTAATAACTAAACAAAAACTTATTATGCAGAATTCTATGGAAAAATCCCCCCCTGTTAATACCCTGAACCCCCATCCCCACTCCATCACTAACATACCCTTCCTCACGAACCAGATCCAGGTTATAATTTTTTCGAATAGTATCTTATATATTATGCTATAGTACAATCTCATCCAAAATAATATATATCTTTAGGAATCACAAATGATTTCGAGTTGGTTAGCATCATGTTTGATCTCTAGAGTAAGGCAAAATATGTCAATAAAACAGAACTAGTATTGTTTGATACAGGTGACGAAACGCCTACAGTGGAATTACGACCTTCCTTACCGGTTTAGAACCTCTGGACATACAATCAGCGTCCTCAGCCTAGTCGTTAGGGTGTTCGCGTATAAATTGGGAGTCTTTTCCGATTTGTTTTCAATGGTTGTCAACAAGTTACATTATGAAGAGAAAGGTAAAATAAGAAAAATACTTACAGGGGATGTTAGTGGTAAGAAAGATGCTGAAGTCTTCCATCTTGAAGCTAGCTTCAAATTCGTTGACTTCCTTAGCGACCGGAGATGACGTCGGTCTGGCTCTCTCTTTACGGGATGGAAACAACTTGCAAAGTAATTTACAAAACCTGATAAGTTCTGGACTCGTCTCAAGTTGGAGAGATTGCACAGTGAGGTCGGTATGGTGTAAGTCGGGGAGAATTTGAAACTTGGCAGGGAGAAAGAGAAGAAGAAAAAAAACAGGTTGAGATGAAAACAAGAAAGTGGTTCAGAAAAGGTCAAAATGTAATGCAGATTAATTTCTCCTGGAATTGAAGACACTTGATCAGTGGGCAATTTGTTAGTTTTTGATATGTCTCGGCAGATGTATAAAATCTTGAGAGAGTCTGTTATATCAGAAGAAAAACATATGATCACTTAGCACATTTAACTACCACACTTTTAGAGTGGATGTAACTAGCCTAGCCTACATTTCATCATATAAGAAAATGAGGTTGAAATTTTAATATTCTAGTCATTAGATGCGGAGGCTACTAATCAGCTTGATGCACCTCTTTAATATAAAGACCTCATGCAAGTGCATTGCATTATTTAGCAATATAAACCATATATAGCACAATATATAGAATAACTAAAGTGAAATTCCAAACAGTTACTGTGTTTGCAATATTTTATCTCACACCACGGCAAATGTATGGACACAAAATATCTGAACACACTACATAATGACCAAACGGAATCAAGAAGTGAAGAGAAAATACCTTGCTATACCAAATATCAAAGCAATGATGAACTGAGGCAACAGACTTTTCTTTTTTGGGAGAGAATTGAAATTCCATTGAATGGTGACCAAGAACTTCACTGCATTTCCATTTGAAGGTAGACTTTATGATGGGTTATCATTTTAAAGAACAAGTTTCTTGTAAATGTTTCGTGATTAAAGCATCTCCCAAAAATCAGAATGTTTGTTTTTCAGAATTTTTTCCAAAGCCACCTGTTAGGCTCAGAAATCTGTTCTAAAAACCCTAATTATAAATTAATTCATTGTGTAAACCAATGTAGATTATTATCATCCAAATTGTGGGACATAAAAAATTTATGCAAATGAACAAAATATTAATGAATGTCACACATGATGAGGGGAAATAGCTAAGACATAATACAAGCAGTTTAAGACTAGCTAATCAGTTCTTTGATATTTCCAACTAGAATTATAAAATGTTGCCACGGCCAGCAATAATCATATAAGAAGGCTGTATCTTCGATCAGGGTATTATAAGACCAGGGCACCATCCTTATAATGTTACTGGACTTACCACAAGTCTTGATTTTTCCAAAGAGCATGGGGACCCAAATATATGTGAGTTGTGAGGAAAACTTGGGTTGCTTCTGAAGGGTCCAGTACCAACTCGACAGAGGAGTTCCTGGAGATCGGCGCTACCCCTGAAAGAAAATTGGAAAACAATTAAAACCTCTCCAAAAAAATAAATCACAAATAGTCCCGTTTTAAAACCTGAACAAAGAGTTGTTAATTCAATTTTATGGGTCACTTCATGGAAGTTATTCATCTCAATGAACAATAACTTTTATTACAAATGTTTCCAAATTATTTGCTTCTGATGTCTCCCAAATCGGCCATTTCCCATTGGAGGACCCAAGAATGCGGAGTAACATTCAAAATATGACTATTATAATTATTTATTGGCAGAACACACAATTCTAATATTAACTTTCCCTCAAGGGTTTTTTGGAGAGCAATTCCTTCAAGATGTTATTTGACTCTGATATATTTATGAAAATATTAAAAGAAAAGACATCAAAAACATATCATTTAAAAAGTGAACTATAACTAATTCCAAAACAGAAAGCTGACAGCCAAAATCATAAAAAAAAAAATCAAATCGAACAGCAGTTATTGGCTGGTACCAGACTCAAACCAATAATCTCAGGCTCCCTGGGGTCACTGGTACCAAGCCAACGACTTGAATCCTAATCCAAGTCAATCATTTTTTAGAAAAAAAAAGCAAGATGGAGGAAATGTGTAAATATTTCCTCTCTAAAATACCTCGTCTCCTGTAGCGTCTCTTCTACTCCCGGCGTATGGAACATCTCAAATTTCACCAACTTTAACTCCGAGAGGAAAGACGGAGAGTCCCTGGGTGTGAGCTGCATGGAGGTGTTGTTTAAGGCAAGGTCAAAGGTCACTGGAAGAAGCCAGGTTTTTAGGATACTACTAGCTCTGCAGTGCAAAAAACAGTAATGATACACATGAATCAAATCTACTCTTGATATCAATTTAATTTGGGGTTCAGGGGGGGAGGGGGAGGGGGAGGGGTGGAAGGCAAATGGGGAGAAGGAAGTGGAAAGAGGGAAGTGGAGGCAAGAAAAAATATTGCAAAATGAACAATATGAGAAATGAAAAGCCTTCTGGGAATTATGACAAGAGTACTAGGCATCCTTCTAAATTTAAGGAAGTTTGCTGGAATCTAGTACAGACAACCTGTATTTCATTTAATGATTCCCAAACCATCCAGGTTGGTGGTTCGACCAGAAAAATTGGTGTCCCAAACATCCAGATTGCGGGCCCAAAACAGAAAAGTTGGAGAAAACAGACCCGCAGCCAAAATGGCAACCGACTGGCCAAGTTGTTTATCCAGCAGTTTTTATTTAAATATAAAGAAAAGGGATTCCAATTAGTGTTTTCATTTGTTAACGATCTGAAGGACACTGTTGTTAGTCCCATTGGAAATTAAACCCCATGTGACCCCATTGGACAAACAACCTTCAATATAATCTATATATTGATTACAGTTATTTGAAATCATAGTTGTAATTCCTGTTGTCATTCAAAGAGATAACCCTCTTTTAAACTTCACTATCAAATTTTCCTTTATTCTATCCATTATACAACAATATATTAAAACCAAAGGAAATCACCTTTAAGGTAGAAAATGGTCATTTATTAAAGATTAAACTTTCAATGGGTTTATAAAATTGATATAATTTATTCCTCACCTTTCTTCCCTCTCTGCTTCTGGCAAGTCATAAGCTTCTTGGAACTCTTCCTCAGATTCAACAAGATCCTCTCTGCTCTCTCCAATCTTGGAGAATTTCGGAACCCAGAATGCGATCTCGTCCTCGGGAAAGTGGACATGAAAACTGTTAAAGTGAATACTGCTCCTCAGTCCTTCCTCTGACAACTGTAACAATAATAATAAATAAAAACATATGCTTCAATCAGTAGATATTTTTGAATGTGAAAATATTATCAATGTTAATTATGATTGTTGATATGATTGTGTTTGCACTTTATATAACATGCAACCTCATTACTAGAAATAGATCAATATTGTTGGAGGGTGGGGGAGGTGAGGGGAGGAAGAAGAGGGTTGAGCTTAATTTTTTTTGGCAAAATCTCATAAGTTCTCATAAACTTCTTGTGATATCTCATATGTTTTCATGAACTTCTCGTTAGATCTCGTGTTTTTCTTGTGAGATCTTGTTAACTTCTTGTGAGATCTTATGAGTAATTGAGAACTTCTCGCAAGATCTAATAAGTTCTCAGGAGATCTTGTGTATTTCTTGTGAGATCTCGTGTATTTCTCACGAGATCTCGTAAGCTTCTCGCGAGGAATTTTTATAAGGGAGGGATGGTTGAGAGGAGAAGTGGCTGAGTAGATGATATCAAAACCTAACAATCACAACTGCTGACTAAAGACTAAAGATGTAAAGTAGGCTATTCAATACGCCTGCTATGAAATTAAAAAAAAAAAATACAATATTTCAGTAAAGGTTTCTGGGATAAAATTTTTTCTTCACTAGTTTTAATGGCTAATAATTTATGGTAGTCAAAATGTTGTAACCACAGAGACTTCTTAATTGAAAGATTGAAGAGGTTTTATTCGACTATGTGTCCATATAACAGAGCTCGGTGAGGGGGAAACGGACTACCCAACCAGACTATGTGTCCATATAACATAGCTCGGTGATGTGGAAACAGACTACCAACGCAACATACGAGACAATGTACACGTGTGTATGAAACATCTCACCTGTACAGCAACATCTGAATCTAGGATATACAATAACTTCTTTGGACTCTTTGTTGTGACTTCCATACCTGAAATCAGCGATAAAAAAAAAACAAGAAAAATGTTGAATGATTTGACATAACATATTATTGGCTCTGGAGTTGTTTCCTTTGCCTTTACAGACAATATTTACGATAACATGAATAATTATGAGGGGGGAACCTAAAGATTAGTTTTAAAGCTTGTTGAAATGCATGCACCTCACTTTCACAATATATGTTACCCTCCACACCTCCCATCAACCCCCCCCCCCCTCACACCCCAATGCACATCTCTCTCCCTACACCCATTTCAACATTTTCTTGGACCCTCGAAAGCCCCAACTTAAAAGAAATGAAAGAAAACCAACTTAAAAGATCAACTCAAATTCACTGTCTATTCAGCAAGTACATGGAAAGCACCCTGTACCTTCCAACATGACAGAAGAAATGGTTGCTTTATACACAGAAGGGCAGACTTGAATTTGTTGGGGGGAAAAATGAAACTTTAACACACTATAAGAATCAACTTCATCATTCACTATACATTTCTGCACTCAGACCTGTTCAGAAGTGAAAACTTAATTCCTTGGAACTGAATTACAAATCCACTGCAGGAATATCAGTCGGGTCAAACACTCAACACTATCCAAATATGCATTTTAATCCTTTATACATCAATAATAAAATAAACTCTCACTTGGGACTTATGTAGTTAACTATAGATTTATGATGTCACTGCATTTTCAAGGATACATTTTACTCCTTGCCACCAGATTAGATAATCAATTTAGTTTGTCCATTTCATTAAAAAAGCTACATATTATAAGAGCTTGAAGAGTTTCAAACATTGCAAACTGTAGTTTTTTAGCCTCTGAGAGCTGTTTATTAACAAGGCTTCATTTTATTCCTTGCAAACGAGTTTATGCATCCATTACCAAACAGAACTAAAACCAGCAGTATCAGCTCAGCATCTGTCAAATTGCTGGAGGAATTTCCATCAAAAAACAAAGCCAGTAATACTCACGTTTCAGATTAATTTCTGTTTTCATGTGGGGTAGTAGGAGATCCCTGATCTCCGAGATTTTGACAAACTGTTTCTCTGATGTTAAACTGTTCTTAGCCTGGAAATGTTCCAGAGAGAGATGCAGAGATCTAAAAAAACAAAAACAAACAGAGATTGTTAAAAGTAATACAAAGAGCCATTTTCAACAGTTGATTCCAGTCATGGCACATACTTGCTACATGAAATCATAGGTGAGAGCAATGGGATACTTGCTATGTAACTACTATAAGGGTTATTTGTGATTGCCTACATCAGGGGTTGGCATGAAATTGAATCTTTTCGGCTACAGTGAAATTTTTTTTGCACCAACTCCCATGACAACAGATAAAAAATATTACATTACATGGGACATGACAGGTCAGAAATTTCAAACTGTGCATTGTTAATACGTAGAAATATATGCAGAAATATCCTATCATAAGTAGGTCTTACAAACTATATAATATTAATTGGTTACACATGTAAGCCACATTCTTCATAGAGTATTTTAACTCTTTCCATGAGCAGCATTAACATTGCCTCAGATGGGCCCATGCAGCCCACATTTTGCCCACCTGTGGCCCTATCTCTATCTTAAGTCACAAAATATGATACAAAAAATAGTTTGAATGTACATTGTTCATTTTGTGAACTTGAGAATGAAAAAAAGCAAGATCCTAATATATAATCAGTGATAAAGAACAAATGACTTTTCCATTTATAGTTTAATATCAGGTATATATACTGCACTAACACATACATAGGTGTACACTATCACCCTGAAACTATGTAATTCCCACAAGCAACAGTATATATATTGAAAATCATACAATTTCATTTGTTTTATTTATATGCACAGATGAAAGAGCATATTAAAAGGTACTCCGTTGGAGTTTTTTCCCCTTTTTTTTAACTAAATGTAAGAAGAACATAATCTAAGCATCCCAGTGTAATTTTGCGATCAATTCCTACATGATATCTTTTTTTCGAGACACCAACATTTCAAGCTGACAAACATGTATCGTAATAACAAAAGTGCACTTGAGGCAAACAAGTATGATGTCATAGATAGATGCACACTGACAAATATTGTTTTTATGTTTTTCAGGCATTTCATTTCACAGAGATTTCAACCAGGATGTCTAACATAATGTTCTTCTTTCATTTAGTTTTTCTTCTTTCTATTTAATTTTTGGAAGGAAGTGTCCTCGGAAAAATTAGGGATTAAGCAGAAAGCTTCAAGGAAACCAAAAACAAAAATAAATATAGAAAACAAGGAATACAAAAGAAACTATTTAAGTAGATAGCTTCGTCATCATCATCATTGTTAAAACATGATCAAATCTGAACGGAGTATGTCGATTATAATTGAAATAAGGAAGCATTTTATACAAAACTTGTAACAATTTCATGTGTCCTGTGATAACCAGAAACCATGCAGAGGTATTGAAAAATAGATTAACTAGTTCAAATAATATTTCTTATTCCTCCTGAAAGAAAGTTTGTAATTTGCTATGCATAAACTCACCTTTGACCTGTCCCAGACGTGAGGCTTAAATCTGTTTTATCCAAAGTAAGCTGTATTTCCTAAGAGCAAAACAAGAAATAATTTGAAGCATTCCATTTTGAGAGTGAAACTACCAGAAGTATCAGTGTTGGAAGAACCCGATCCAGACGAGAGTTAAACCAAGTTAACTTCAATTCCTCCACATGAAACATAGTTGGTTAAATTACTAAAATCTATACTAATACAACTTTGTATAAACTCTCACAGGATAGAGAAAGGTTTTGCCCTACTGATGATGTGTGTGTGGGGGGGGGGGGAAGAGGGTCCCTTCACTTCCCCCTGCTCTGCACAAGCCATTGGAGCAGCAGGTATGATCCAGCAACTTCTAAGAAATTAAGAATTCAAGTAAATTCTTAATGTGGAAGGGTACGACATATCAAAGTATTGCACACAATCTGTATAAAATTATCCAAAAATAATGCATAAACTTCAAAATATTATAACCTCAGTCAAAGAACAACTGATAAAAATATTGAAACAATTGTGTTGGAACAATTGTATTCCCCTTTATGAAATCTTTATTATTTAAGTACCATCTGAATTCCCAGGCCTCATTAATCCTTAAACAGTGATATATTTTCCAATTCTCTACTTACTCCTGGAATCTTCTGTAACACTTCTTGCAACTTTGCATCTCTCCTCGCCCCTGACGTTTCTTTCTTCCGACGAGGCAAACTCTGGAGATGTTTCTGTAAAGTCGTCACAAATTCTGGGAAGATCATCGTTTCAAAATATTTCAGTCTAGTTTAATACGGATAACACAGAGGGATATTGCACCCGAGCAAACAATTACTTATATATGTCAACCCGGCAGGCAGTTATTTTTATGACGTTAAGCAGCGACATGTCTATGAGGGAGAAACTGACTGAAAAACAGAAACGAGTTCACATCCGATGGCTATCCAATTTTAGAGTCTTTAGCTCACTTTGGATTTCTGTCAATTTTGGAAGACCATTTCCGATGGGAAAACCATGGAGTTTCACCTGGATGACCAATCCATCTAACTTGCCTGGCCAGACATTGAACCATGTATCACCTCCCAGATGCTTGGTTTCATTCCTAGGAGTGTTAGCTCAGTGGTTAACGCCGGTGCCTTTCAATCATAAGGTCCCGAGTTCGAGTCACTCCAAGATCAATGTATGTCGTCCAGTTACAGAGTTGTTTACAGTTGACAATTCATAATCATGGGCGTTAAATGTGAATCTAAGAGACTGACTTCGGTCAGCTTGCGGCTTTGAGAAGCCAATGCGGCTTCATTCGCGTGTTCCTCTGAACTTGCGTGAGTGTGATCAAGCACAAACCTTATTTGTAATTATATTTAGATACATCACAAAAATTTTGCTTTAATACTAAATTTGTAAGAGAGATGTAACATAAAAGTGTATTGACATCGAAGGACTTTTTATTAAAAAACTTGTATTCAAAGTAAGATTTTATACGATTAATTTGTACCAGTCCATGGAAAGGATATTTTCGGTGCAGATAGGATTCTAAATGAATGTAAATTACATTTTCTGGAATATTTCTGTAGAGAAACATTTCTCTGTTTACTTAAATTTTTTCAATATAGCAAAACTGTAACTACAAGTGAAGTAGCATAAATATCTGTACATTTAGTGTAGTGGGTAGGGAGGGGTAGAGTGGAGGTAATAAAATGTATATGTACTGCCTATACTGACAAATGCTGATAAATTTTTACAGACGAGACATGTTTTATATTTTCAAAGTCCTCCTTCTTCCCCATCCACTCCATCTTTCTGCTTTTGTTTTTTGTAATAATACATACCATCCACTATGGATACAGATGTATTTGTAAGGCTGACAGACGCCACCTGGAAATAGATGCAAAATAGCATAGTTAGAGCAGCTTGATTGTGAGGAAGGCTGAATCAGATGAGGGGTATTCAGCTTAAAACAACCCCCCTCCTCCCCTCCTAAGAGATTAAAATCGATGAATACAGTTTGAGATGTATTCAAATGTCAGCAAACAAAAAAATGCAAAATTTCATGGTAAAGTACAGTTTGACTGTGGAGGCGAGGACCTGATCAGATGAGGGGTTACCTAGCTTTAAACAACTTCCCACCCCAACTTCCCCCTCCCCCACCTCCCCTTGAAAGAGAAAAACATTCATGAATAGACTTTTTGTGTCAAAAAATAATTTCATTTGTCACAAGCCCTACTGTGTGAATCTAACAGAAAATCTAAGATTATTATTTATTAATTTAGAAAATCTAAGAAAGACAATAAACCAAAGTTTGAACAATTGCCATCACCTTTTGAGAAAGACACCTTAGGCATGCCACAAGTATTGACAAAATGCAAAAATGCTTTTTGAGAAATATCACAGTTAGTCCCTTTATATGGGAGCGCATTTGAACATTGCCTTGTGCTCTGGATACCTGCGCTATACAAAAAACAGTTATTATTATTATTTAAAAAAAAAAAAATCTGTTCAAAGTATAATTAAAATGATCTTTAATTAAAATGGCATAAAACAAAGGGATGCAGAATCGGTACAATAAAGGAAACGTAACAATCACGTTCAGTCAAAATCAAGAAAAGGCAAAGACCAAGACTCACATCGCAAAGTTTGTCCTCCAAGTTCAAAACCACCTCTGCATTGATCGACGTACTTGCTTGCAAGACGAAGGACTTCTTTTGTTTAGATTGCTGAGAAATGATTAATATATTTATAATATCAAACATCATAATTTAATTAAATATATAAGTGGACGTAGAGACTCACCATGCCATACCTTGTAAATGATTTTCACATGTAATGAAATTTATCAAGAAAAAAGTCATCCATATCAAACTTGTTTAATAATTAAAAGCTCTCACATATCAGTTTGAGATTATAAACAAAGGCAGTTCTGCAGTTCCAAAAATGGAATTCTCCAACTGCCCTGGGGTGATAGGAGAGAAGGTTGGTTCAGCAATAAAGATAGTAACAGGCAAAACAGATGGTTCTAAGGTAATAGATATTAAAAGCAAACCATCTGCTATATATTTTTAAAACTAAATTTCACTCTTTGTTTTTTTATTAATGATTTAAGCATAACAGTTATTCATCACAGTTTTTCTAGCATACAGTGTAAGATAACTAGGTGGAGAGTGTTGACTGGAGGATATTCAACAGACAGTGCCTGTAATTTTAAATATTCAAGTTAGGCATATGTTTAGGACTAATATGCATTTTTGCACATATTTCAACATTTTTGAAATTTCACTTGTGAGTGAGATTTGGGAACCTCTCATGAGCTTGTTGTGTTGTTAGTACATTACAATGCTAACCTCACTACAGCACTGAACTGAACATTCTTACATTTCACAGTGAGATTAGGGAACCTCTCATGAGCTTGCTGCGTTGTTAATACATTACAATGCTAACCTGACTACAGCACTGAACTGAACGCTGTTACATTTCACAGTCTGATTAGGGAACCTCTCATGAGCTTGCTGCGTTGTTAATACATTACAATGCTAACCTCACTACAACACTGAACTGAACATTGTTACATTTCACAGTGTGATTAGGGAACCTCTCATGAGCTTGCTGCGTTGTTAGTACATTACAATGCTAACCTCACTACAGCACTGAACTGAACATTGTTACATTTCACAGTGTGATTAGGGAACCTCTCATGAGCTTGTTGTGTTGTTAATACATTACAATGCTAACCTCACTACAACACTGAACTGAACATTGTTACATTTCACAGTGTGATTAGGGAACATCTCATGAGCTTGCTGCGTTGTTAATACATTACAATGCTAACCTCACTACAGCACTGAACTGAACATTGTTACATTTCACTGTGAGATTAGGGAACCTCTCATGAGCTTGATGTGTTGTTAGTACATTAGAATGCTAACCTCACTACAGCACTGAACATTGTTACATTTCACAGTGTGATTAGGGAACCTCTCATGAGCTTGATGTGTTGTTAGTACATTAGAATGCTAACCTCACTACAACACTGAACATTGTTACATTTCACAGTGTGATTAGGGAACCTCTCATGAGCTTGATGTGTTGTTAGTACATTAGAATGCTAACCTCACTACAGCACTGAACATTGTTACATTTCACAGTGTGATTAGGGAACCTCTCATGAGCTTGTTGTGTTGTTAGTACATTACAATGCTAACCTCACTACAGCACTGAACATTGTTACATTTCAATGTGTGGTTAGGGAACCTCTCATGAGCTTGTTGTGTTGTTAGTACATTACAATGCTAACCTCACTACAGCACTGAACTGAACATTGTTAAATTTCACAGTGTAATTAGGGAACCTCTCATGAGCTTGCTGCGTTGTTAGTACATTACAATGTTAACAGCACTGAACTGAACATTGTTACATTTCACAGTGTGATTAGGGAACCTCTCATGAGCTTGTTGTGTTGTTAGTACATTACAATGCTAACCTCACTACAGCACTGAACATTGTTACATTTCAATGTGTGGTTAGGGAACCTCTCATGAGCTTCCTGTGTTGTTAGTACATTACAATGCTAACCTCACTACAGCACTGAACTGGACATTGTTATATTTCACAGTGATATTAGGGAACCTCTCATGAGCTTGTTGTGTTGTTAGTACATTACAATGTTAACAGCACTGAACTGAACAGTCTACAAATGTTCTAACTACATTTATCTGCTCACTCAAAATCAGATGTTCTGAAGGGGTAAGGGGGGGGGGGGGTTGGGGGAGGGGGCCTGGGTAATGAGGATTATCTCTTCATCCCTAAGTAATATTTACTTACTGCTTCTGTGCTGCTAAGAACCTTCACAGATCCTTCTCCAACACTCAAATTTCCTGTCAATTTTCTGAAACAACAGAGAAAAAATAAGCAGTTATGAAAAAATGCAAAAGACAGACGCCACTTGCAATTGAATTTAATTAAAATTGTTGTCACTGTCTCAATGAATTGATTGCCATCACTCTCTGGAGAGGGTTTGTAACTCATAATAGATCATTCTTATCTTAATCCATCATAACTTCATTTTTACAGATACAGACCACTACAATTAGAATGTGTATACGTTTATAAATTCTCCTTATAGCATTTTTTTTTATTTGGGGGTGGGGGGTGGGGGTGGGGTGGGGGGCTTTGTCACCAGTCATACCGATAACCTTGTGTGAAAAATACTTAACATAAGCTCAAAAATTGTATGTGTGGTTAGTTAGCGGTTAGTTAGCGGCTAGTCAGCAGTGTTTGCATTTGGTCATACACTAATACCAAAACCTGGTGAATAATATAACATCATCGTATTCAAAACCAAGCTAAAGAATGCATCTGCGGTCTCAAGGAACCTTTCTACTTTTAAAGCACTTCTTGGTTACGAGTCCTAATAAAACATGATGAATAACACTTTATATAAGCTACATGCATTTGTGTAATTTTAAGATCATATTATATAGATATGCAAGTAAGAATTTTTTCCATTTTTTATTCTTTCCATCTGTGAATCTGATAATCCAAAAAGTTCAGTACAGCTAATTTTTTTGGTTTCTGAAACTTAACTCTTCTTTTGTAGTTAATAAATATATGAAAGTTTTGTCTTTGTGAAAAACCCCTTGCTGTATATTTGTAAGTAGTTAAAGACTGCTTGCATCATTGGACATTGGAAACCAAGTCTTGAATGTGAATCTATTGATAAAACTTGTATGTTGTTAAATAGTTGTCACTGTTTTCACCTGCTTGTTTGAGATGAGCCTTCAAAATGCGATTTGTTGATGCTGATATGTAGCAGAGAGTCCTCTCCGACTGTGTTAAGGAACATCACATTAACAGCTTCTAGATGGAATGACATCAGCTGCAAGAGTTTTAGAAAAAAACGGTCCAGACTTTTATGCATAATTTAACTCGTACATCACATTACGCACCACAATACTTTACTATAATCAGTTGAAAACATCAATTCAAGAGTAGAGAACTGTTGGTTGGAACAAGATATAATCACCTTGGGATAATGACCGACATGACTAGTAGTTGACCAAAATGCAGGTCTGCTTGAAGTGAGTCTGTGATGTACCTGTGATGGTACTCAGACTTGTGTTCTTACATGTTCATTTCAAAAGACTGACAAAAATATCCCAATCAATTGGTTTCTTCCTGGGTCATAAGATGTTCTTAAGAAATTTGATAAATATTATTCTTGTGATGTATTTGGTAAATATACCAACAACCTCCCCCCCTAAACCTCTCCCCCCACCCCCAAAAAAAAAACTAAAAAAAAAACTGATCTTACTTGAATCATTTGTACTTGTGCAGATTATTTACACAATACTACAGTAAACATATTATCATGATGCAACAGCAGTCACCGACAAGGTAGGAATTATATTTAATACATATATAATAAATAAATATAATAAATATATACAATAAATAATATGACACTTACAGTGATAACTGACTTTGATAAAGAGATCACCCAAGGTGACAAGAAGCCAGAAGAGCCTGGAAATAAAATTAAAAAAACGTTCTTTTTAGTCAACAATCACACCTCAAAACAGATTACCTACAACAATTTACACCATGATTGAAGTCAGGACTAGTACAGTTGGTATACATTTTAAAGTATTTTTGTAGGCTAATGTATACACATTTAGGTAAAATGAAAATTGGATTGCAAAAATCTACTCAAAAAACTTGCCCTACTATATCGAAATTCTTTCACATTTTTCTGTGATAGAGACAGTGTATAGCATGAATGCTGTCAAAATTATTTTTAAATCTCATATTCAGCATACTTACACAACATTTTCCGAACATCTGCAAGTTACAGTATAGAATGAGTAATTTGAAACATAAATATATAAACAACTGGACTGGCTCCATCTTAATCACTCTTCTTCTAAGGTTTCAGTTTTTAGTACGTATTAACTTACAAATCAATAGTGACCCCTAGATATCATCCTTCTAATTTCCTTATTCACCGATATTTCCTTCTAAATATGAAAAGTGAAACATTAATACCCTGATATCAAAGCTATCAATTTTTCGTCATTTCATTGTCTAAAGCAGGAAACACTTTTTGTTAACCTTTCCCAGTCGAAGGCTTATAATTTTGTTTGTGTGGTTCATGACATGCTATGCAGCATTCTCACTGATCACATTCAATTGACTATGTTACCATTTCAGTACTGTGTACTAATGTGGTACAATGTTAACTTGCCTGAGAGTCTCTGACAGGCTATACTAACCTGTCTCCACTAAGGTTAGAGCACTCTGTCTCCATGTACGAGCCCCTCATTGGTAACATTTTCAAGAAAATCATCAACAACAACAAAACATCCTCTGACTTCTGTGTTGATCAATTCTCAAAGAGGGGGAAGGTGGGAGGGGGGCAGGATGGAGTGAGGGGCCTACACTTTGCTAAATAAATTAGGCTTACAAAATATTGACAATGACCATGACAAATATGTCTATATTGCTGGAGCTGGCTTTTTTTAATTGTTTTAGAGTGAATGTAACCATTAATACATAATTTTGCATATATATCACAGATTTGATTGATTGATAAAACTTGAAATATCTACAGTAGGTATCACAACTGGACCATGTGATGTTCAAACCTTTATGGGTAAGATTTTTTTTTTTTTTTTTTAAATTGCAAAAAGTATCTCACTACCCTAGGAGTCTATCTTAAACTGATTTTAAATGGTTTTCTTTTGTCTTGCTAATATGAGGAGAGTGGCCGTACAACCTACCTGAGGATTGCTTCTGCTCTTGTCTGGACCTCTCTTCTGTTGGTAAGGGAAGAGGAGGTGTATTGCACTTGACCCCAGCATCAGCCCTGATTCTGACATCACCAATGTGAAGAGCTGCTGGATATCTGTAGTAAATCAATGAAATTATAATTGTTAGAAACATACGATTGAGTTAATTAAAAAAAAATTTTTTTTTAAATGATACTATTTGTTCAACCTACAGTATAAATACTCTATGTTTATTCTCCTTCCCTTTGTATTGACTTCAATTGATTTTTTTCTTCTTTTGTAATAAGGAATTAACATTACAAAACTCATAAATTGTTAAAGGTGGGAATGCTGTACAAAATTAGAAGAGAATGGTGCTGATCTTCTCAAAGAGTTTTGTGTTTACCTTTTGTGTAAGTTTGCCTGAAAATTGTTTTTTGACAGTTTCTTTGTATCCAACCGAAAGGGATGACTGAAAGTTTAACCGTTAGTAGTTAAACTGGTTGTACCATGCACAGGTAAAGGAAAGATTTTTTATTCTTTGACAAGTAATTTAGCTGAATTTAGCTCCAAATCACAACTGATTGTATCATTTCAAAGCATCTTTCTTTTTACAAGACCAGAATGTCAAAATGTATTCAGGTTTTACAGGTTGACATGTACAGTACCGCACATGACAGTGACAGAAATCATTAATATTACATGCATTAATGTTACATGCTAGCAGTGCCACATGACTCAAGTCCTATTTCTTACTTTTGTTTTGAGTTGAATATTCGCCAGGAGAGCCATATTTCATCCACAACCTGTAGAAATGAAAAACATTAACATTAATGAAGAAAAACATACCAAAAACAAAAGGTGTTTTAATTATAAATGAGGTAACGGACATACTGTAAAAGTTGGCATAACTCAAGGGTAATGTACATACATACGAATAAAAGTGCTGGTTTGGCCAGATCAATTCCACGTACATACTTACTCCGGTCCTGGCAAGAATATGAATTCCAGCCGTGGACATATCAACTAATATTTAAGAAGATTTGCGAGATGGATCCATGGAGAATATTTTTAACATTTAAGTTGTTGACATACTGTAGTGCAGGGTCACAATCAAGTGTAAATGTTGAACATATGAAAGTGCTGTTTGGTTACAAAATAGAGCTTTTCAACTGATTTGCAATAATGATTGATTTCATTTATAAATCAATTTTCCACACACACACACTTGAGGTCATTTTTCTGTACTTGCACTTCTGGCATTTTACTCCTACTCGAAAACAGTCACAAATTTGTTATCGACTGATGGTCATTGCATTGTTATTGCACTGCAAGCCTGTTTTTTATATTAATCAGCGACAGAAATATTTTGGAACTACTGTAGCAATCTCACAATATGAAAAATATTGATGCAACATATATATTTAAAGTAAGGAATCATTTTTCAGGTTTCCTAAGCTAGTTTAAGTACTGTATCTAGCAATAGTTTAGTTTAACATACTGTGCAACTTGTAAACCTTCCCTACTTTCAATTAGATGACACATTGTTTAATGCCAATTCATAAAATATCTATGACACACTTCATAAGAAATTTTTTCTATATTGTTTTTTCTGGTAGTCATGTACCGTATTCTACACAACTGCTGTACTGTACATGAATTCAATGTGTTTCTCACGAAATGTACTTCCTAACTTCAAGTACGAGATAAAAATGTATCGGTCAAAAAGAAAAAATTTCAGGATTGTCATAGTTTACAACACAAATCATTCGTCGACTTACCACACTGCTATCTAAGAAGCTGACAGCAATATTCTTCAGTGAAAAGAATCCGATGTAGTCTATGGAAACATCGTGCTTCACTATCCTCGTCAAGATTTTACTCAGGACGATTGCAATGGTTCTGAGAAATGGTGGCACAAAAATATAAGCATAAGAAGGTTTAATTGCAGAGACTGCATGTAAATATCTACATGGTCCCAGTATGACTTGCAATATAATGGAACTTACTCATGGTGAAGAAAGGAAGGTCAAAGGAATGTCACAAAATCAGTCACAAGTACTGTAAATAAGGGTAAATTAAAATAGCAATGGTATTATATTTCTTTTTCCATCTCAGCTTTGAAATTATGTGATCTGGGAACTGATTTTATTCATGGAAAAAGACAGAAAAGGGGAGTGTGTGTTTAAAACCATGAATGCTGTTCTACTGCTTATCCTGTCATCCTATCAGCAGACAGTTTGATATAAAACAACCACTGTATACAGTATGCACCTTTCTGTAAGTTTTGCAAAGTTACCTCAGTTGTACTGTACAGTAGGCAAAGTAGTTTCTCAACATACATAATTTAAAAAGTGACACACGGTATGATCACATTACATAGACAATGCTTAACACTTAAAAATGCGATTGAAGATAGAATCATAAACACTGTACATTTATGTTTTGATAAAAATATTTTAAAAAAATAAGGCCTGACTTTGCTGCAGGTTTCTGCTACGGTTAGGCTTTTTACTTCACAAAGTTAACTTCCGTACCCCAAAGCCTTGTGCGATGTTTAACACAAACGAGTAGCAGGGTCACTCATTAGAGTAACAGCTATTTAACAAATAAACATTTTGGCAAGATGACATCATACACATTTAGTAAAGCTTTCAATGGAACTATCAGTCTTGTTGCGATCAAATTTATATCAGTATTATTACAAAGTATATATGGTCAACCTTCCTTCCACCTCCCATAATGATATATATATAACCATGCAAATCAATGTTAATTTTGCATGGAACTTGGGAGCAGACCACCAATTTTTCGGGAAGAATGCTACCACAGCTAGAAGTGTATAATATTGTATAACAATATTTCTAACTGGCTGTTCTGCCAGTGGTGCTGGATATACAGACATCAATGTTCAAGTGAAGCACACATTCATGATTTGCAAAAATTAATGGTAAGATCTTCAGTGGTGCAGTTTTGTGACTAGAAAATAGGTCTTATTTGATACTATTACATCATTGAAAGTCTTGATACCATATCAGGCTATTTGTGACAAAAATTAGAAAATTAATAAACTTTGGTTACCCACCATCAAAACTTTGATCTAAATAATTCTTACACTACTACTAACCTAATGGCAGTTCAAGACTAAAATCAGAAACTATGTTAATTTTCCAACAAACCACTGAAATATCCAAAATGGATTTGATTCACAGCAATTTTAGTAGCATTTTAATTGTACGCCTACTATTCCCAGTTAGCCAGCCTACAAATTCATACTGGCTACTGCTGGGTAAGGATCACAATCTATTGCAGAACCTGTCACAAAAATTACCTAGACCTAAACTTCTTACTCCTAGTGAGCTAACGTTAGCATAATTGCCTTTTTTGACTGGGAATTCATTTCCCTGCTCAAATTTTCACGCTGACACTGGTTAACCAATAGCAATAGTAAGCCTAGGCCATAACATTAGGCTACGGTTACCGCCTACAAAATTACTATAGCCTAATGTGTAGTGGCCTAGTGAGGCCTAGATCTTAATGGTTTTCTGACCTCGACAATGCTAACAAAATGACAATCAAGGCTGCCAGAGATATGACGATGTACATCCAAGCCATGTGCGAAGTATGATGAACTAAATATAAGAGAAAAAGGCCATATCGTTACGAAGCTTTTGCTTGTATCTGTGCAATTTATGCAGCCCTATTTCCCGAAGGTAAAATGTGCCTTGATGGTTTGTTATTGTTGACAAGACTTATAACGAAATCAGTTCGACCATAATTGATCCACCAAATATGCCATTGAAATATGCCAATTGCAAGTTCTTGGTTAAATTGACAGGCGTATATAGGAACTGAACCACAACAACCAATAGTTATGATATAATAAAAAGGACTTTGATTTGGCAACAACGCATGTATCAGCAAGTCATAATATGCAGTAAAACACCCATTTACACATTTTGAAGAGAAAAAAATATGACAAAATTTCGTATTAATCAATAAGGATTACTAACGCATAGTTTTGTCCACCAGCATATCACGATGCGGTGGTACCCGAGGCTATTTACATCCCCACAATAAGATCGCCATATGAGACAAAAAGAAAGATGTAAATTCTTATTTCTACGCCTTGATGATGTAATTTTAAAAGCGGCATATAGGCTATACGTTAAAACCTTTATTTCAGAGCTATAATATTCAAATATTCAGATATATAACGCGGGCCTGTTTGAAAGGAGTAGGCCTAATACCGTACTGCATGCAATGATGGATAATGAGAAGTTGAGAACCATTTCTTTAAATCTCACGACTCGGTCATATCTAAGATTATGTTACATAAAATTTGGAAGTCATGAGGAAGACGAATCAATTCAGGATCTTTTCTATATCATACTGAAAGAACGAAACAGAGAAATTTACAATGTTCAATCTGGGTAATCGCATCATTCTACAAACCTATAACTCGTAGTGGTAAAGACCTCATATACGATGATCACAACCCACTGGTAAATACCCCCCCCCCCCCCCCACACACACATTTTTGATAAGCTCCATACTCCACAGTTAAGTATCGAATAAAATCAAACTTCCTAAATCTAGATCAACTGAAAATAAGCTGCTTTAACTTTTAGCAACGTATAGCCAGTGGTGGCGGAACCGGGGGGTGGGGGGGGGCTTGGGGTGGGGGGCTTGGGGGGCTCATCCCCCCAATGAAAAAGTTGAGGGGGCAAATGCATGATAAGCCCCCCCCCCCCCCCCAATGTTTACCAAGGCTCCGAGACGTGCATCTGCCCATTTTTAAATGCATACTTGTCGATCTGTCCGATGCACACGTGTACTATATAGGTGTAATAATTAAATATGATAATTGATTGTCTGTATCATGCCTCATCGAATATTAGTGTTTTAAATAAGAGGGTAATAAGCTAAACGCTACACTCATCAACATTTGCGTTTACACTACGAGTACACGCAAGGGGTGGAACATGGCTTTATGTTTAAACGCAATCAATTATTAAACGAACAAAATAACAATATTAGCATTTCACCTGTACTGTATATAGACCGGCAGCCCAGTGCACTTTGATCAAACGAACGAGGTACCAATATCTGAGTATTGGAACATTTGTGGAAAACCCCAGTATATCCAAAAGTGGATGTCTGCCGTGGTCGCTCTGCTGCATGTGGCCCCTGAGGCCGGTTAAAGGGGGCCCAAAAATGCATCTGATCAAACGAACGAGGTACCACTTGAAACCAATGTCAACTTAATGCATGAATGCCACATAGTACTGAATGGCCCATGCCAGACAAATTTTCTGCTGCAAAGGGCCCGCCAGACGCCCAAGAAGGGCCCCTAAAAAATGCATCTGATCAAACGAACGGGGTACCACTTGAAACCAATGTCAACTTAATGCATGAATGCCACAAAGTACTGAATGGCCCATGCCAGACAAATTTTCTGCTGCTAAGGGCTCGCCAGACGCCCCCAAATATGGCCCAAATGCCCATTAGCGTAGCATTGACCCAGATTAAATATGCAAGGTACCACTCAAAACCGGTTTGGAATGTTCGGGTTGATCTTACAGACTATGGAAATCGTCATGCCAGACAACTTTTCTGCTACAAAGGGCCGCCAGACGCCCCAAAAGGGCCCATAAAAATGCATTTGATCAAACGAACGAGGTACCACTTGAAACCAATGTCAACTTAATGCATGAATGCCACAAAGTACTGAATGGCCCATGCCAGACAAATTTTCTGCTGCTAAGGGCCCGCCAGACGCCCCCAAATATGGCCCAAATGCCCGTTAGCGTAGCATTGACCCAGATTAAATATGCAAGGTACCACTCAAAAGCGGTTTGGAACCACACAAAAGCAATATTAAATGCAAAGGTACTTTCCACAGAGTAAAGAACTGTCAATGCAAGACAAATTTTCTTCTGCATAGGTCCCACGAGATAGAAAGAATAGGTGGCCCAATGTGGCCCTATATATGGGTCTAAAGAATTGGATATATGTGCCTTGTAACATGGCATTTCAAGCTCATGATTATATTGTTTCCAGCATTAATTGGAGTTACTGTACACAAGACCAGTGTTTTATCTTATTTAGCTATTCGCTGCTCTAAGCAAAATAAAGATAACACTTTCACCTAAGCCTCTAAATATTTTGGGATTTGCTGGCCTGGGCAAAAATTACAATTCCCCACATTATAATTCTAACACTCTGAGGAAGAGTCTTGCCTGGCTTGGATCCACAGAACTACGGTTGGAAGAGCAAGAATGGGTGCTACAGCCCTGACTGGTTTGAGGGACCGGCTCTCCCAGATCATCTATTCCAAGAGGGGAATTGAGCGAAGATTTTCAAAGTAGCCGACCAGACGTGGCTTCCGAGTTTGATGCCGATGATTCAAGTACTGAACCATCTTGGAGTGATGACTCCGACAATGAAACATAGATTTGAGCTTCCATTGTCTTTTTAGAATCAAGTTCATGGGAATACTTAATTTTCATGAACTTACTAATGATTCTTTTGAGATCTGTCTGAATGGCAAATGCAGTGTCTTTTTACAATGCACACACTCCAGTGTTTAATCACTGTCAAGAGACATGAATTCTCAGTTCTTATACTTCGAACCTAACATGTGTCATGTTCAGAGTAATCACATAGTGATCTTTTGTTACTATCTTTGGCAATTATGATTTTAGTACATTTTAAACTAGCAAGATGACTTTCTTGAAAGGTAAAAGATTCCTTCATAGATGAAAACAAAAACCCTCATCTAGCATTCATATTTCTGAAAAATGGATGCCACATCTATTTGTTGGACTTGTTACAAGCTATTCGAATTGAATTAGTGTAATGATGGAAGTTCTAAAAGACCAAGATGGAGTAATATACGCCAATTACTCATTTTATATTTTGTATCAAGGAATGGAGTCATACGTGGTGATATCAGTATTTGTTTGTTCAATCTTAGCATTTTAAGTCCTTTAAAGAGTGTACCTAGCATAAAAGTACATATACATTTCTATGCTTCAATTATGTATCTTTTAAAAACCATATTGGACATTTTCAACCCAAACCTTTATCGTTAAGTACACGTTATAAAGCATTTTCACCATTGTTTGATAATTGTTTCTTTGTCTGAGCTTAAGAAACAAAACAATCTCTTTTGTTCGACTACATGTATGTCTTAAGATGACACTTAAGCGTTCTTTCTCAAGATTTTAAACTTTGTAGATTTACAATGCTAACGTAAACACAGTGTTTTAAGATACAAAATGATTTTGGGTTTCTTATTTACAATACATAAATGATTTTAATCTGCTCCAGTGTTTCCAGCGAAACAAAGTAACTGCCAAGTTAAACACTGCTCACGATACAAAGTACTGACTGGATAAAAGGAAAAAGAATGGATAAAAGGAAAAAGAATGGATTTGAGAATGCATTATAACTGTCAGGATCTCCCTCAAAGACTGAGTTCGCGTCATTTTTGTTTTGCTCAATGAAATGTTCAGTAATTGATACACCTACTAGTATACTAATCTCATTATTCCATTGGCCTATGTAGCGGGAAGGAATTTGAATAATTCAGGATGTTCTTGATTGTTATAGATTGGTTTCTTGTGGTATCTTAACTATTTAAACTGCATAATTTTTTTTACATGTGGTGGGCACTTTGCAGAAGAAAATTTGTATTGTATTGGCATTTCTTTACTCTGTGGAATGCTACAAATGTCATGTCACAAGGCACATATAGTCTGCATCGATATACAATTCATTAGGCCCATATAGGGCCGCATTGGGCCACCTATACTTTCTATCTGGTGGGACCTATGCAGAAGAAAATTTGTCTTTCATTGGCAGTTCTTTACTCTGTGGAAAGTACCTTTGCATTTAATATTGGTTTTGTGTGGTACCAACTATGATTGATCATGGCCCATTTGGGGGCCCTTTTTTAGTGTGTCTGTTAGCCCGTTTGTAGCAGAAAATTTGTCTCGCATGATGATTTCCATAGTCTGTAAGATCAACCCGAACATTCCAAACCGATTTTGAGTGGTACCTTGCATATTTAATCTGGGTCAATGCTACACTAACGGGCATTTGGGCCATATTTGGGGGCGTCTGGCGGGCCCTTAGCAGCAGAAAATTTGTCTGGCATGGGCCATTCAGTACTTTGTGGCATTCATGCATTAAGTTGACATTGGTTTCAAGTGGTACCTCGTTCGTTTGACCAGATGCATATTTTTAGGGGCCCTTCTTGGGCGTCTGGCGGGCCCTTTGCAGCAGAAAATTTGTCTGGCATGGGCCATTCAGTACTATGTGGCATTCATGCATTAAGTTGACATTGGTTTCAAGTGGTACCTCGTTCGTTTGATCAGATGCATTTTTGGGCCCCCTTTAACCGGCCTCAGGGGCCACATGCAGCAGAGCGACCACGGCAGACATCCACTTTTGGATATACTGGGTTTTTCCACAAATGTTCCAATACGCAGATATTGGTACCTCGTTCGTTTGATCAAAGTGCACTGGGCTGCCGGTCTAATAGGGTACATGCATTCATGACATGATGACAGTGCTAGGTCATAGAAATTTATTGGCAACTGCACATGGTTTTGGAATTACCCATTTGTTGACATTAAGAAATGCTTTCTGTTTTTTCTTATGACATTTATTTAATTTAGGGGCGTCGGAGCCGGTACGGGCAGGTCCGGCGAACGCCGGACCAATATTCACGACGCAAAAAAAAAAAAAAAAGTAGGACTAAAAAATGGAAGAAAAAAATCTCGGAGGTATATGTTTCAATAATTTTCAATAATGATGATGGCAAGTAGGCTAAATGTGACTACTATGGCATGGCAGGGGTCTTGTTTTCCAGCTCGGGAAGTGCCATTTCCTGCAATCGGGGAGGCATATTTTCAAAATTTTCTCCATTACGCTACGCGCCAACCATGGTGGCGCGTAACGTAGTTTGACCTACCAAACGTCCCCCCGATAATTATGATAGTTTGCCACACTCTGAACCGCCAAGTAGTAATTTACTACACTCAAAAACGTCTTTGCGAGTACACGTCGAGTAATAGCTACTCTCTTAAAACACCATCGAATATACAAATTACAATGTTTTTACAGATTTTTACGTGCAATCTGAGAAATTGCAGGCTTGCGACCCATGTTTTAGGGCTAGGTATTCGCAGCATAAAACACTCGGGAAGTGCCGTTTCCGGCCATCTGGGGGATTTGAAAATCCAAAAATTTTCTTGTACGCTCCGCCCCAACTGATGGTGGCGCTCCGCTTAGATAGTCTCCACATATTAGCCCCCCAATAATTTTTCCGTTCCGCCGCGCCTGCGTATAGCTACACTTATTGCAAGAAACAGAAAAAAAAGTACATTTAACCTTGATCACTGGCCATGCCTGGCACAGCTTGTAAAGTTTTAAAGTTTTTTTTTTCAGTTTAAAACGGATGTTCAGGTGGTCAGAGGACTTCCTTCTCGATATACGGTAGCGTGTTTTTTACAGTACACAGGCAATGCTTGATCAACAACATTGTTAGACTACCTCATTCGAGTGTGACACACAGACCAATCACCACCGTGATATTTCAACTGGTGTTTTTAGGCTTTCTTTCTTTCCGACAAAGTTTCTCTCTTGTGGTCACAGCCTATAACAACTGTTTCTCAATACACGTAATCGTGTGTGATTTTGATTTAGTTAACTATAACGGTTTCACGTTTATATCGAAAAGCAACAATTCAAAAAAAGCACGTTGTCAACTGAGAGGGGCACTGGTGGGGTGCATTACCGATGAGAAACGGAAGGGGAGGAGTATGCGGTGGTGTGGGGTAGGTGATGATGGATTGCATATTCATCGAAGTAAATCACTAACCGAAATCAAGAAAAAGGAAACGAACACCCAAATGTGTGTTTTTCGGTCCGTATGACGATATGTAGCCTTTATGTACAAATGTGAGTGTTTTATATACATTAGTGTCTCGAGAAGGTCACGCATAATCTACTGTTTGACCTATTAATGAAATACCGTACGTAGCTTATATTATTCTATTTTACCATTAATAACTTCAGTTTATTATTGCTTGAAATATGTAATGGGCAGTGTTTCGAATTAAGTGCAAAATTGATCTTTTCCAAATGTTTTCACAAAATCTGATAGATACTTATAAAGATTGGGCATCACTATATGTATCAAATTTTGTATCTAACGATGGGATGTTATCCCTTCAAGTACGAACTACATTAATAAATCATCGTCATCGTCATCGTCATCTTCATCGTCGTCGTCGTCTTCGTCGTCGTCTTCGTCGTCGTCTTCGTCTTCGTCGTCGTCTTCGTCGTCGTCGTCTTCGTCGTCGTCTTCGTCGTCTTCGTCTTCGTCGTCGTCGTCTTCGTCGTTGTCGTCTTCGTCGTCGTCGTCGTCGTCGTCGTCGTCGTCGTCATCATCATTATCATCATCCTCATCATCGTCATCATCATCGTCATCATCATCACGTTTACGACGCTTAAGCGAACACAGATGTGGGAGAAGCCGCAAGGGCTTATGGATTCAACTTACAAGTCGGTTGGCTTCCAATTCAACATTTTAACTCAAGTTTGGAATTTTTTCAATATCATTTCAGATGGGAATACCGTTTAGATCGCTCTTTGTATGTAAAACCTACCTTACTATGACCCGGACGGGTATCGAACCCGGAACCTCCTGATTGCTAAGCCTCATTGATGATCTTGGAGTTCTTGTGCTAGAACCTGGAGGTGACTGAATACGGACTGAGTTTCAGTGTTTAATTATCTCAAAAATACTGTCTCGAAGGTTTCATATTATCAGAAGTTTCCCAGGCGGAGTGGCTGGCTGATAGTAAATATGAAAGAAAAATTAATGTCAACTTTGGGAAACATTGGGTTTCACTCACCTTCCAGTACCACGTTAGAAAGAATATACTGGCAGTATATAATATGTAATAATAGTATCATGTCATATTATGTCATATATAGTTGTGTATAATCGATTACAAAACAAACAAAAAAGCTATTGTGCCTTGCGTCGAAACTGGTCTTGTCATGCCTCTCAGACAAATAAGTCTTCCATGCACATGGCAATAATTTAGTCTGCACCGAGTAATACTTACAATGTGATTTCAGAGCACACGTTCAAGGTAGCCAATCCAAGGACCTTATTAATTCCCAACTATAATATACAAAATAATGCCACAGAGCGTGGAAAAAGTAGTCAACAATAAATTAACAGGATACTTCAGAGGAAAGTATATATCAATTGACTTATATGAAAGAAGTACAAATTCCAATATTTTTTAAATGTTTTTTTTTTTAAAAGTTCTCCAACTTTCTTCACTGATAATTGGAATGTATTAACAACACATGAATGCACTAAATACAGTCACAGGGGAATCGATAATCTTTACATCCCCTATGAAGCAAAGTTGGAACTCTATCCAACGCAAGGTCAAAACAATTAAGTGAAAAAAGAAATAAAGAATAGAAAATCAAAACAGGTTGCTATATCAGTTTGTAACGTTGACATCACACCTGTTTGCTTCAAGTTCGCTTATGCAGGTACAAACTGTGGCAATATTAGCTAGTAATATATCTTAAAAGAAAAAACAGCAATTTAGGTATTGGGAATATGTAGGACTGGTCAAAAAGTAATTGTCCTCTAGGACTATATCCGTTAGACAATTTAAGGAACATTCAGAGTTTTAAGCCCTCAAGAACCCTCTCACAATATTTCTACACACAGATATGTGATTCTCCACTTTACACCTCCCTCAATATCTAGGAATAATTGAGAAAAGTATAGGAAAGTGTCCCTATTATAAACGTTTAACAAGTTTCAACCTGCTAATATTTGGAAACAATACCAATGATATTTTAAACCCGGGCCCTAATATTCAGCTATGGTGTGACGTCGACATCCTTTAAAGTACACGACTGCCTTCGTCGAAGACATTTCTAACAATTACACCTTATTGGTGATCCATCAAAGGCTCCCCTTCATTCCTCCCATACCCTCCCCTCCCCTCCCACCACACCCACCCCACGTATCCCAGTTTCAAACTCATTCCGTCCTGTTGATCCGGCTACATGATTACAGTCGCAATTTATTCAATTAGAAAAGTAGAAATAAAAAAAAAAGAACCATTCTAGGTATTTTCGTGTTTCCTAATATTCTGTTGTAGGCTATACTCGATTACCTCTACGTATCAACCCCGAAACTTGGTTAAGTCGTTTCCAGACTTTAACCAGACCTTACTCGTTCCGAAGGTAAATTCTCATTTGGACTGTTTAAGGACTTCGTCTTGTTCATGGACCCCCATGTATTGACACAATTACAGGCACTGGTTCCCGGAAGGCTCCTTTTAAACCGGAAATTTGCGTGAAGGCTTGATCCAATTCGTTTCCATGACCCACCAACACTTCCGTTGTACTGTCTCTGTTTTCATAGAAACAAAACGTATATGAAAATGATCTGTTGTGGTTTAAAAGAATTGAAACGGATTACCCTTTTTTGTCCGTTGTAGTCATTAAACCTTTGGATTTGAGTGCATACTACTTGAACAGTGCATTAAAGTTTTTAAATAAGCACAATACAGTCTTAGTAACAGCGGTGGACCACCATGCTATAGAAAAAGGAAGGATTTATTTGTGATAAATATTTGAACTATGGTGGTCGCAATATTTTGACGGATGTGTCGTAAACATTTACACTCTTTCTTGACGGAAATATTTTATTAAAGTTCAATTACTTTTAATACGTTCGATGATTATTTATATGGAATTCTTGAATACACCAGAAGATGGAACTTTTCTCTTTTTGAAATTGTGATATTTTGAGTGAGTGGTGATAACTGTGACGTGTTACGTGTTAACCACAGAGAAGAGGACTTGCATAGACAAAAAAAAAATTACTGATATATCGTCAAGACTATAAATTATTTGAACCTATATGTTTTGTTTTTTTTCCTGAATAATTGTAGTTATAGCGTGAAAAGTGACGTCAGACGTAAAGGACTGATATATTGCGCCATGGAAGGTTGTACGATATTTATATTTCCGTTTATCTTTCTAATATTTGTTATGTGTGTGACGTGTAATGTTATTCCAACGACAGCATCTGAGTCTCCGACAGATCACACAGAACCAATACAACGACCGATATCATTTTACTTGGTAAGTTTGTTGATGTATGCTACTCTATCGATATAGAATAATGGGTCTCGAATTAACGATTCATGGTATTGTTTTGCGGCAATTGTGGACATTCATATGTAGGTTTAGGGAAGGGGTGGGGAAGGTTGGGGGTGGTTGGGTGAACGAAACTTGGGTGAAAGCATGTATGTTTCAACAGCAAAACATATACATATACATATATATATATATATATATATATATATATATATATATATATATATATATATTTATACATATAAACACACATATATATATATATCAATATATATATATATATATATATATTTATATATGTGTATATATATATATATATATATGTGTGTGTGTGTGTGTGCGTGTGGTATGGTATGGTGTGTGTGTGTGTTTTGCTGTTGGGAACATGCATGCTAATGGTAAGGGGGCTGCTTGGGTGGCCATTTTCTTTGCACCGGAAGCATGTGTGTTCTAACAACACATGACTTTATGCCATAAATCACATGTGATAGTAATTAAACGGGGCTTGATGAGTGTCATCAAAACCACGTATACCCCCCCCCCCTCCCGCAGAATAAAATCAAGGGGAACTGACGCCCCATCTATGAAAAAATATTATAACAACAAAAAGCCTTGTGAATTCAATACAAATATATAGAACATGCTTACATGGTACATCCTAAACAATTGAAAATTCTTTATGTTTAATCAGTGGGCGTCCGCTTAGATCCCTTCCGGGACGATATCCCCCCCCCCCAATTAACTCAAATAGTGTTGTTTATGTTCAACTTCCGTAATGTTCCTTATGGAATTTTTTTGGATGACGGATTGACTATACCTGTATCTCATATTCGTTCCTCTGAGAACCGAGATTTCTTCCCACCAGATTCTTATAAATCTAACCCTAAAAAACAGTTTTATAGATAAACAAATTTTAATTTTCCATTTAGTCTGATACTGAGCAGTACCTTTCATCGAGCTGATACATATTAGCCAATAAATCAATCGATTTCCTTCAAATTGTACCTGTTTTACAGGAATGGCTGCAGAAATATGGTTATCTACAAAACATAGGTAATAAACTAATTGTACAAGAAGATGTCATATCAGCTTTGGAGGCAGCTCAAATATTTGCAGGATATCCAGCTACGGGGCTGTATGACCCCAGGACGATCGAATTAATGGACAACCCGAGGTGCGGCGTCGCCGATGTTCGAAATCGAAGTCAAGCCGAAACCCTTCCGACATCCGAACCGAGCTTTCGGGTGACCCGAAAATCGGAGAATATTATCGAATACTTTGATATTTGGCAGACACGTAGAATAACTTACAGGTAGGTTAAAGTATACAGCAACAAAATAAACGACGACAACTTCAAACTAGAACCATATTCAACAAAAAGCTTTGCCTAATGCGATAGAGGCATGTTTAATGTATCTCCCCTCCTCACACCCACCCGCCTCCAAGAAACCCCCAGAAGACTCATGTTAGAAAGTGGGATACTTAACATCAATACTTACAAAGCATACTTATGAAAGTAGAGAAAAAGTTTAGATATCGAAACAAATAATGAAAGGTTAAAATCTGTGGCTAAATGACGTCAACGGCTTCTTTAATAGCCTATATGCTCTATCATTCAATAATTTGTGTGAAAATACAAAAACGCATTATAATGGTTGATAGAATGTAGTTTATTACCTGTGAAGGATAAGTTGTTCTTCACATAAGTGACGTAGGAAGCTATATCAAAAGTTAGGGTCATGAAAACTGTAATTGGTGTCTGGAAGCTTCCCTTGTGAAATTTTAGTCTTGTAGATGCTATGGTGCCCCAGATTGGGACGTTGGAAATTTCAAATATTTAGTATCAGAGTTTTTTTTTTTTAAATGTACGAAATTCTATGTTTCGTCGAAAGTTAGACATGTCAAATTCTACTTGTAGTTAACCAACTACCAGGAAATACAGTAAACCAGTTATAATTGATTACTACAAATGGTATTGAGAGTACGAACAACTTTAATTTTTTTCACTGCAGTTATAGAAATTTCAGTCCAGATTTAGATGCCTCTAGTATAAAAAGCGCTATCAAAGAGGCTTTTAAACGATGGAGTGACGTCACGCCACTGACCTTCCACGAAGTCTCTTCTGATGAGTTACCGGATATTGAGATATGGTTTACCACCGGTAACCACTATGATGGCAGCAATTTTGATGGCAGAGGGGGTATTTTGGCCCATGCATTTTACCCTGGGCCAGGTACTGGCGGAGACATGCACTTTGATGACGATGAAAATTTCACTGTGAAGTCCTATTTCGGTAAGTTAACGGAACGAAGACTATATACAGTTAACGTCTCATGGCTTAACGAATGGAGATTGAAGAGAGGGGAAATTACTTTTCTACTCGTATTCCGATTGTAATTTTATTTTCAAAATATTGTTTCAATTGTTTGTTTGTTTTTGTTTTGTCTTCAGGAACCGACCTTTTCTTCACAGCCCTTCATGAACTTGGACATAGCTTAGGTTTGGATCATTCGGCAAATTCAGCTGCAATCATGGCCCCGTACTACCGCGGGTACAATCCGAACGTACAGCTACACGAAGACGATATTGCAAATGTGCAGAAATTATACGGTAAAATTGTAGTGATCATTCGTGTGTACATATAGGGAGGAGGGAAGGGGGATGAGGTGAGCTGTGTCCCATATAGAGGGTGGTAATATCACTTTCAAGATATATTTTTTGGCACACTTGGGAACATATCGTTAACGAATTCGCTAGCTTTGCTATAGCCATAGTTTGCTATAAATATTGACTACAATTGATCAACACTTGAACACTTTCTGACAATGTCTTGATTTTTACGTTTGTATATTCTACTAGTCATAAATGTAGCTCTAAGACAAAATATTTTTAAATAAAATTTTATTGTAGTGGAGGCTGGGTCAAATCATAATTAATGTAAATTCGATGTAAAACTGGGAAAACAAGCCTGATCGCAATCAATCATTTATATTCTTATTTTTGAGTAGAACGTCATTGGTTTGATAAAAATGGCGAATGTTTAAGGTTTTTCAACATCTATATACTTGATAAGAACGGTGTGTGCGGGGGGGGGGGGGTGAAGGAGGTGGGGTGATTACCCAATCACATTATATCATCATATCGGTTTGATCAGTTTGTCTATTTAGAAATGGATTTTTTCATTACAATTGTTTATTTAATTAAATCAATACCTTTATTCAGTTATTTAGATTTTATATTCAGTCAACCTTTATCTATATTTATATTACAATGACGTAACTTCCGGTTGAGGTTCGTTCTGCGTGAATTGTTGTTATCTTTCAATTATACGATACTGAGAATCTGTAAAAGAAAATTGTCTATTGTATTCGAATCCGATTAGTTTTATTACTTGGACGTGAGTAAAATTTCAAGCAAATATTTTTTTTTTAGAAATGATTAATTTAACTTTAATAAGGATATTTACTGGTCATAACTGACGGTCATCTGTTTATGTCGCTCTACTAATAAACAGGTCCGAAACCACCAACTACTGCTGCACCGACCACAACACCGGAACCACCAACGACAGTCTTCATGCCACCGGCCTGTCTGGTGACTAATTTCGATGCAATAATTTATCAAAAAGGGGAATTATATATATTTAAAGTAAGTTTTTGTTAAGAGAGATACTCGCTATTGAATGTTTGTATATATAGTGGTTAACATTATGTGTCATAGCAAACCATTCTCCTACAGTCATTAGGAGTAGCGCCGGGGGTTTTAACTAATGAGATATTGAGATATCAAGATGTAAGTTCTTAATATACCTTAATAACAGATTGCTGGGCATTACAAACTTGAGATAATTTATTTCAATATCTAAATATCATATTTATTGTGTAAAAGTAAGTTGGCCTGACGTTTCGATCCTACCAGGATCTTCTTCAAAGGCTAAATGACTTATTTATTATAAGAGTAAGAAATCAACTGGTTGGATGCATTTCGTTGGTCACGGTAGAGCACCGTTTGACCTCAGGCTAAACTTTGAAATCTGTTTGAAACTGTTTCTTTGGGGGGGGGGGGGGATGCAAAGAAGCCGCATTCAACGACCCCACAGCCAAACCCCTCTTATACCCTTTATACCCCTCAATATGTTTTGATATACGGCCCGTTCAAAACAGCTCATGCCCCTACTGAAATAAGGGGACATTTGGAAGTTACCCTTGTCCTATATACCCCCCCCCCCCCCTCCACATTTGAAATCATGTACACGTCACTGTTTAATTATGTAATCTTTTAATAATCAATTGCATTCCAGGATACAGAGAGATGGAAGGTATTGACAAACAGGACTATTGAAAGCATCCCTAGCTTTTCGGAAGAACCGATTCAGATATCTGCGGGCTATGCTGAAGAAGATGGCGCTATTGTGTTATTGAACGGTAAAATATTACATTTTTAAAAAGATAAAAGATTTATAAAAAATATATCGTGTAAGATTTAAAACTTAACATCCCAACAGATTAAAATTATTTGAAATGCACGTCGACTTAATTTCCCTATCGAAAAATTAAAAATAAATCAATAAATAATTCTATGGAAATGAATAATTGGATCCCAGAGAAGGAGATTATGAGGCCAGTCATGGAATTATTGGCAGTTAAGGCTATGGAGTTATGTCACAATGTTAAAGCAATATTTAAACAACAACATTCTTCTAATAGCCAAGTCAAGTTATTTGACAAACTTAGAAGTCCATTCTTCTCTTCCAATGGACTATAATTAAACATTTATATTGTAGCAATATATCGCATTTGATTGTCGATTTAGACAGTTTTCAAGTTGGTTTTGATTCATTTTAATTTAAATTTTTATTAATTCACGTCCCCTCCCCCACTTCCCTCCACATCACACCCCCACCACGTCCCCTCCCTACTCCGCGTCCCCTCCCCTAAAAAAGCCCCAAACAATAACAAGACGAACCAAAACCCACATAAAATTTGCCAACCGAAGCATGAAAATTTATTTTAACATTTAGGAACTAATATCCTTCGCAAAATACAATAATCAAAACATATTTTACATTGATTATCTTTTGATTATCTTCGTTGTTTGTGCATGTAGGATCTCATTACTGGCAAGTCGATATAGAGACGACCTCACCGAGGGAAACTGTGTTCGTTCCGTTTAGAGCAATGAACTTACCTGATCACATCGAAGCTACATTTTCTCAAGTTTCAACTAACAAAACCTATTTCTTCAAAAACAATACTTTTTGGGTACTGAGTCATTCGGGAGATGGAGATACCATTCTGAGTGATATATTTAAAGCATCTGAGAAACTAGGAGGGATGTTATCACCAATAGATGCAGCGTTTTCAGTCGGAAATGGTAAGTCAAGTAATTGCTATTTTTTCATCCCCTAAAGCAGGGGTTCCCTAACTGGGGTGCATGAACCCCAGGGGGTGCATGAGTCCATCCCAGGGGGTTCGTGAGACTTTTCCGAAAGTCAAAACTAGAGTACTTTTTGTTAACTAAAATCTGATATATCATATAATTTAGTAATGTACAAAAGTCGTACCTATCGACAAACTCTTTTCGCGTTCCATATGCATATGTTGCCATAAGTAGTACCGTACCGTGCATGTGATAAATAACTGAATTATGAAATAGACACAGGCCGCATGACTTTGGTCAAGTTGGTATACGCATGACAGCACAATAATACACTATGAACTTGATCTTTTACGAAGCACTGTTATGCGTATTATATACATAATAATGACTCAGATCGTGTCTCGAAAAGTTGGGGGTCCGTGGACAACTCTGACATCCACAGGGGGTTCGTGGGGGTTAAAGTTAGGGAAACCCTTCCCAAAGGATTAAGATTTTTACCAAGCAAGTCTTCGTCAGTTCAGTTACCATTATGATGTCCTGTGTAGTTTCTTGCTTTTTGCTAGATATACATGAATACAATTCCACCATGACCGGAAAACTGATTTTTTTTTTTTTAAACTTATGAGTATTTCTTTTTCTTTTCTACACTATCCATTATTTCAGGATCCGTCTACTTTGTGCAAGGGAAGCGATATCGTTCTTTTGACTTTCAAGGAGGAAGTATAAAAACAGGACATTCGGGAGATTTTTATGAAGAATTCCTTGGCTGTCCTACCGTTATGAATAATAATAATAATGGAAGTAATACGTTGGAATTGTCAATAACAACCTTCTTATTGTTGTTTGTTTTGTCACACTTCACCCTGTAAATTTTTTTTTAATTAAAGAAATCTGCTTTGCATGTTAACAAAGAACAAAATGTAAACTATTGTTTTTATTCGGTGAGGATCTTAATTAAATGATGGGTTCCGAGAAGATTTATATCTGTTTTCTTTTTCTGGTATAAAACCTATATTCACTCTTCAACAAATTTGGGCTTGTATTTTACCCAATTTTCAACCCAACTGGATACGTTTGTTGGCCTATCAAACCAAATTTGAGTAAAATTTTCATCGACCCAATATTTAATAAACAAAAATACATGCGACAGTTAACCTAATGAAATTGCCAAAAATAGATATCTTGTGTATGTAATATATTTTTGATTTATTAGATAACATTTTCTTTACATATTTAACAAGATGAAGAGCACGCAGGTGAGTATGGGTCTTATAGTTGGATTTTGCTTGTCTTCGATGAGGCTTATTTTGCCCTTCGTAAAAGTTAAAAGATATATTGTTTTACAGATCTCGAACATTTTAATTTACTTAGGCCTACTGATCTTATGTGCAATTAATAATTTAATATACCAAAATATTTTTTTTTTACGGGTAGCAATATTTTGAGGTTTTGCGTAACTTAAAATAATCTAAAGTAAGCTATCAAAACTTGAGGGGGCAGAAAAGCGGTAGCCATTTTGGGAGAGAACTTCACTTTTGAAAAATCCTAGGGTGGTACCCAAAAATTTCAACATCTTTTCTTAATTTTGTTTTTTTTAACGAAATTTAAACTTTTCTCGAAATTATAACCTGCAATACCGAGATTTCTACTATTTTATCTCAACATTAAAAATCATTACTTCATCTCAAAATGTTAACTTTTTCGAAATTATTTCAATTTAGAGGTCGGCATTTCTTTTCTGTTCTTTCTTAAAAGTTCGACTAGTTTATTTCAAAATTTGGTCTCGTTTCTCAAACGTTCGACTTTAGCTGGAAACGAGGATTATTTGATATTGATAATTGTACTATTTATCTCCGAATGTCTACATTTTTTTACTTTTAGAAATTACGATTTGTTTATCTCCAAAGTGTGATTTTTTTTAATCAAAATATCACTCTTTCTCTAAATTTAGGATTGGGACGTTTCTGAGTAAGATGAAATGGTATAATAAGAAGTTAGGTATGCGGTAGTGAAGGCAACTAAGAGTAACGAAAGATTCATTTAAAACTCTTGAAATTTCCGGGCGTGTCAGCAAAATTTTGATTAAGCAGGTGGAAAATTTCGACGTTGTACAAACATTTTGAGAAAAAGAAAAATATTCGACGAATTATGTAGTATATGAGAAAAAAAAAACACAGTTGATTATTTGCTATGCCTATAATCACTGAAATTTAAACATTTTAAATTACCACTATTTGAATTTGTAGCATATTTCGGTACAATACTGCATAACCGTTAAGTTAGTAAGTCACGTGTTCGATTCAACGGAAGCATTTGAGAAATTTTGATTATATTTGAAGTCTGCATCTTCATTTTGTGTTTTAAATGTTGGCTAAAATCACGACGCTTTGAGCTTTCATCTCAAATGTTGCGGAATACAGATGGCGCTCTTTTTGATTACACACCAGTAAATATGATATATATATATATATATATATACATATACATATACATATATATATATATATATAAATATATATATATATATATATATATATATATATATATATATACATATATATATATATATATATATATATATATATATATATATATATATATATATATATATATATATCGGTTCGTATATTCCAGGACGAAAGCAATTTGTCCCATCTCTTAAATAGAACAAGATCGTATACACCCCTTTCATTTTATGTTTTTTGTTTTTCGTGCTCTTTGAAACCAATTTAAAATTTCGAAACGGAATTTGTAGGAACTGAGCAGCTTTTTCTTCCAAATTTGATAATTTTATACATAACATTACTTTTCTTTATTTTAATGTTAGCACAAAACATGACACTGAATTCTTTCGAAAGTATACGGAGGTGCAACAACACGTTTTTAAATATTCACTGAGACTGAAATTTGAGGAACTTGCTTTCCGCCCGACTTTGAAAAATTTGCAAGGACATGGTAAAATAAGACAAATTTTCTGAGATGAAGCTTATTCATCAGTTTATTCTGGGGATTCAATATTCTGTAAATGAGAACAAAATGACATCCGAAGACTGTAGATAATTATTGGATTTTTTTCCCTTTTTTTATGACAAAAAGAATTTTGAAATACACTCATTATCAAAAGAACACACATTTCTACTCAGTGTGCGTTTTCATTATTTGTATTAGAGCATAGAGACTTATCTTTTCCTTTTGCGGCATTCCCAATGTAACGTAACAATGTAACGTAACCATGTCCAGCGTGACGTAATATATAGAAAGTGGACAGCCTCTTTCAACGCAGCCAACATTGTACGGACAGCGCATGTACGAATTTCAGTAAATTAGCATAACAGGCATGGCGTCAACAGTATATATATCTGTGCCCAGGGGCGTTGGCACTATAGGATGGGCATCATAAATGGCCCAGCCCCACCCCCTCCCGTCTCCCTCCTGCTTCCCAAAATCGATCTCTGGCTATAGGCCTGCCTGTTCCTATATTATCCGAATTGAGGCTCAGTGAGAAGAAACGCCTTCTCCCTCGTTGTGAGACAATCCTATTATGCATTATTTCCATATATAGTATCAGTGTGTGTAGCATTTCACATTTAAAATATGAGAAGACCCCCCCCCTCTCCCCCAAGTGACAAACGGAAACGTGAACAGCATCCCTCTGAGGCCGCTAACACTGGGTATCTCTATTGAGGCTATGTTTAAAGGGATTTTCCTGTAGCTAAATTGCTTGCTTCAACAGCAACCGACCTGTCTCGAGCCCTAGCCACGGTTAACACCATTAACTTAGTGCAATGTCTTCCTCTTAGACTTTAGCGCTACCCAAGGAGTCAACTGGAAAACTAACTTCTGAACTAATATTTAAAGACTTGACTGGAAGACAGAAAGGAATTCAAATATTTGATTGTTATATTCCTCAATGTTTAGCGTATTTCGAACTCTGTGTGTCAACTTCTTAGTCCGCTACTAAGCCCACTGAGCTATCGGACATTGAAACATTTAAAATTGGCTTGGATTAAAACATAAGAAAATGCTTACCCGTTGCACGCAGTGAAAGCAGAAAGCAATGCGTCTCTCCGTAACTAAGTTCATAGAAGCAGAGGATGTTGGATTCTAGACAGAGCTAATGAACAATAGGCGTATACGTTTTGGCTGTCACCTTTGATTCATTCAAGACATTAAATTGCTTTAGATTGCAAAGAGAAAACTTCCTTTGTGAAGGAGCAAAGCTCCAGTGGAATGTTTGTTTAATTCTTTCCTTTCTTATCACAAATTAGTTCAATGAAAAATCATTCTTTCTTGAGCATGATAAGTTGTCAAAGCTCCACATCTGGGGTCCAATTCGCTGAACGAGATAACATTCATTTTCTCAAACTTTAAATTTCCAAACAATACCAATACAATACAACAACACCAATTCCAATACAATATATGATGGAGGTCGCTTTACCGTCTTGAATCAAGATCATACGTAGTACAGAATATATAGTCGCTCTTGATACGGACTCGTGGAACTTCAATTGATGTAACGGTCACATGGTTACCGTCAAGTAGGGAACAAGGATTCAGAGCCGTTAACGTGTCATGCAGGGGGTGGGAGAAGAGGGTGGGGAGGGGGGGGGGCGGGTATGGCGGAACCGCGGACCGGTGCACGTGCCCGAAGTTTGTTGAAAAACAAGAAACCGAATGCCCCTTTTCATGGGTTAGAATTGCTTCTCTTTGTTAATGAAAGGTAATTAAAAAATTTCCCTTAAATATTCTTTTGTGAGAAATGAAGGAAACTGTAATTGAAAATATTCTGTTGTTGCAAAATTAAAAAACAAATAAATAAAGATAGTGATTAACAACGTTGAGTGTCCTTCTGTTTAAAAGCATGCACAATATTGGAAATTGTGGTAGACATTTGTCCGAGGAGGAGGAGGAGGGGGAGGGGTTGTGGGGGGTAGGTAGGAGGAATTTAATGGGACAATTTCACATGTTTTTGATGTATGGAGAAAACCACAAACTCACCCAAAATAGCAGTATTAAATGGTGTGGGTTTTTGGGGGTTCAAGACAACCTTACTTTATAATTATCTTTTTCTTTTCCTCATTTATCACGTCTTTTCTTGAATACTTCTAGTAAAAGGACACTTGCTTATTAGAAAAAAATGCCAAGGGTACGTTTCATTAAGAAAGGAAACATTTGTAATTGATGGAAAGGCTGGAACCTCTTTTGAGGTTTTCCAAAAAACTCCCTTTGTCACTATTGAATTAGTGCAGTCATCTTACTTAACCATCATTCATGGCCGATTCAGACAGAAGATTATAGACTTAAATAAATGGTCACAATATTATTTATGGTATATGTATATTTATATTTCAACCAATAATAAAAAATTACTTTGGAACTCGGACAACTATATTCAAGCTCCAATCAAAAGAAGGATTAAAAAACGAAGGAAAAATAATAGTACAATACAAACAGTTAACAATAAAATACAAAATTACAATTGAGTACAAAAATACAGTTATATATATATATATATATATATATTTATAACACTATTTATATATATATATATATATAACTATATTTTATATATATATATATATATATATATATACATATATCTTTTTTTTATCGTTTTCTTGAATGATAATTCCTAAAACTATATACATATCCTAAGTAGGAATTACTGTTAAATATGTTATGTTGTAATTTGACTATCCGTCCATTTGTGTCTCTTTAAATATGTTCTTAGTTTTTTTTCGTTTCAGTTAGCCTCTGATAAAAAAGATCCGGCTAGGATCGAAACGTCAGACCTTTTTACTTTTACTAATTATATTTTACAAATATCCGCAGGGACTTTTCATTTTGTTGCCTCTAAGGAACTGACCAAACGATCTCCGCTTGTTTGTGTTTGACCTAATAATCCAGCCACTCATAGCAGTCTTACTGTTTTTGTTAACCAAAGTTATATCTCTTTACTATAACGTAGGTTTGTGTATAAGTAACATGACAATTGTCACAGGTAAAAGGATCGCAAAAAAAATTATGATACAGAAATTAACTGAATATTTAAATAATTTCGGCATACACTTCGATATATGAAAATATACAATGTGATAGTCTCTTGTTAGAACATTTAATGTATATACTGTTAACAAAACAATAGAAAGTTATGTCGTCGATGATTAAAGAAGGTGCGGAGGAGTATTTTCAGCATATTTTTGTTTTGTTTTTATCAATCACCTCTTCCATCTGAATTCCCTTAAAACTTGTGTCACCTTTCAAAATGTAGAATAGCCACCGTACACTATGAACTTATCAAGTTGGCAAATATTGCACCAATAATGGTGATTAAAAGCTTCGGTACAATGTTGTGAGCTGCTCCAGGATCTTGCGGGTGTTGACACCATACACAAAGTTCATTTGTGTGATCAAGGTTCAGATCTCCAGTTTTTTGGAATACTCTATTGGAATTATAGGTCCAGTAAGTCGTCCCACTAACGAAGAATAGTAGATCTGTAAATGAAAACAAAACTGTACGTTGCAAAGTCGTTATAGAGAAACACGCTCAAGTATATATTTTGCAACTTTTGAAATAATGTTGACGAATTTTTAGCTGTTTTTACCGAGCAATACTGTTATATATTTAGGATATGTGGTAGTATTGCCTTCCGGTAGGTGGGGAAGGGGGGGGGGGGGGTGGGCGGAGAAGGGGAGGCGATACAATATGCTATCAGGAGGTGACAACTTGATGAGTCACGTTCAAGACTAATGTGTAATCTTAAATACAATTGAGTATTGGTCACGGTTTTTAGGATGCAAGACATTCTTTCTTGGATTATTTAACCTGAATCTCCCAAATACCTCATTAAGGTTAATTGAAGAGAGGCACATTAGACGATGAGATGTCTTAGTGATTAAGACATAATTCGAGGATGACATATTGCAGGTGTAGCATTAGGGACCATTATTTGTCTTTCCAGCAATGCTAATGACCTGTCATTCCGTCCTCGGAAGAATTCTATTGTGTGGGCAGTGGAGGAGCTAGGGGTATTGGTTAACGGGGGCGAGAATGGTCTGCAGGGGCGCTTTCGACACTATCTAAGCGGAGCGCCAGCACAGGTTGGCGCGGAGCGTACAGAATTTTTTGGAGTAAAGATACTTCCTAGATCGCCGGAAATGGCCCTTTCCTGGCCATGCTAATTTGCAGATAAACGAAGATAAACGAGTCCGTCAGGGGGGGGGGGGGGCATCCGCCCCCTGACTGTATGGACGCTCCGCCACTGTGTATGGGGTATTGTTAAGGTTAGGGTACATGGATTTGAACAATGGAAAATACAATGGGGTCCTCGGTCTGAATGTAAAACAAACATGTGTGTGAGTGTGCGTGAGCGTGTGTGTGTGTGTGGGGGGGGGGGATACTCTAATGAAGTCTGTCAGGGAACGGGTCTATGCGTAGGGGTGTCGCCTCCCTTTTTGGAAATGTTTGGTTACTGGTACGGGGGTAATAGATGCAAAATGGTGCTATAATTTCCGCAATTTAAATTTAATTTGTGTAATATATAATTTTATTCTTAGCATGTGCAGACAAACTTTTTTATTGGGGGGGGGTGGGAGTGGGGTTAAACCGTTCATCACCCTCACCAACAGTTAACCTATAGCTTCAGTCCCGATTCGTTTATGCAAAGTAGGGCTAATTTATACAATTTATACAACGGTCCTTGCACTGCATTTTACTTTAAAGCTTTCAACGGAGATCCAAGCAAAACTATTAATATTAATATTTACCGTGTGTTTGTTGGTAAAATACAGAGGTCAAAGGTGTTAACGCATCTGTAGTGACTGCACCCCATTCGGATTGGATATGTTTAGGACCTTGTGACGTTCTTGTGATTGTAGAATATCGCCAAAAGAATGAATCCTTAAACAGATAAACCTCGTTATTCTTGTAAAGTACAGCGTCGATCGACAGGACGGGGACTCCAAAGTCAGAAATAGATGACGGGGTGGAGGGATCTAAGGCAAATGTCTGGAAATTGTACCTCCAGTAGGTTGATCCTAAAATATAAATTAGAAAAGTTCGAACATAGATAAATTTGAAGTGGTTTCTTCTTTTGCTTGCCATTTATGTCTGAATGAAAAAAAAAAAAAAAAAAAAAAAAAAAAAAAAAAAAATATATATATATATATATATATATATATATATATATATATATATATATATATATATATATATAAATATATATATATATATATATATATATATATATATATAAATATATATATATATATATATTTTTTTTTTTTTTTTTTTTTATATATATGTATATATATATGTATATATATATATATATATATATATATATATATATATATATATATATATATATATATATACATACATATATATTATAAGGTCATGGTTTGCTTGTTGATACGATGAATTTATAAATGACAAGGTCCTTGGATAAGTCCTTGAGATATGACAAAGTTAATGTAAACTAGAACCGTGGTCTCAGGATAATTAGATGACACGAACCTTAAAATGTAACTTAATATGACAAAAGAGGTTACCTTGAAAAATTGTGACCCAATATGTATCTGACACATATGCTGCATCCACCCTGGACGGTCCACCCGGAAAGATGAACCCAAGACTTATTGGCTGGTTTATAGGAGTAAACGAATTGGTAGCTTGGATAAGACTCCCTTCCTATGAGTAAAAGGCGATACATTAGTACTGTTGGGTGAATCAGGGGACAGTGATCGCAGTGGAGTTTCCAGTAGTAGTAGTAGTAGTATTAGTAGTAGTAGTACTAGTAGTAATACTAGCAGTAGTAGTAGTAGTAGTACCAGTAGTACCAGTAGTAGTAGTAGTAGTAGAAGTAGTAGCAGTAGTAGTAGTAGTAGTAACATAGTAGTACTAGTAGTAGTAATGGTAATAGTAACAGTATGGTGGTAATAGTATAATAACATTATGTAGTAGCAGTATTAATAGTAATAGTTTCATTGTTAGTAGTACTACTAGTAGTACTACTAGTAGTAGTACTAGTAGTAGTACTACTAGTAGTAGTACTACTAGTAGAAGTAGTAGTAGTATCAGTAGTAGAGGTAGTATAGTTGTCGCAACAGCTGTAGTAGTAGTAGTAGTAGTAGTAGTAGTAGCAGCAGTAGTAGTAATAGTAGTAGTAGTAGTAGTAGTAGTAGTAGTAGTAGTAGTAGTAGTAGTAGTACTAGTATAAATAGTAGTAATAGTAGTGGAAAAAGTAGTAGTAATGATGGTAATAGTAGAAGTAGTAGTAGTAACAGTATGAGTAGTAGTAGTACTTTAAAAGTAATAGTAGTATTTGTATTGTTAGTATTAGTATTGATATTGGTCGTGGTCTAGGTAGCTGATGCAAATAGACCAAGAAACCGAAACTTACACGGAAAAAAAAGAAACTGGCGCCGACGTCGGCGATTGCGTCATAGACCTTAGTGCACGTAACTGGAACTGTTGCAACTTCTATTTCAATAACCGCTTCAACGCCTTCCGGGCGACCTAGGTAACATGAAAATAGAACTTAAAAAGTCAAAAGGGAATACAAAATGTCAGATATTACACAGCAGAATGTATGCGACGTTTCGCACATATGGCGTCCAATAATAGAACTCTAGACCCTAGACCCTATTCAAAAAGTCTACTTGCCCATGGCAAGTAACCAAATGATTAGATCGTGTGACAACCGATTCGCTGAAACACATCTTTTTTACTTTGCTATTCGCTCGAAAAGCCGGATGAAAATTGGGAAGTTTTGGACGTCAAAGGTCAGCAGTATTGTACCGGAATATTCACGTGACTGCTGAAGCTAAAATCCTCAGAAGCAAACAATTTCCAAAATATTATTCCAAAATACAGTATTCGCTGCTGTCATAACCTGAATTAGAAGGAAGTTGACTGTCCTTTCCCTAGCGCACTCTAAAGAATAAGGCCGCCCTCCCCCATAAAAAACAACAACAATATAACACGTATATATCAGACAATACCTACTTGTTTTCAGCGAAATATTGTTTAATTTTTTTTTCATTATCATTCAACTATAATAATATTTCTAACACTTCGTTTATACGATTAAGAACAAAAAACCCGGATCTATAGCCGTAAGGCTTTTTTTTTCTTCAAACAGTGCGATTATTGGGAAAAAGCAATCGACAGAAACAAAATGGGATGTAGGGGCCAGGGAAAGGTTTTCCCACGTATGTACGTATGTAGGGGATGTATACAGAATAGCCCTATACATCTTCTGCTTATATATATATATAGTATAATATAAAAATATAACATCAAATATATATATATATATATATATATATATATGTATATATATATATATATATATGTATATATAAATATATGTATATATATACATATACTCATGATATATATATATATATATATATATATGTATGTATATATATATATATATATATATATATATATATGTATATATAAATATATGTATATATATACATATACTCATGATATATATATATATATATATATATATATATATATATATATATATATATATATATTTATATATATATATATATATATATATATATATATATATATATATATATATATATTTGATGTTTTATTTTCAGCACCTTCAGGCTAAGCTTTTGTCTCCCTTACCGTAGAGTGACTGTATTCCTGCTATGTCATCGTTGTGTAGCTGTATATCCGAAGGATTGTTAGTAAAGAACATACTCATGACAGCATCTGGATTGTTAGAATGTTCCAATCCTAAACTGTGTCCCATTTCATGTAAAGCAATGAACGTGAAATCAGCTCCTGTAACAGGAAGGAACACAATTAAAGTAATCTTGTAAACTTTATAAACTTCACCAGAATCCCAGGACCTCCACCAATGCTAACACCCCCCCCCCTCCACCCCACCACCGCAAAGCAGCATCTTCGCAATCCCCGCAACGTAGCATCTTCGCATACCCGTATATACTTGCACTCACAAAACGTCAGAGATAAAACAATAAATGGTAACAAGATTAAAATGTCAAGCAGGACCTACTAGCTTTGTAGGACTTGAGTAAAGAATGTATAAAGGTAATGTTCAACCTGTGGCAACTAATATCTGGTTTAATTCAATAATAATAATAATAATAATAATAATAATAATAATAACAATTAGAATAAATATACAGCTGTTTTTTATATATATAGTTCCTTCGAAGCTGTTGGTTGCTTGAATAAATTATCTCTAAAAGGTAAAAAAGTGCTCTGAAGGTGGAGAGAGTGTAAAATTAATGTATTCTGTATTTCAGTTTCGGTATATATTTCTATAACACATTTGGTGACATGAAGATATTGGAAAAAGTAGAACTAACCAGTAGCTGAGTTAACCGTGAATTGTTCATCATCGTCAAAATGAATATCGCCCCCTAAACCAGTTCCAGGCGAGAATGCATGTGCCAGGACATCAAATGGTCCATCGAAGGGATAGTTATCGCCGTGATCTAACCTACGGAATGCTACCTGAATATCAGAAGTTGACGTGGAACTTCTAGTAATGGATAGACGCGACGCCGCGCTCCATTTACTCGCTGCCTTGCGCATTTCTTCCTCTTGTACTGTACTCGGGAGGTCCGATGTAAAATCGTTAAATCTATATGATGAAGATAGATAATGATCTTGTATTTAGATTGAACATTTCAACCTTAATATCAGATATAAAAGCAATGTGATATTATCAACATTTGACGTCATTAAAAGTATACATTGTAAAAACACTAATTGCAAAGTAAATCGAGATATTCATACTGGTAAACAAAACTGTGGATAACCAACTTCTAGATCGATTACACTAATGCCTATATACCTTTAGCTTAAGTTTTGCGTAACTTATGTTACATGTTTGTATCTTTAAGATCCTCCTACTTGAGAAGTATGAGAACGACTTCAGATTTTACATGGGGGGGGGGGGTGGTGGTTAGGGGGGGGGGGGGTGAGGGGAGAGAGGGATGACACTTCCCACACCCACAGTGCTTTTTTCTCCCCCCGTGAACATAATGGTATGTGCCTACCGATAGGTTAGGTCATTACTCGGCCAAACGTCACGATCTCTGTTAACTACATATCTTCTGAATCTTTCTAGCTGTCCGACAGACGTAGCGTTATCTCCTAGGGCTTGCATCTCATCATCTGCCATCATATCGGGACATCCACACCTTGTCCTTTGCATAATGTTGAATTCCTCTCTATCTATGACCCCAGTGACTGGTAATTTATGAAAATGTTGCATATTCATAATAGCCATTGTATGTTCAAATAACGTCACATCTGAAGAATCAGTGAGGTACCCATATTTTATCAACCAATCCTTTAAAAAAAGAAAACAAAGAAAGAGAGAAAAATAGAAGAATTAAAAAAACTGTTGTTACAATCTATGATCATCGATCCTTTGAACCAAGGAAGTGCAACCAACAGGAGAATACATAAAGGCTACTGTTACCACCCGTTCAAACCCCACTGCCCCCTCCTCGTATGCACTCCAGCCCCTACAGTCTACCCTCCACAACTCAGAATATTGGAGTTGAGATGTGGATGAATAACACTTATCGTGCACGCACCGTAATTCTCATTTTATGGTGACAGTTGTGTATACTTCATTCTTCAAGGATAATGGTTATCAATAAACATCGGTCTTCGAGCGCCATATTAACACAAACAGACATAAAATTAAGTGTACTACTGACTAAAAATGGACAGACATGAGCATTTATTTCCTACAAATCTTTCACACACACACACACATTTGTTAACAACATAATTTGTTGTTGTTGTAGATAACAGAAGCGTCACTTTTTGCGGTAGTTACAGAAGAAAGCAAAACAAAATTGTTATTAACAAAGATGCCAAAATTGTGAGGATTTGAGGAGCACGTAAAGTACAGGTCTCCTGTACTTTATAAATATATATATATATATATGTATATATATATATATAAATATATATATATATATATATGTATATATATATATATATATATAAATATATATATATATATACACACACACACATATATATATATATAGATACATATATATATATATATAAATATATATATATATACACACACACACCCATATATATATATATATATATATATATACATACATATTATAATATCGAAATATGTTAAATAAAAACAATTACCATTCGACACAAAACAAACTAATACCCGAAACCCTTTTCATTGATCGTGATCAGTCATTTGAACATTTTTTTTACCAAACCCATGCAAGAGCTAAAAATTTATGAAAAAAATGGTTGTTTTGTCTTTTTTCTTTTCTAATCATTTACAAGGATCCGGGATCATGACCTGTACATGCTACACATGGTCTGGCAATTTATTATTATTAAGTTAAAATGACAATACAAAGACAGCACAGTTATATAGGTTCACATGAAAAGCGCAACCCTGGATACACTGAAGCTGTGGTATTCCGTGAAGCAATTTACAATTTATTTCCTTTCCTTTTGTCATGGTGGGCGTTGTATGGTAAATAACAAAAGATACTTTTAAATAAGAGAAGAAAAAAAAAGGACGAAAACAATAGATAGTCATTACCAAATATGTCAAATATACTTATCAGCTTAAGTCAACAAGAATTTTAAAATCACTTGTAAAGCTCATCTGAGGTTGTTTTCTAAAGTTATATATAGGCCTACGATATAGATTCAAAGTATTGTAAAGAGAAATTCTATATGAAAACCACTTTGGACACTGACACAATCACGTATTGATCGTTATGCATATGCCTATAGTCACTCAAAATACCTATCACTAATTGCTTAGGAAGGTATTCCTCAAGAGAAGGGGATTAGCTATTATTGGGTAGAAAACTCATATGAAAACACAATATTACGTGTTCTCTCCGAGCAATTTTCAAGCACAAAATTACTTGTCAGAAAGAGTAATAAAATCCAAAATTTCTTTGGAATTTATTACATTCCTCTGTTTTCTTCTTGTTGTAAGCTACTTATGGGGTGGGGTGTGGGGGTCGGGGGGGGGGGTGTGGAGAGGGACATCCCCTTACTCTCAGAGAAAAACTTATCGTTTAAACGAAGTAAGAACAAATTTTAGCTATTGACATTTGGTTGAAATTTTCCAGCAATCGTAACAAAATAAATGCCAAGTGTTTGTAGACACTGTAAAATCCAAATGCGAAAACAGCCTTATGACAGCGACAGACGGTAAATTGTACTATAGACTTCTATAATCTGTGATAAAAAAGGAGCTATCTTAATCGGTTCCGGTGCAGAACCCGGTAGGGTCTTATTTACATGTAGGGGAGGATGATGGGGAGGAAGGTTGTGGAGGGGGGGGGGGTGGTATTACAAACTATAGACTAAAATTTCAGCTTAGGGAATCTAAAATCAGTGTAGAATCTGGGGGGGGGGATATATGGGTCGAGGGGTGAGGGGTGTGGTATACCTTTCCAACTCTATCAAAACATTAAAAAATATTTATTAGCACAACCTTGCGGATAGAACTCATCATAGACCGAAATATACCTCAAAATGCATCATTTCACGTCTATAAAATTCCACTTTTTTTTTGCTCTTATTTTTGTACCCCGTATACGACATCAGGGACATATCCCCTCCTTTTTAAAAAAAATATATATATAATATATAGTAATTATATTCCTTCCATTTCAAAAAAGAAGTCAATTAGCCACATATTACTTTCCGAATGTAGTGCTAGCACTAAAATCATTTATATCATACAAGATATACCATCAAATCTAAGTATACTGCGCCGGAGAATTCAGGGTCCAAATTGCAAGCTTCACTTGTTTTCAGAATATCGCCATTGTAGTTAAATATACAACTCCGTAGAATATCCTATACTCTGTTGCAGCGGTTTGTATGCTGTGACAAAACTGTCATTAAAATGAAGACCCTCGATCTTCTATAGATAAAGGAAAACCTCAATAACCGCAATTATTTTTAAACTCAGATTATAAAGGAGGGGGGGGGGGGGGGAGGAGGAATTGGACCAGAAAAAGACAAAACAAACACATTTTAACCGCACCTTTTCGAAAGAATTGTTAATGTGCCGTCACAAGTTTAATCTGTTCTCAGATTTATATGTCAGCAATTTTTCTGCAAAGCTTTGACTCACATTTATAGTCGACGAAATGCAGACACTAAAACTGCAACATTATCATAGCAAAGAAAAGAATTTTAAATTTTATTTCGTAAAGATCCTTGCAAATGAATAAATGGGTAAAAGAATGAATGAAAAAATAAATGAATGAATGAACAAACAAGAAACAAAATCAAGCTATTCCTCTTATTATGATATTTGTAGCGGCTTGCAAACCCTCTACATGTATTTTTGTTGTGGGACTATATTTAAGAAGCGAATGAATATCAATTCACTTCAATCAGCTGTTGTCACGCATGTTTTTTTGTTTTTTTGTTCTCATGAAGAACATGGGACAATGGATAGTTGGGGATTGGAAAATGTTGTGAACCAAGCAAACACCCATATTGTATGATATTGATCAGGGCATACCATAGTAGAATGATATAAGCCTAGACAAAGAAAAAAATCAAAATGAGACACGTTTGAGGCGAAGACCGTTGGTTTGATCTTACCCTTGACTTAAGAATCTTTATTCTTATGTATTAAGTCTACAATATTCATGAAATACAATATATCTGGAGTGCTCCATTAAAGCTCATTTTGATGATAACATCAGCTCCTCGAAATGTTAATGTTAATCTGTTGTTTTATAACTTCTCATAACTCGACCAAAATATGTTCGCTTCAAATGAAACTCTAAAACACACTTGGATGATCTCATTCAAGACCAAATGTCCTTGAGAAATTTGTAACACATAAACGTCATTTAAGGCCATAAAAGTCTTACTTTTCCCATCAAATTCTGTGTTGCATCTGAGTAACTGAAATAATGCTATGTGCATTATACTACAAGGTACAGGCACTTTAAGTGATGAGCCTCAACTATTTTAAACCAGTGGCGGCGGAACCGGGGGGGGGGGGGGGCTTGGGGGGGGCTCAGCCCCCAATGAAAAAGTTGAGGGGGCAAATGCATGATAAGCCCCCCCAATATTTACCAAGGCTCCGAAACGTGCACGCATCTGCCCATTTTGCAATGCATACTTGTCGATCTGTCCGATGCACAAGTATACTATATAGGTGTAATAATTTTAGTAATTGCTGGGGGACCCTCGGCCCGTCCCCTGCTATAGACCACATTGTCACCCCAACCGCGTCTTCACGCCCCGTGAAAAGTGGAAGCAGTGAGTGTGAGTATCGGTAAGCGTAACACAACTTCGTCTTAGGCCAATGACTTGCCTCATTTCAGCCAGTTCTTCAACATCCCCTTACTAAGTGGCGGAGCATCCATATATACAGTCAGGGGCGGATGTCCCCCCCCCCCCCCTGACGGACTCAAATGGACTGCTGGCGCTCTTTTTTACTTATTCGCGATTATTGACTATTTTATTGCGCTCTCATATACCTATTGACATTTGTCATATTCTGTTGGTGTAATTTTTCGACAAAATGGCGACGACACCTATTTATTCTCCGTTTATCTGCAAATTAGCAAGGCCCGGAAAGGGTCATTTCCTGCAATCTAGGGAGTGTCTTTACTCAAAAATTTTATGTACGCTCTGCGCCAAACTGTGATGGCGCTCCGCTTAGATAGTGTCGAAAGCGCCCCTACAGACCATTCTTGCCCCCCCCCCCGACCAATACCCCTAGCTCCGCCACTGCCCTTACTACACTCAAAAACGTCTTCGCGAGTACACTACGAGTAATAGCTACTCTCTTAAAACACCATCGGATATACAAATTACAATGTTTTCACAGACTTTTACGTGCAATCTGAGAAATTGCAGGCTTGAGACCTATATTTTAGGGCTAGGTATTCGCAGCATAAAACACTCGGGAAGTGCCGTTTCCGGCCATCTGGGGGTTTGAAAAAACCCAAAATTTTCTTGTACGCTCCGCGCCAACCGATGGTGGCGCTCCGCTTAGATAGTCTCCACACATTAGCCCCCCAATAATTTTTCCGTTCCGCCGCGCCTGTTTTAAACGGTCAGTTGTCAAAAACTAAAAAGTGGTAAAGGAGTGTTTGTAACTGTCTACAATTTATCAAAATTATGTTTGTGCCTAAGGGTTTCCTTTCAGAACAATGACTTTACTTAGTTCGCTTAAGGGTTTTACTTAGTTCGCAATGGTTATCTCTCTATATCGGTAAATCCTCTTACAACGTTTCCGTGATGTCTAATGTACAACAATGTCTCAAACGATACACTCCAAACCACGAACCTATGACATTGACATACGTCCCTACTCCATTTGTCCAACACTTGAAAACAGTGACAATAATTCAAGGAATGTATATATACTGTTTTGCATCGTAAACAGGTCATTTGAGACCACATATTGTATATACTGAAGTGTTAATATCTTTAGAAATCACATGTGTTACAACGGTAGTAATAAACTTAGGCCTATTTTAAATACATGATCTGTATACCGTGTACAAATGACACGTACTGACAATAATAAAGACATCCTTCAACTAAAGAATTTATCTCTCAACGTATTGTCACCCGTGCACACTAAAATAACCATACATGCTGACAGCAGGAGTTTAACTTCCTGAAAACATACACGTTACTATATAGTTTTATATACGAAAAGTATACAACACTTCCAATACCTTTGCGTGGTTGTTCATTTCCTCTGAACTGACGTGCCTGTTTGAAGGTGCAGCATCCGCGGAGAAGGCGTAAATCGTTAAAATGTATATCAGAAAATATCTGAAACACTCCATGTTTCTGTCAAAATTCCGGTACTCGAGCGATATAGTTGGTGGTAATGTGTTCGTGGTACGTTGTATATATATTGTCGTACGATAACTTTGTGCCTGTGCTTATAATAGCGTATACAATCCACTCATTGTATTCGTTGTGTATACTTACACAAATGCACGAAATTCGTTCAACTGTGTTAGCAGATTAAAAGTAATAATATCAAGGTCGAGGGTAATTATATTTTCGGGGAATATTTATGAAGAAAACACTATTTAGTAACAGGTCGATACTGACAGAATTTATATAGTTCCTTTCACGTTAATTGTGTACCAACAATGACATTATAAGGAAAAAGCTGCATCACTAACCTGAAACCGAAAAAAAATACCACAGTTGTTGTTGATAACTAGTAATAGAGAACAATATTTTTTTTTGTATGACTTGCACAATTTCGCTTCAAAAGTTATAAACCATTTTAATATTATAATAACAGTGTATAATTACTTAGGATATTTAAACTTTAAGTTACAAGGGGTATTGTGTGGGCAGATGGAGATGGGTGGGGTGTGGGGGAGGGGGGGGGGGAGGCCGGGCATGTAAGAAAGCGCATCCTCGTGATATGTGGGATCATTTTATAGTACACAATAGTACTGAAAAGTATCATTGTTTCGACCTTTGAGATTGAGTGTGTAATGGGGCTTCAAGCTCTCAAGATATTTTTTTGGTTGACTACTTTTCACGTTGATGTATACTTATCTTGGTACGTTTGTGATAAATGGACAGCCAGTTGGGACAATTTCCTAATGCTAATACCTCTCTAAACGGTACTCCAATATCATGCTTCAAAAGCACTCGTATTGTAAGTTGAAACAGTTCCTAACCTTGATCTGATAAAAACGTGGTATTCATATACTGCTCGTTCTGACACTATACGAGTGCTCCATGACGGGAGATAACACTACAGTATGGAAAAATTTGTCCCAACTGGGTGTAAATGGATAATAAATGAATTAATATTCATATCGTCTTTGGGGGTCTGCATGAGTTCAAAATTACCACCGACATCGACCCCTTCCCCCATATCTCTTTCTTTTACACAGAATACTCACTCGTAAGTTATATGGAGAGAAACATCATCCCTATACAATTTTAGACACGAATTGTTAGAAAGATCACTGGAAAAGAAAGTTTGATGACTAGGGCGCCATGACGTCATCATTGTCTTGTTGTGAAATCGCATTTTCAGATATCTATTTTCGGATGCGAATATTAAAACGTTAATTAATAATTAGTCCTTGAGGTTTTCAAGGTGATGAGGATAGTTTTGAACATATATTTTCTCATAGATTCAGAGGAAGTTACTCTCGAGTAGTTGGATTTTTCGTGTCATGGCCTCTTTAAGAATCGAATGATTTTTGTCTAAATCTATATATATTTGTGAGAACAGTCCGAATTCAGTTTGTATATTGAAAAGATATAAACCTTGTTTTTCTTTCAACCGAGGTAAGGTAAAGACTTCATCTTCAAATCGTGTTATTCCTGGTCATTCCTATATCTCTCGCGCTCTGTGTGAAAGATGAATTGCTTCTCCTTAATGAATAGAAATTGACACCTGTTCTTAGGGAGAAAATCGAAGAAAGATATCTGTCTTGCATGCTCTAAATATAGCCGACCCCCCTCTCCAGACCCCCTCTCCCCCAGGGCAAAAAAAAAATGATTTGTTACTTATGAGTTAGCGGAGCGTATAGTGATGAGGAGGGATATGTTTGGGGGACAGGGTCGTCGGAAGAGAATGGCAGGGGTTATTTTGTTTACATATCTGTACAGTTTTTTGTTGTCTTAATTGTTTGTGTTCAGATGGGGTTTTTTGTGTGTACATATGCACATCTCTAGATGCCCCCAAACGAGGCTCCCAAACGTTACGCATGTGATTATAAATTAACAGTTATTCTGCAAACGTTCTTGTTCGATTTTCTAGCATTTCATCTGTACTTTTTTTTGTATGTATTGTCTTTATATTTCTGTTTGCAAATCGGAAACGAAAATTCAAATTAAGTTGCAATTTGAAAAAGGCAATTTTAAGAGCAATAGTCATGTACGCAAGTTTTTCGTTAAGCTTAGGATAATCAATTTCGATTAGGATAATCGATTAGGATAATCAATTTGATTAGGATAATCAATCAATTCGATAATCAATAGGATAATCAATAGGATAATCAATCAATTCGATTAGGATAATTAGGATAATTCGATTAGGATAATTCGATTAGGATAATCAGGATCGATTAGGATAATTAGGATAATCAAATTGAATATTGTAGAAAGAAAGAAAAACACGATGTCAGTTTAATTGCCATTAACGATGTTACTCATTCCATTGTCTACATATAAATATATATATATATTTACTAACATTAAATGAGTCATATCTACGCAAGAAAGGATGCAATCACTATATATGTAGTTTTCACACATGTAAGTACAACATAATTACATTCCTTCTTTGACAATCAATTTATAGAAAAAAGAAGTATATTTTCTTCACAAATTTACAAATAAGGTCATAATATTTTTGATAAAGTTAGTTACATGTATTTTTTATTATATACAGGTTTGAGGTTATATAAATCAACTGTCCCGTGATCAAAATATGAAAATTGAAGATGATATGATATGCAGTCTTATGCTGTTCAAAAGAAGAAATAGAAAAATTTGTTAAGATGTAATTGTTTTTCTGTCTTCTTTATGGTCAACCTGTTACATGACCCCCTTTTGAGTGTTTTCCATCGGCTCGTTTTTAAAGTCGATATAACAACATACAGCAGTCAACAGATGTTAAGGTGAGGTCATTGACTGAAGGCATCAGCGTAACAGAAGGTCTCGCTTACCCCCCCCCCCCCCTTTAAAAAAAATATTCTTAGACTTTAAAGATAGGGATCGATTGGTTTAGATGTCAAACACACCTGCTATGTATATTATGCAGTGCTCTGTATTATAAATCTACTTTTATGACTTTTTTTTTTTAAGCCATCATTTATTGTTCATCTTTTGCAACAACAACATTCATTACATATTTTTCCTTAAAGTACATAAACGCAAACATTCTGCATTAAAACCTTTATGCATATAAACATAACAGTAATGGCATAACAGCAACCACTATTCTTCAAATAAAAATGGGTACGTACTAAAAGTGGCCTTTAAGGTTTGGAACGGAAACGGCCCACGTAATTTGTTCTTATGTAATTGATGACTTTTATGACTTTCATTAAAGGAATATTAAACGTGTTTCAATTCCAATTATGAAGTTTTTGTGACCTCTAAATATAATTCCAATTTTTAATGGATGGCAGGTAACAAAGTACCTTGTCTGATTAGAAATTATTAGAATACAAATTGCGTAACCCTTAATTTTGTTTCGCTCAGTTGCCATGCAGATTGAATATTACACAAACTAGCAACCACCCCCCCCCCCCATCAAAAGGGAGAGAAAAGGAACTTAATGATCAATTTTTAGTTGTAGTGTCAGTTATTCCTATAGCATATTATATGGGTCATGCTATATTTATTCCTTATTCCATCTATCTCGGTATTATAATACTTGTCATATTATGATCAGATATGTCAGATTGAATATATTGTTGAGGGTCAGACAAAGCATTTTGGTATTTACTGACGCATGAAATGAAATATTTGTTTGCTGGAAAAACTGCTGAAATCAGTCTTTTGCATTATTCAACTGTCTATTCAGTATACCCAGTGGTGTACTAAAGTATATGGAGAACAAAAATTTTGTTTTTTGCTAACGTCAAGTATTGATCATAGCAATATGTAAAGAGCCTTAAATATATATTCTTTCATAATTGTATAGTTTTTAATTTACAGTAGGCCAAAAGTTGATCAACCGTATAGCAACTATTTCAGGTATTACCATAGTGAGAATTGCTGAGTGGCAAAACTAAAGAAATGGATGACTCTATATGCATCAAAAAACAGTACCCAAACTAGTTGTGAATTATTATTTCACGAGAAAATGTGTACTCTTGAAGGATGACTTTTAGACATTAATTTATGAAATATGTATTATGCATAAGAACAAAAAAGGTTATAAAGCTGAACCAATTTTCTCAAATTTCTGACAGATGTTCCGCCCGACGGTGAAGGAAGAAAACACCTTACGTTGGTAGGTTTGGTATTGGTGTTACTATGAATAGACTCCAACTGAAAACAGACATAGATATACAGTTAACAAAATCCACGGATTCAGTTCCCTAATTTGTATTGAATTGCTTGAATTGACCGTGTTACACCAAGCGCAAAGTTGTGCTGCTATTTCCTTGTTGAAATCTTTGGGATATCCAGACACTTGCTGAAATGGTGAGGTGTTGTAGACATAAAAATCTGTGTCGTCTGTCAGTACGTAAAGTTGGCCTGAAAAGAATTAAAAAGGCAGAGAGATAAAAAAGTGGACAAGTTTAACGGATTTAATAAATAGTAAAGTTATATCGAAACATTTACATGACTATGTTTTGATTGATCAAACTCTATAGATTGATCAGGCCTACATGATGATGATGATGATGATGATGATGATGATGATGATGATGGTGATGATGTTGATGATGATGATGATGATGATGATGATGTTGATGATGATGATGATGATGATGTAGATGATGATGTAGGTGATGATGTTGATGATGATGATGTTGATGATGATGATGTTGATGATGATGATGATGATGATGTTGATGATGATGATGATGATGTAGATGATGATGTAGGTGATGATGTTGATGATGATGATGATGATGTTGTTGATGATGATGATGATGATGATGATGATGATGATGATGATGATGATGATGATGATGATGATGATGATGATGATGATGATGATGATGATGATGATGATGATGATGATGATGATGATGATGATGATGATGATGATGATGATGATGATGATGATGATGATGATGATGATGATGATGATGATGATGATGATGATGATGATGATGATGATGATGATGATGATGATGATGATGATGATGATGATGATGATGATGATGATGATGTAGATGATGATGTTGATGATGATGATGATGATTATTATTATTATATCATTATTTTTATTACAATTATGATTATGATTATGATGGTTATTATCATTATTTTTATTATTATTATTATTATTATTATTATAATACAAAAACTAAAATTTATTCAATAATGTATTGAAGTTTGTATTTTGCTTCTTTGAAATTATAGGCAATAAACTAGTATTTTTTAATTTCAGTTTTAAGGGTCCAGAAATGGTAACATTTATCAGTAAGAGAATAGCCCCTCAATTCACTTCTAAATAATAATAATAAGCAGGCGAATACAATACTTACTATCCTTATAGAATACTGCATTTATAGGTGGTGGTATATTCAAGCTAGCAACGCTAATACCACTTGACCGGATTTGTAGATTTTCAGGATTGAGGGTAGAATATAACCCATCTTTGAAAACAAGGACAATTTGAAATACATCGATATAGACCGCACCATCGACTGAAGACGGTAAGTCGCCGAGATCACTATTTTCCTTAGGGAAGCCTGGTCTCAATTCGAACGAATTAGAGTAATACTCCCATCGTCTGCTACCTGAGAAGTTAATATATAGGGAATAAATAAATCAAATCCGCATTGCGAGAGAGACTCATCGACTAAAGTCTATCTAGAAACCCGTATCATGTTGGTGACTTTGAGTGCAACATGAGTACAACATGAGTTCAACATTAGTACAACATGAGTACAATATGAGTACAACATGATAATAACATGAGTACAACATGAGTATATTATGAGTACAACATGAGTACAACATGATAATAACATGAGTACAACATGAGTACAACATGATAATAACATGAGTACAACATGAGTACAACATGAGTACAACATGAGTACAACATGAGTACAACATGAGTACAACATGAGTACAACATGAGTACAACATGAGTACAACACGAGTACAACACGAGTACAACACGAGTACAACACGAGTACAACACGAGTACAACACGAGTACAATATGAGTACACCATGAGTATAACATGATAATAACATGAGTACAACATGAGTACAACATGAGTACAATATGAGTACAACATGAGTACAATATGAGTACAATACGAGTACAACATGAGTACAACATGATAATAACATGAGTACAACATGAGTACAACATGAGTACAATATGAGTACAACATGAGAACAACACCAGTACAATATGAGTACAACATGAGAACAACACCAGTACAACATGAGTACAACATGAGTACAACATGAGTACCATATGAGTACAACAAGTTGTTGAAGTCCCCTTTGTTCTGTGTTAACGAATACGTGAGGACTAGTTCGAGAGTTATGACTACAATGCTCCATGCAGTGCAAATATCTAATGCGCTACATTTCTATATTAACCAAAGTTCGAGCGCAAATTTGGTAAAGGCGTGTAGGCTACACGAATACAGACAACTGTGCTGAGTACCAATACAAGTAGTACTAGGACTTACTAAAGTCTGCTAAAAAATGTACCGAACTAAACGTCGGCAGTAGTTTCTTGCCTTTTCAAAGAATCTACGAATACATGATTTGTGTTTTATGACAAAAATTCAGCCTAGTAGCGCTAATAAGAAATTACAGTCCCCTAATCAAATTTATACCTATTTATATCATTTTATATTGTGACAAGCGTGGGCACGAATATTATATATTATGTCAGGCATACTTCTGGCGTATGCGCTTACGAACGAACATTCCATTATTTCCAACTATTTCAAAAAGTGTTTAATCCCTTCTTTTGTATAAATGATTTGGCTACATAAAAGTGATGAGAGAGGATAAAAAACGGGAAGAAAAAATAATAGGGAGCAGCCTTGCAAATACCATACAATATGTTGGCACTTGGGATAAAAATGATTATATTAACAACAACAACAAAAATTGAAGAAAGAAAGGTAACAAGAAAGGAATGTGTGATTTACCAGAGAGTAAAACAACACTTCTGTCTGGTTTCACAAAAGCTGCATCGACAGTTTCTGGTCCTCTTTTCCATAATAAACTAATTTTTTTGGCATAATCTCCAGGCTTGAAATCAAGGTCGGTTTCCCACACCATATCGTCCTATATGGAAAAGAAATATGATATCAATCGGGATATCAGAAAAATTAATTGAAAGAATGAAAGAAAACCGTCAGCTTATAATGACTTTGTCGGGAAATTCATGTTAGGCCTTATAACGAGAGCAATGTAAATAATGTCATCAGTATTGATTCCAAATTTTGGCATTGCTATAAAAATTGCCAAAAGTTTTCAGAGGCACTTTCATTGTGGTTCCGAATCTCTAAACAATATCCAGATATCGAGGAGAAGTGTGGAATTAGACACTGCGTAATCAAACTGGAGATCTCAACCCAATTTAGGATCGACAATTTTTTTTGGAAGGCGCAAAAAGTTCGGGAGGATAACAAAATACAAACAAACTTTGCCGATAATATTAGTAAACAAATCATGGAAAAATCTTGAACCTAAATACATGATGTGGAAACTTACAAAATATAAAACAATTTTGCAATTAAGCACCTGCCTTTAATTACATTTAAAGCTTGTTCTTCCAATGATATAGTGAGATACCTCATCCTATTTTTTGGTTGGGGTGGGGGTTGGGGGGGGTTATTTGTGGGGTTAATACCGATCAACTATAACCAGTTACCTCGAGTGAGGAACTACGAGCATGATATACTGTGAAGAGAAGGGCTTATTCATTTATTTCTTAGACGTTGAGGTCATGTAGGTTGAATGAGGGAGCTTCCACAAGTGTAAAGCTCACCTCTTGAAGAGTGCAATTTATAGGATGGGCGTTGCAAATACATTCCATTCTAATTATGTAAATGTCTCGAAAATGTAGTCCTTCGACCAAGGACAAAAAAAAGAAAGAACAAAAAAAGTACAAAGAAAAAAGAGAGGGAGAAGGAAAATAGATAAGAAAAATAAAAGATTAAGAAAGAGACTATTTCTTGGAAGTAATTTCTGAAGTCACAAATTCCACAAGATTGAGCTTACCTTAAAAATGTAGATATATTCGCCAGTGTTAACGATGGCGTCGAAGGTTATCTTACACGATGGAGAGTCCTTATCCACGATTCCTTCATTAAGAATGATACCATTAAATGAATTTGAAGCAGGGTGATAGCCTTCGCGAACACCTACCGAAATGAAAAAAACATTTAAAGCTGAATTATTAGGTCAAATTCTTGAAGCATTTTTTTAAAAATATAAACAAGAACACAAAAAAATGAATGAGAAAAATGGAAGATGAAGAGGTGGGAAAATGGTAGTAAAAAAACCACATCGGCTCCTTAAATTAAAAAAAAACATAACTAATAAATTTATATACTTTTGCAGATAAACAAATGTAGTAATAGTTGGCGATGCCGCTACTGTTTTCTTTCAAATTTTCAACTGAACCAATAAGGCTAGGTTTAGGTTGTCATGAAATTGAGAATATGACTGTACCTTCAACCAACCCCTTCACACATTTGTTGTCATAGAGGTTCTTAAAAGCAGCCTCCCAACCCCCAAAGAAGGGGCCCTCCCAAAAAAAGAAGGGGGCACTCCCCCCCCCCAATAAAAAGGAGAAGGAGGAGAAAGAGGAACCAGAGGTCTTGCCGAGGATTTTCGTTAAAAGGTGCACAATTGAGATAGAGAGAGAGGGAGGGGGCGGTGGAGGTGGGTGGAGGGGGGGGGAGAGTGAGAGAGAAAGTCACCGTAAAGATTTTGAATTGCTGCAACATCATCTAAATGAAGTTTGTCTTCATCCAAAATTCTGTATGTCGGTAACATGATAGCATCTTGGTTTTTTGAATGACCAATACCAAAGCTATGGCCAAGCTCGTGTAGTGCAACGAAGTAAAGAGGAATTCCTGCAAGGCAAACAGATCAATAGATAAATGGATTCCCCTTTTTATGCAGTCAGTTAGTAGTATGTACTTAGTAATATCATCTTAGTTCGATCATTATATAATACAATTCTGTATAGTCATAATTTCGTATAAAGATAATAAAATAAAATAAACTAGAAAGGTTTGTTTTGTACGTCCTTGAGACAGGCGAAATATTTCCTTAGAGAAAATCCATTAATTGATAAATATTAATATATAAGTCCATGTATAGAAAAAGCCCTGATCCAATAAAAGAGAAAGAAAAAAGAAGAAAAATAACAAGTAGAATAAAAGTTGCATTTTGAGTACATAGCCGATCTATAACTTTTTTAAAACGTTTTCGTCGTCACTGTGGAAAAGTATAAATCTCGAAGAACTTACCCGTAGAGCCTGTAGAAATAAACTTTTCTGAATCATCAAAATGTATATCGCCACCTAAGCGTGCATCTGGGTAGAACGCATGCGCAAGAGTACCTCCCATCCCATCGAATGCATTATAATCGCCATGGTCACCCACGGCAAAGAGGACATCGAAGTCGCCATCGTCAGAGCTTGTTTCCAGTAAATCAATGTCGGCGACTGAGGTCCACGTTTGCACAGCTCGTTGAAAGATTGCCTTTTGCTCCAATGTGCTCATATCCGATGTAAATTGTTTGAAACTGTCGAGAGAAAAAAAAACATAGAAAGCATAGCAATTTTAATGCTCTAGATATGTTTTTGGAAGAGTATTGCATTTATCATGTTTATTTATTTGTTATTTTTGTTTGCGGGACAATTTTTTTTCAACAAACGTTTGACAAGAAATGCGACTCTTGCGTCTGCAACCCCCCCCCCCCAACACCCCCACACCGCCCCATACACGGATATTAACTAAAGTCAAAGATCTTCTTCTCTATTATACTGTAGTTTGAAACTTTAAGGAAGGCCGTAAAGGCCAAAAGGCAGAGAACCATACAACATGGTTAGGAGGGGGGGGGGGGGTTGTACTCAATCGCTCCCCAGCCTTTTGGCGAAGATCTTGTTAAATTATCTGCTTGATTTCAGATATTCAGTAGGATAACCAGAGTATAGATCGCTCATTAACATTTAAAGGAGATCATGTGTGTGTATAGTATATATTCTTTAATAAGCAAAACAATATATTGTTTTCAGGAAGTTCCTTTAAATATCTTATTGAACGCATATATAAACCGGCAATATATCATCCATATAAATATATCGTAGTAATTAATCACCCCCCCCCCCAACGCCCTCACACAAGGGCGGCGGAAGCACTTTTAATCTGGGGGGCACCGACATCAAAGGGCACTTTGCAGAAATTCGATTGGACTGATGCAGCCTTATATTTAGTACCCTTTATAACTCTTATTGTATTATCTTATTTGCGTATACACATCACTCCATCAACGCCCCCCCCCCAGGAAAATATGCATACTAGCACTGCAATATCCAATGTGCAAATTGGGAAACAATTAAGGAACAAGTTTTCTTTTGAGACAAAATGAGGTGAAACCATGCTAGTTGCCAATGTAGGAATCTTCTGAATTAGAGTTTATTTCTTGTCAATATCTTAACAATTTTTTTTTCCATTCGAAATAGCTTTGAGTTTGACCCACAGAAATTCATTAAAAATCAGGGGCGTAGCCAGGATTTGCAAAGTTGTATGCACGACTATCTGAGCGGAGCGCCACCATCGGTTGGCGCGGAGCGCACAAGAAAATTTTTGGTTTTACAAACCCCTCAGATGGCTGGAAACGGCCCTTCCCGAGTGTTCATTCTGGTTTCCTGGCCTCTTGTTAACTTGAGACACCTCAATTTTTATGTAGAAAAAGGGCACATTTTTAACCTGAGGAAAAGTGGGGGGGGGGGGGCACGTGCCCCCTGTGCCCCCCCGGTTCCGCCGCCCTTGCCCTCACACCCCCACCTATTCCAAAATTAAAGTTTCAGGTGAGAGAAAATCTTTGACCCGATCTATACGGTTGTGTTTATCTTATCATATGTGTTTATTTCATTTGCTCTTTTTCCTTCTGTTATAATAATGCGACGTACAGCAATGCTCAAATGCTTGTTTTATGAGGTTTGAGTTTTCAGTCAATGTATTATTGCCATATCTATATTTCATATCTGTCGCACAGCTAGCTGAATGTGATAAATTTGTGAATTGCTCATAAAAACAGGTACAATATAGAGCTTGCCTTGCAAACCAAACAGAATACAAACGTGGGTGGTATTATTTATCAGGGGTTTGGGTTTAAGCTATAACAATACGTGTTATTGTTCAAAATTAATTGGTTTTTATCAGATAATAGCTGTCAATGCTTTCAAGTTAGACTTTACACACCACGTACACAATGCACACCATACATATATATATATATATTTAGACCGACATTACAAGGACTAAGGACAAGGTCGACCGAGTGTGTAAGCATACGAACCAATTATGTTTTTACAAACTTCTTTATCACAGTTCATTAAATAAAGCAAAAAAAAAAAAAATTATCACGCCTTCCGTCGATGTTGAAAATGTCACAGCTCTTAAGAACAAAAAGAGTGCGTGGAAATATATGGTTGAAAAGTGTTAGTACCCAAATGCAAAAAAAAGAGAAGCCAAAATAAGATAATAAACAAAGCACAAAAAGATGCCAACTAAATTAGTGGAGTGTTAGCCTTCCAATCATTAGGTCCCCGGTTCGAGTCACTCCAAGATAAATTTATGTCGTCCAGTTACATAGTTGTTGACAATTGACAATTCATGATCATGGACGTTAAATATGAATCTAAGAGACTGACTTTGGTCAGCTTGCGGCTTTGATAAGCCAATGATGCTTCTTCGCGAGTTGCTGCTTGCAGGAGGATCTAAAATACATACAAATACATACAATCCCTGTTGCATGCTTTAACATGAAAACGTAACAAGTTTCTTCTCAACAGTTATATAAAGGCCGGTAAAGTTGGTACGGCACAATTTTCATTACGCAATAATTAGGCGCAAAATAGAAAGATACGCGCACGACCGCTGTGATAATCGTTGTGTTCACAAGTTGTGAATAAGCAGTCTAGCAATTTAAGCGGAACAGTTTCACAATGCAATTAAGGTCTTTATATGACAGCAATCATGCTATGTTATGAAGCAAGTAGCTTCTTAGCAGTGATAAAGGCTAATATATTGGTGCAGGTCAATGTCATTAGGGAATAACAAACACACAAACTCAGTGAACACAAATCATGCGCTGCTATGTTTGCTACTTTTCACATAAAATATTATATAAATATTCTCTCAACCATGCACGGATTGAGATTTTGAGTTGCAATTCCATCCATTTATTCAATACACTCCCCGCCCACCACCCTCACCCTCATCTATAGAAAATATGTCGCACCGACTGGGTTTGTGTTTATGATATAGCTGTGTGTGTCATTGTTTAAAGTGATTTGGCTCTTCATCAGAGATGCCAGATACCACGTTGTATTGTATTGTTATGTAATATAATTTATTTTAATGTGAAATAATCTATAGTGATGTGTCAATAACATTTAGGCAATGTACTAATGTAACGTACGCCCTTATGGAAAGCCATTTTAACATTTAATCGGGAATTTTAGATATCTGAAATTGTTTCTTATTTCAGATATCTGAAATTGAATTCGAGATATCTAAAATAGATTTCGAGATATCTGAAATTCTAATTCAGATATCTGAAATTGAATTCGAGATATCTGAAATTGAATTCCAGATATCTAAAATAGATTTCGAGATATCTGAAATTCTAATTCAGATATCTGAAATTCAATTCGAGATATCTGAAATTGAATTCGAGATATCCGAAATTGAATTCGAGATATCTGAAATTCTATTTCAGATATCTTAAATTTAATTCGAGATATCTGAAATTGAATTCGAGATATCTGAAATTGAATTCAAGATATCTGCAATTCTAATTCGAGATATCTGAAATTGAATTCGAGATATCTGCAATTGAATTCGAGATATCGGCGGAGTGTATAGCCTAGTGGCTAACGCCGGCGTCTCCCAGTCATGAGATCCCCGGTTCGATTCCCCGCCGACAGCAAGGTGTGTCGTCTGGCAAGGGTGTTGTTCAATAACAACTTCCCGACATGGACGTTAAATGGATGTGTGCCGAGAGATTGGCTTCGGTCAGCTTGCGAGTCTAAAAGCCTCCATGGCTTCTTTCGCGAGTTCCTGCTTGCGGGAAGATCACATATACATACATACATACATATCTGAAATGCATATGCATAAATTCCCGATTAAATGTTAAAATGGCACGTATGGAAAGCCATTTTAACATTTAATCGGGAATTTTCAGATATCTGTATTTGAATTCGAGATATCTGAAATTGAATTCGAGATATCTGAAATTTTATTTCAGATATCTGAAATTGAATTCGAGATATCCAAAATTCTATTTCAGATATCTGAAATTGAATTCGAGATATCTGAAATTGAATTCGGGATATCTCGAATTCAATTTCAGATATCTGAAATTCCCTGGTATTTCGAGATATCTGAAATTGATTTTAAGATATCTGCAATTATTTGTAGATATCTTAAATAAATTGGAGATATCTGTAATTTAATTTGAGATATCTGAAATTATTTCGAGATATCTGAAATTCCTTATTAAATGTTAAAACGGCTTTCCATACGCCCTACAAACATGTAATGCAAGAACTTGATTGATCTTAGGTGCATTTTTCATATGTAGGAAGTGCTCCTTTTTGTTACATAAACACCACAGAAATCGAGATCCATTTAGACGAAAATTGTTATATAACTTATTTGGTGTTTGTTCCCGTTTCAAATCCCATTCACATATCCCACTGCCCATTGCAGTTCAAGCCTACCCCCCCCCTCTAACCCGCCCTCCATCACATAGCTGTAACCCTCTTCCACCCCCTCTGTTTGTGTTCAAATAGGTGACAACCTATACAGAACATTATTCGAAAGTGACATGAAAAATCAAATGATTTAATTCATCACATATTGAGAATGGGTATAATTTGAAACATACTGGTAAGTTAATGGTTCGTCTTTGTTCCATTTTGAACCTTCAACGGCATATCGTTTACGCCGTTTATTCGTCCCGTTCATATCAGATCGGTCAACCTTCATATGGAATTTTTCGACACCTTCTCTGGTATCAGGAAAACCACATCTCGGCATTTGCAAAACTTTTATGAAATCTTCGTCGTATTCTGAGCCGATGTTTGGTATCTGGTGAAATTCACGCATCTGGTATAATGCCCTGTTAAAGTGATGTTCCGTTATGGGATAATCATCGTCTGGTTCATCGAGGTATCCGTACTTTGTCAGCCAATTCTGAAAGAGAATATTCGCAATAATAGATTGACAAAGATGGTTTCAAAACCTGACACCTTTTTAACAATTTAGCTTTGATAGTTTCAGGCGGAGACATGGTGCGAGAGTACCGTACCAACAGTGTCAACAAATATGAACAACTTCTGATGGTCAATGTGTACGTGTCAAACAATTCTGAGTCAATTGGTGACCACTCGAAACGGTAGCGCAAGAGGGCAGACCCGTGCACCTGAAATGTTAACCTGGGGATGAAAGTATCTTATTAGACCCAGTATGTGCTATAGCGACATAGGAAACAGAGATTTAACAATAGGCGCTGTTGAATGTTTATTGAACACCCCCACCCCACCCCCACCCCAAACGTCACGAGGTCCAAAAGAGTTGTTTCCGAAATTTTGAGTCAACAGACGAAAGCCGTTAGTCAAGTTTAGTTTGGCATGACTAATTGACAGAGTACTTACATTGGCCTTAGTAACTATGTTTTATTTCACTAAAAACTGTTTTTGCCCCTTCAGTGGTTGACAAATTAACTGCTCAGTTCAATACTCGATCTTATTAACATAGTGCATTTTTCTTTCTGATGTTAAATTTATGACCTTTACCCCATATGCATCTTAGATGAAGTGAGGGTTGAGTGGTTGTCACGTGCAAATTAATTTACGCCGGGATTTGTTACATATGTTAAAAGTGTAAAGTTTTAACCATGAACCACCGCACACTGCCGACTGGCAGCCGGGAAGGCCCTATATGTTCAGTTTTACCACTGTCGTAGTCTTGAATCACACGCACACTATACCTGACAATACACGTGTGGCTGGCCATATAGTCTGCTGTGACGTCATAGATTACATATTGCTAAATGTCGAATTATATAAAATGTGACAGATTGACGAAAACAAAAATGAAGGCTAAAAGAAGCCAAACCCTAGGCTGGCCTCTCTTGTATAAAACACTGTTCAAAAGGCATATATTTACATACTTTGCTATATTTAACTGAAAAGACTGCTTCTTTCTTTAAATAATATTTGTTGTGTTTGTTGCCATGACTACAGAATGAAAAGCAACTGGCATCAATAATGATACAGTAATATCAACGATCAACAAGTTTGGTTTTCAGTCAAGTATGAAATATTGCTTTCAATATATTTACAATAGAGTTATTGTCCTCCAAAAGAATAAAAAGAGAAGAATAGATCATAATAATAATAATAATTAGCCAGTTACTGAGTTACATATATACAAGAAATATTAAGATACCTTGTCACCAACTATCAGCAAAATATGGGACTCAGTCCAAAAGTGGGTCGCCGTTTCCCCCCCCCCCCCCTTCTTCTGTGGGTTGTTGGAATTATTTAAGAGTTTTCCGACGGAGATAGATAAAGTTATTTTGAACACTAAATCTAAATAGTCCAAGCTGTAGCTCATGTATTCTGAGAATTCATTCTGAGAGGGAGAAGAGGGGGTGGGCGGGGGGGGGGGAATCTGTAAACAATAAGAGATGACGTTTATTTGTCAGACCAGGGACCTCCCGGCTCAAATGGAGGTTGAGTTGAGAAGAACAACAACTGCGAGTTGGAAGTATAGTTAATACGTTTGTAATCCTTAATATGCAAAAGTTGCAAAGGATGGGTGGTGTCGACATTTAATATTGGTTTTTTTTAGGAAGGGGGGGGGGCATAGTTGAGATATCCGCTGGTTCACTGGTTCCCACACACTTTATACTATTCAAGGTACCCTTATTACGAGAATTAGTGCAAATACTAATTGATGGAGATTATCAGTACGTATATCAGGCACGGGTTACGGATTCATTGCAAGTCGTCAGAGAAATTCAAAGGTGTTATATATTCAAGAACATATACTGTACCTTTAAATATATCTGTGCCAAGCTAATTACGTAGTAGAATGCTCTATACATACTATGCTAATTAATACACATTCCGTTGATATTGTCAATACGAGGCTAGGAATGCAACCTTGGCGTATACTATTTAACGCTGAATGGATTGTAGGCAATGGGAGCCTATTGAGGCCCGTGATAGACGGAAGAGACTGAATTGGACCTTGAACATGCAATGTGGGAATACTCTGCTAGGTACATCCTTGCAATATAATTACAGTTAACCTGTTAGCACAGCAAATTAATAGTACCTATAGCTATCAAATCAGTTGGGTTTCTAGCACCTAAAAATCATCTTGCAGAGGAGTGTTAGCTCAGTGGTTAACGCCGATGCCTTCAATCATAAGGTCCCGAGTTCGAGTCACTCCAAGATTAATGTATATCGTTCAGTTACAGAGTTGTGGACAATTGACAATTCATAATCATGGACGTTAAATATGAATCTAAGAGACTGACTTCGGTCAGCTTGCGACTTTGATAAGTCAATGATAGCTTCTTCGCGAGTTGCTGCTTGCAGGAGGATCTAAAATACATTATACAAGAAACCCAAAAAGCTGTACCACGATGAATATATTTCAGCGACTGACTGCTTCTTATGTGATTAAAGGGATATTCCGGTGGCTGAGGTTGATTGCGTTAACAGATGCTGACAATTTCTGCCTTCTAGGTCAAAACCGCATCATAGAAGCATTTGGTATGACGAGTACATGAATTATTAAAAAACTCGTAACTTTTTTTTTTTGGGGGGGGGGGGGAGGGCTATATTCATCAAGCAATAGCACAATCTGTGATGTCAGCACGATAATTGATATTTAAATGTTTTTTTTTGTCATTTTCCTGTATAATATTTGACTTGCTATAATCCACAGAGTAAATTAAGTAAAGGTAAAATAGATAAGAAAACACCCGGTTAATTGTAAAAAAAAAATACATGCTAACTGTTAATTATTATTTCCTTTGTAATAATAACAACTAACGCAAAGTCATTTCTATTTTAAAAGGAATAAAAAAAAATATATATATAAAAAAACCTGAAGGCACGGCCAAAAATAATCATTCCATGTTAGTGAAAGTACAATATAATAATATCTGTAGGAATAGAGTTCAAACTTACCTTCGTTTCGTTGTAAAATCTTTCATTTACCACAAACTTGGATCTCGGCAGTGGAAGGGCCGACGAAATTACAAACACGGCGAATATTTGAACAAGCAATATCATATTGCTTATTTTTCTTTTTCGTTTTATCTTCGTTTAAACCAGACTTTTAATGCACATCAGTATGAGTTTCTCCTTGGTTTTCTTCTTGCGGACGGTCGTAACAGGATAAACTCAAAACAGGTACTGTATTATCTTTTTTAATTCTTTTTAGAAAATATAATTGTTAATAACCATATTTTTTGGAACGTCATGCTATAACAAGGTCAATTTATCTTTTGTTCGGTACCATTGCAAACTGGAAGCAAGCACCTTTTGTTGTTGTTGAAAGACTAACCCCTTTATTTGCATAAACCTAAGCCCCTAGAAAAAAAAAAATCCCAGCATACATGTTCCTATACGGTGTCGTACGTTATATAGTTTTTGTTAGCCCAACGTGGGTGGGTGGTATATATATATATATATATATATATATATTATTAGAGAAGACCAGAGAAATAAGATATGACTCATAATTGACATATAAGGAGTAAAGTTTTAGAAAATATATTGGAATTTTCCGTCCCCCTGGGACCTTGGTCAGCAATACTTGGCAGTCGAATGAAAAGTACAAAATGTAACACAATGAAAGTGTGACGCTAGCTAGATAAGTGTAAGTTGCATTGATGGAATTAGAACCAAATCAACCATAACTATACAGGAAGCGGATTAAAAAGAAAAGAACGGATTACATATGTTTGTAGAACTGATAGTTGTTAAGGGGTCCCAAGTCTTTGTTGAGGCCGGTGATGTGGGACTTAATACGAAAGATCCAATCGATTTCTTTACGTTTACGTTCAGTAGCGGATTTGAAGTTCGAGGCAATTAATTATTTTAATTGCCTCGAACTTCAAATCCGCTACTGAAAGAAAAGTTAAGAACTAAAGTCTGTAGATAGTGTCATCGCCAATAGAGGGCGAAGTAAAGAAATAATTAATTTCGTGTGAATCGCGACCTGTGTCGTCGTGTCAGTCCCGACTACCTTGAATTGTGATATGTATGGATCGCCGAAACGGACATTATTCCATTAACCCTCAGTAACTAAATATGCAGCACAAGTCTTTCCGAAGCATCAAATGACATTTTCGTTGCTATGTCATTCTGTGCGGTGACTGATTCGGTGCAACATTATGATAAGAATTTTGCATTTTTTTGTCTGTTACTGTACTAATGTCATAGAACGATCGCCAAAAGACCTTGTTCGACATCAAACTGAGTGACCCACCCACACATAACGGCATGTTTCTCTTCATGCTTAACATGCGGTATTCATTTAATGTCACAGGACGAAGTTGCTGACGTTTCATTCTGCAGTAAGCTTCTGCCACTGCACCAGTTATCATTGCACGGCATCAGTGGCAGTATTTTACCCATTTTATCTTGAGGAATTGAACACGAATTATTGAAATTAAACTTGCTTAATAACGGGTTCACTCAGGAAACTGATAGGTATACATTTATTTTATCGTTCTGAGATCCAAGGGGGTATGAAGCCTCCAAAAAGTGTGGGGCGGGGGCACAAAATCAGAGGGGCACTTTCTCATTCCACAACCACCACTCGTATATGCTATAAACCGATTCATACCGGCCATATCACTTAAATATATATGATGTGTTAGTATGCTATCAATACTATTTATTGAGATTGTTTATTGTTAACCGTGCTGCAAAAAAAGATATGGGATACCATTTTAAAAATAGCATGTACAGACTAAAAATAAATAATTAAAATAAAATATTAAAATTAACAAAGGCTTAAGATATCCAAAAGACAGTTCTTCATGAAAGGGGCATATTTTATTTGCCAGTAGGGCACATTGCTATTTTGGAAAAATTCCCCCCTCCCCCGGCTCCTAACCCCTGCTGAGATGACCTGATCAAAAGTCGATGGAATCACATACTTGAAGAATAAAACGAACTCCAAAAGCAAAACCAGGAACACGTCATTAACGTTAACCTTTGTAAGAACATTTCTGCGAAGTTTTCCCGTATACCATCCCGGACCTGGAATTTGTCAACCAAACTTCAGCTTCAGTTGAATGCCATGTTTAACCTCAAAATGCAGAGAGAAGCCTGTAATTTAAAGTTAGATTTAAAGATGGTACGATTGATGTTGATAATATAAATATTAACATTGCATGTTTACCTATCAAATGTAAACCCTCTGCTTTAGTTTAATTTTGTATATATAACATATCCTCTTTTTCTAATGAAATTCACAAGACACCACACGTTGCCGAAAAAATATATTTTCATATCTAAATAGCCTTCACATTGCACAAGTATTTTAACATTAAACAAAGTAAAATACTGATATTACTGTATTTATAATCGAAGTCGAAGTTTTCTATAGCATTAATCTCTTTCACGGCGTCTGGCCACACTTACTTCAAATTCAAGGACAGCAGGGCATTGACGAATTATGATATTATGATGAAAATAATAATAATTATAATAATAATAATAAAGGATAATGAGACAGCCCCCCCCCCCCGAGGAAGCCCACCCCACAATAAAAGAGGACACACACAAAAGGGGTGATTTAAAAGTATTTTTCTGATGAAGACCCTTATTAGATATTTTAAAACAAAAGATTTGTTTGAATAATACAATAGCGGTTGATGATTTGATTGATCGGATAAATTGGAGAAAGCACAATATCAAACTCAGTGTTTTGTTTATTTGACAAAAAATCTATATTTTTTATAACAAATAATTTATTAAATATATTTCTTTTGTAAACGAAATTGACCCTTTAAGCCCTTATCGTTAGTTTGTTGTTCAGTATAAGATAAAGGAAAGAAATTAATTGGACATCTTATTGAATTAATATGGAACCGCTATTGTTATAAACGAAGCCTTTTACTTAATCGGTTATTAAAGGATTAAAATATTGAGTCAAATGGGATGGGTTAAAGACAGGTGAAGCATGTCTAACTACAATAGAAAAACGATATCAGAAGCATTGTTTCGTTTTCTATTCAAATCAGGGCATAAAATATCACCTGCATTTGTCCCCTTCTCGACTTCATGCCATCTGATCTTTCCATTTCAGAGAGGATAGTTTGCCGACCTACCTCCCCACTTACACCCTCTCATATATTGTGTACACACTATATAATTAAACTAATAACCACCACAGCCAAATTTATTGTTGGTGGCGGTAGAAGCAATTACAACATCAGACATACATACACAACCAGTTTCATTCAGTTGCTAAGCAAAGTATGTCGCAACTATATAGAGGACGGTATTACCAGTTTTTACACAGAGCCGTATACGGCTCTGATTTCACATTGTTACAGTATTACTCCATGGAAATACTGACTCACATAACTTTAACAACATCTATACGTCTTCGTACAAAGGATGGATATTCTAAATGCTTCCTACAGGTATCCTTACTGACATGCCGCTATATGTATGTATGTGTTTTAGATCCTCCTGCAAGCAGGAACTCGCGAAGAAGCCTCATTTGCTTATCAAAGCCGCAAGCTGACAGAAGTCAGTCTCTTAGATTCATATTTAACGTCCATGATTATGAATTGTCAATTGTCAACAACTCTGTAACTGGACGACATACATTAATCTTGGAGTGACTCGAACTGGGGACCTTATGATTGTAAGGCACCGGCGTTAACCACTGGGCTAACACTCCTAAGTTGGACATGTATGAACATGTTGAATTTTCATGTATTCATTCATCAGCAGCCCTTTCAAGGTTGATTGTGGAGGTGGGGGGGGGGATTGGGGATGCCCTGGGGTAGGCAGGACGTAATGGATGTTTAGAAGGAGGGGGGCGGGGAGGAGTTTACTAATCCACCGATCAACCTCACTATTCCTCCGTGTTCTCTTCTCAAATGATATTGACCATAAAACACAAGGATGGCTGGTAGTTTGAAGGCAAAGGGGGATGCATTACCTCAATAATACGACCCCTAGAAATCAAATGCAGCTGTCCCGTCCCATCCGTGCTTCAAGCTCAAGCCAAGTTTCTTTCCTCTATTCCAATTATTACTTCTGGTATTATCACTGTAAAGGAATACGCAGTGTAGTTAGGTAAGTCCAAATTTTTAACCTTTGAACTGAACTATCGCTTCCCCCACACACAGCCCTTCCTCCCCCACACAACCCTTCCTCCCCCACACTCCCACGCCCCCTTCCTCCCCACCCTTTCTACTGAACTGTTTGTATCCTAATATTTGCCGTGGGCATACAACTCTAGAGAAACAATGAATGAAATACAACAGTAAGATCAATAGCTCAACTGCAGGTTTGACTCTGACTTTATAACCTTAAAAACTCGGTATAAACAAAATATTCCTTGTGCCGCAGATAAATTGTTCTACAATTATTGCAAAACGTTGAATCAACTCTGGTAATCCTCCTCCTGACCAAACGTCCTTGTTTAATATATTACAAGGACAGTGACGGACAAATTGTGCTTGCACGATCAAGATGTAATTGATAATAAACTGGGATGTAACAAAACAAGCAAAGAAACAAAAGGAGGAGATTCTAGGGGCTACCTGGGATTTGTACAAGATATTTGGCATTCACTAAATAAAAGTAAATAATATATGAAATTTGATGATTAAACAAGATAGAAAGAGAGAACAATCAATATTGTGCTCATAGCATCGCAAAAACGTTAGACAATCAACATTCTTCGTAAAAAAAAAAATTAAAACCAAAACAATATTGTTGAGAAATTTAATCCTTTAAAGCCTTACGGTCCCCTGTGTGACCCCGCCTAGGGCGATGAAACAAAAACAAAAAAATGAAATATTGTTTTTGAATTCAAATGAAATATTTCTCAGCCATTGTCTACATTAGAGGTAATTAATTTGATATTGTCAATATGGAAAGTTCAAACGTATGTCAAGAGTGTGTATGATACAGACTATACGCCACCGAGACGCATTTATTCCTTTATCGGATCGAAGCAGTGCATTAAATATACCCTACATTTGACCCCTCTTAAACATTTTGGGGTAATCCACGATTGTGATTTATTCTTTTCAGACAGGAAAACATATTAACCTAGCTTGCCCCGTTAAAATACCACCCCCCCCGCCTCCCGCCTCCCGTCACCCCACCCTTCCTTTTCAGCGGTTCACACACTGTATCGTTACAGAATCTTTTCGTATTTCAAATGATATATATGTACCAACCTAATCTAATACAAAATCTACCACTGAGACGAATTTATTCCTTTATCGGATCGAAGCAGAGCATTAAAGGCATTGAAGACTCGCCCCAAACCGCGTGCCGCCCTCTGTAAAAAGTTAACTTTCGTTGCTTGCACGTGAAGTTTTCTTCTTGTCGCTACAAAATGCAGACAGTAATGAAACGTGATACCTTGTTACCTTTTATCTAGACCTGAGATGTCCACGTTGCTATGTACACTGTGTTGTGGGTATTGACCGCAGCTGTTTGTATTGACTGTACACTCTAGTGTCTAATTACCGACGGTAGCAAGCTGTGTGTGTGTAGTTTCTGGGATCGATGGTTGTGTCTAACACTTCTTTTACACCTCATTTGAAACTAGGTCAGATTAACGGCATCAGACGTTTCTTTGTGCGCTAGTCTTCACTCCCTTTAAATATACCCTGTATTTGACCCCTCTTAAACACTTTGGGGTAAGCCACGATTGTTATTAATTCTTTTCAGACAGCAAAACTTATTAACCTAGCTTGCCCCGTTACAATACCCTTCCCCCGCCTCCAGTAACCCACTCGTCCCTTCCTGCGGGTCACACACATATAGAATCTGGGTCGTATTCAAGTTCAAATGATAAATGTACCATCCTATACCCAGGGAGTTGTTATGGAAACATAACAACTTCCTGCTATAACATTGCATCACTGAATGCATGCTCGGGTTAAGACTATATTTTTTAAGACCATATTTATTCTTTCACAAACATGTAAATACTGCTCAGGGTAGACTTAATACAGATTCAATTTCGCCATGTTTCGTATGTCCGTGTGCATCTGAATCAACAAGTGTATATATATGGTTTAAATTCATAATTGATATGTGTATCTTCTTGAGAACGTAATATATTTTGGTAAAGGTCAAAGGTCATCTTTTTTAAAAACTCCAAAAGTGAAGCTATCAAGATCTTCACACTTAGTATGTTCATGCATCTTCGTGAGTTCCAGAGCTCAGGTGGTTTTCTGTCAGCAAAGCCATTGTTTGGAAACTTTGTAAACTCGAGAGCTATACCAAATTAAATCATGAATGAATTCGATGAGAAAGGTACACAAGATCCACCATAACTGCAAGAATTTTCAGGATCTCTTAATGAAAACAGTGGTCAAAACTTGAAAATTTTGTTCAATGTTCTCATATAGACAACGTGACAAAGAGAAGATATTACTGTAGAGTCTCTGGTTAAAAATAATTTGATGAAATCGTTAGAATACCTCGAAATCATAAAGCCTAACATGATCCTCTTATGGTAGCTTCTCAGATGTTGACATCAATACGCCGAATCGTTCACCTCAAGAAACATGCCGAAATGCAAATTGAGAGCAATATCTTTCTCGATATGTTAACAAAACGTGATCTGGATGTTTTGGTGGCTTAAGTCAGAGTAAACACAGATGGTAGTATATATGTGGTGCGAAAATTAGATCAACTGAGGAATTTTTAGACCACTTTAGGCCTTCCAAAAATAAAGTATGAAAATAGTTTTCTGGTTATACAGAAAGAGGCCAAGAAATCTTCATGGTCAGGGTACGGATATCTGAAGGTGCCATGAATGGCTAACGTATCAACTATATCCAATGATGACTTGTTTTATTTAGTGAGAACTTCTACCAGAACTTAAAGACTACATTACTTTGACGATTTGGAGTGTAATGAGTCAATGGGAAATTATATGGAGTATGCTACCTTGTTGTTCAAAACCTACTTAATCGGCGTTGGTTTGAAAATTAGCAATCATCAGGATAGATTATTGGCGGGAAAAAAAATCAAGTTATGGTGTGGTGCATATAGGACATGTTATTCGAGAACTTCTACCATCCTGTCGGTCGAAAAGGTCTACCTGTTCACTAGCCGTCTTTGAAAGATGATACGACATCTGTGTTTCAGGGATTTGCTTTTAAGGTAATATCGAAAGGGAAAAAAACCCTATATATTAACCCATGGAGCGCCATTTATGAAACATCACGAGTAATGGTTAAATAGCATGTATAGTGACTATCAAATTGAAAAGGAATATGGCTGTGATATTTTTTCTGTAACCCCATGCGTGAGCAGTTTATTGTTCGGTTGGGCGAAGTCAGTGTGCCAATTAAGGTCATCAATATTTATGGCTTAAAGCCAAAAAAATGAATTATAGGATAAACAACTACCGCTTTGTTACATTGCGTTATTTTGTTTTTACTGTAGATTTCAAAAATGTATATTACATATCTCTCCTAACTGATAGTCGCTCGCTCCTTATGACGTGGAGGATTGTGAGTGGATAACCGAAATTAATGAATCTCGCAAGATCGATTAGGACTTTAGCATACCAAAAAGGTTTTTGTTTTAATTTTCGCCCCTCCCTAGCTTACAGGAATCGCGAACTAAATCGTACATATATTCAGCCACTGCGACGATGAGGTGCATGGTGAGGGTGGGGTGTCACGGGGTGGCGGTTTGATGCCGGTGGGTGTTGGGTAGTGCGGGAGGATTGATCATAAGAGGGTGTGTTACATCAAGGACGTGACGTCATAAACTAAAAAACAAAAAGACTAATAAAATAAAATGAAATATTCACACTCCACTTCATAAAGTTGAAGTTATGGGACCAGTACTACTGTGTACCTGCTATAAGTGTATTGCTTAGGCTTATAGGCTAAGTATTTTTTATTTGAAGAGGTACCTGCCAGAGACGAGACGAAAGAAGGCCAGGGGGTTCTAGCGACCCCGGGTCCGAAGTAAATAAGGGTGCCCGAGAAAAAGAAAAAGAAATTAATAATAATAATAATAATAATAACAACAACAACAACAATAATAACAATAAAAACAATAGTTACAACAATAACAATAATAATAACAACAATAATAACAACAACAATAATAACAACAATAACAATAATAATAACAATAATAATAACAATAATAATAACAAAAACAATAATAACAATAATAACAACAATAACAATAATAACAATATTAACAACAATAACAATAATAACAATAAAAACAATAATTACAACAATAACAATAATAACAATAATAACAACAATAACAATAATAACAATAAAAACAATAATTACAACAATAACAATAATAATAACAACAATAATAACAACAACAATAACAATAATAACAACAATAACAATAATAACAACAATAACAATAATAACAACAATAACAATAATAACAACAATAACAATAATAACAACAATAACAATAATAACAATAATAACAACAATACTAATAATCACAATAATAACAATAACAACAATAATAACATTAATAACAATACTAATAAAATATTAAGGAAAGATGCCGAGTGCTCTGTAAAATAATTTTTCCAGACGGCCTGTAAAAATTCACACGATGAGCTGATACTAAGTATACCTTGCCCGGTTGGAGACCACCTGCTCGCTATTGAACTTAACAGTGATTCGACCTTTAAGGTTACTTTAACACAAGTTGACGTTCACCTGACGTAACCGATGTGAAAAGCCGGGCAGCTAAATGTTATCGCCAAAAACCAGTCTGCGATCTGTTTATCGATACGTATCATCCTAATTATATAGAGATAACGTCAGCCCAGTGATTAATAAACAAAGCAAGCTGAGTGAAAAACAAAATTGCCTAAAATTCAATCTGCTATATTTTGTTAATATGAAGAAGAAAAAGCACTCATAGGGTATATGCAATTAAAAATTAAAACTTGATCTGGAGAATCAGTTGGAATTTTTTAAAAGGTTATGTTGGCTAATTGGTTGAACCAACGCACTTTAAGCACAATTTTTTAGCGGTAACGTTTTCGTTTTTCTTTATATTTTCTTGCGGCTGATCGGCTTTTTTAAATAAAGGTTAACAATTTTCTCCTTACATTACAATACTTTAATTTTTTAGATAATTAGTGTGGTTTTTATTATATACATATTGATTCTAACAATACGATAGGCCTACGCGATATCTGGATTTTCAAGGAATCCCAATTTTCGGGAAACAACTAATATTTTGAAAAACAAGTAGGACCGCATTGAACCAGTGACGTGCACATGATTTCAGGGTTGGTAGGGTGGTGGTTGTGGGGAGGGGGGGGGGACTTAGATAATGGCATGTACCTTTATATAAAGAACAGAGGCAGATGCACTAAGGATGTTTATACAGGAAGGGTTGTGGTCTTAGGTTCGTCGGTAGGGGTATTTGGAGTTGCTCCTACGAAGAATATCCCTATCTTACAACATTAATGAATCGCACATATTAGGAGCAGCGAAACGTTTCGTAATCACATATAATTGAAATGTCCTACATTGATATTTCATTGAATAAATGGAATATTGCACAACTGGACATGGAATTGGACTTTGACTATTTAGCTATTTGAATCGGAACTTTTGACCAATTGGAGTTCAAATTGGATAGAATGATTAGTTGGTACTTGGACTACTGGAATTGGACTATTTGGGCTGAATTCGAAACAAGGACTGATTTCGAATTGGACTCCGGCCACATGCGGACTTGGAATTTAGGCTGCTTGCTCTCATTTCAGAGTTGGACTGTTAGAATTGTAATACTGGACATTGACATTGGACTTGGGCTGTCACTTGGGTCTGACTTCGAATTCGCCTGGCCGCGAGGATTGACTCGTATTAGAATCGGGCCGCAATTAGACCTCGAACTGTGCTAAGCTACTCTGTAGCCTACTCTTAATTTGACTGTTGGAATTGGACGACTGGACATGGAAGTTGACTTGGACTATAGTTGAATAACAAGTTTGGACTATTGGAGTTAACCTTGAAGGGAATTCAAAATTGGACTATAACGTTGGATTATCGCATTGCACTTTTGGAAAAAGGAATTTTGAAATATATTTGAAATCGAATTATTCGAATTGCTCTTTGAATCAAATTGAACTTGGACGTTTCGACTCGGTTTAGTCTCGGACGGAATTCGACTAAACAGTCGGCGTGAGCTTCTCGGGCCTTCGGTAATCAGGTATTCGATTCTGGCTGCTTTGGCCGCGGAACTCGTATCGGACTTGGACTCGGAGTTTGATGTCGACCTTGCACTTATATCTACTGGAGTTCACTAACAGCCATGACGAAAACAATTACACTGAAAAGAGGGAACTATACTGGCGTGGTGCAATGCACACAATGTGTACGTTGAACTGGAAACAGACTGTAGGACTACAAACCGACAACAAGCCTTCGACAACAAGCACTTTTGCAAAAATTCCCACAGAATGATCCTTTGTATATTATTCTTTGCGGTTACTACTTAATTAATACACTGTCAAACAACCATTGTTCAATAACTGCATCAACAATAGCTAATTCCGAGCAGCGTATAAGTTTTTTTTACCAAAAAAAAAAAACGCAATATATATTGTATGATCCTAGATCTTTTGTACGGATTAAAGCTGTTTATATTGCTGGGATGCAATTTTGCATCCACCCACTTGAGACATTTTTTTTCTTACTGCTGCACCGGGACCAGTTTGCGCCTTTGCTACGCCCCCGTGGACCCGCAAATCTGCCCAATCTTTCTAACTAAGAGATATATGCGACTAAATAATTTCATTGAACATAATTATCGAGTAATTAACCCTTTCATCCAATACTGAGAAATTTGTGTCCCTTTTCCGTTTCATTTAGTGTGGGTTCTATTTGATATGGAAACCTTTTATGTACCTTGTTCCTATGGCAATATCGGCGTACCAAAGAAACAACTTATTACCTTGAACTTATGACCGTGTGTGTGTTTTTTTTATCTCTATAAGAATAAATTATGACATCATGACTCAAATAAAAGCAAAAATCAACAGAAATTGCAATTTTAGTAGAAAGCTGTCCAAAATGTGAAACAGTGGAAATTATCATTTCTATAATTTATAAGAGCAGGAACACAAAATAGAAGGAAAAAAATAATACTATGATCAATCATATATAGGGATTCCTCTTGCGTTCATTCAGTCTGAAATATCCCTTTCTGACTGGCTATCCAACATAGGCGATACAATATCATTATAGAAATAAAATAATAACTGCATACAATAACAATAAAAGGAACTCATGCAAAAGGGAGAGAGGGAAAAAAGGGTAAACATCATCAAAAATATACCAAAAACGTATTGGGATGTATTATTATCTATTTCTAAACAAAAAGGAAGTTTCTCTGATCACTTTACTTTATTTGTTTGTTTGTACTGCTAATTTCTTTTTGAGTATCATCTTTGTTACCTCTATGTCTTTGTATGGTAATTATATTCGAATATTCCCTAATACCTCATTGTGAAGATAAAAAGGGGAACAAGACGTGTAAACAGTGTATGCGGATGCCACAAATAGCCTTCACGTGAAGACCTATATCTGTGTATGATATCGAACAGTCCGGAGTTATTCCCTCAAGGGCTTACTTAGCCAAAAAGTTTTAAAATGGGGGGTTGGGGGGGGGGGGTCCGTGGGAAGCAGAAAGGTAAACGGCGAGGAAAAAAAGCCCCTTCAACTTTGAGTGACGTAACAATCTGCTTTTACAGTGAGACACACTAGCTGCTTGTCTTAACGGAAACTTACAATTCAACGTAATAAAATACCAAATGTCTAGAAATATCCTTTAACCTTGTTCTCTTTAATATTCATGTTTATTTAGTTCCCTGTACTTCATGCAGTCGTTTTCCTTGCAGTTAGGGCTACAACCATGCGTATTGGGCCTACATGTTCTCTTCAGGTATACACATTACACAGTATATCACATACCTAACCAGTCTCGCACATTCACCATTTTCCAAGTTGGAGGGGTGTAAGCCACTTTGGGACCATCCAGCTTCTTTTTAAACCGACTACAGTGCAGAAAATGCAGCACATTTGTTTATTATTATACAACTGCATAATGTAATATACTGGGAGACCGTGGTAGTTGTGTGTGTGTGGGTGGGGGGGGGCGGAGAGGGGGGTCCTCGACAGCTGCAGCATTGTTAGAGAAAACACAAGACTGTTAGAAGAATGATTTACCTCCACGGAGTGTACTTCAGAGTCCTACAGTAGTTAAAGGGGACAAAGTCAAGAAAGTGATTTTAGTTACTTCTTGACCTCTCGAAGCGAGTTTAAAGCACACAAAATGCACAGTACAGAGAGGATTTTTTTTCGAAAGGTAAAGCGTTTAGTAGGGGTACAGGTGGGGGGGGGGGGGGAAGGTGATCCAGGGGGAAATCCCCTGAAGCTGCAGCGTTTTTGGTGTATTTTCTGTTCTCCTGTAGCGAGGTTGAGATTCGATCAAGCGTTTTGGTTTTCGAGCCCTGGCTCTATGTTGGATTATCTTTTTAAAGGAAAAAAGGTATTTTATGTAAAACTCAGTTCCCAGCTCGGCCTTGCTTTGTTGATTCGTCTGCAAACTGCTGTGTCACTATATATGACTCATGGTAAACCAAACGGAAACAAAACAACAAGCACAAAGAAAAAGGGAAGAAGGAAAAAAATGTGCAAGCCAAAACAGGAACGCAGAGAAACGATATGGCAGTTTCACGTTCATGTTCAACTTTATGATACCCCAAAAGGGCAATTGCATGCTCGCATTAAAACATAAATATATAAGAAAGTATAAAAAAAAATATATACAAATCGACAAGGAGGATAAGACAAGTTAAGAGACAAAGAAGTTAAAGAAGATAAGTAAAATACCAGAAACATATCATGATTAACTAGAACTGTATTTGCCGGCAAATATACGCAGTATTGTATTGCGCGTGGAGTGCTTGCAGTATTAGGAAGAACTTTTCGGTTGTTGATGGGGTTATATTTGTGGGCGGACAACACACCAGGAAGTTAAGTCATTTAGGTACCTACAAAGAAAGGGCGCTTGTGAGCGAAGTGACGGGTTCAGAATAAGTTGACTATACGCAACTAGGCTCTGAAACTGCAAAAGTACAGAGACTGTACGAAACTTTAAATATAAACGTCCAGTCATGTAGGTATCGTTCTTTTACCAGAACTACAGCGCATTATACTATAAATAGATTGTTATTCAACAACGGTTTGTAGCAGCTTAAGGTATTTTCATCCGGCAACTATATACGAGGGATTATTGCAAAAGTAAGATCAACCCATAGGGTGTAGTTTGTTATCGACAAGAACGGTGTTAAGCTTAGCCTCAAGATAATGTTGAAATGATGAGTTCACCGTAAGGTGATTATCCGTAAAATACGACTAGCTTGTCTAATAATGGAATCAAAATGTTTTCTCATATCTGTACCGTCCATTTTCCCACCTCAACATTCAATGTAGCACAGCCACACACTGCAAATCACGGAATTATAGAAAAAAAAAGTAAGGATGCGGCTATGGATATTTACCTTTGTTAAATTTACGGAGACAATGAAATCCAGGGTTTCTCCTTATTAGCAAATAATCGATGTGGTCTTGTTAAGCAAGCTGATAATACAAGTATACTACACCAAGATACTTTAAGTTTGAGACGCATTCGACGACGCTGTCTTTAATGATGATCTCCGAGGGTTGGGTTCGTTTGTGACATTCCTAAAAATCAATTACCATCTCAGTTGTCTTCTTCACGTTAAGTTTAAGAAAGTTCTGATCACAAAAGGATTTATTTTGTGTAAGTAAGCACTATCGTCATCATTTTTAATCAAAGCGAATCATTGCAGTATCATCATCAGCAAACTTTTAGAGGACAGCTTTAATTTGATGAACTATAGCATCTGATGTGTACACAGTAAAAAAACGCTGGGCTAAAACAGTACCTTTGGGGTACACCAGTATTTGAAAATAATTTTTTTTGACACACAATTAGTTAATCTAATTATGACAACACGTGAACTGCTGGCGAGATAATGGAATATCCATAAAATAAGATCATGCGGAAAGTTAATGTTCAAGAACTTATTCGCCAAAACATGTTCAACTTGTTGGATTGTATTGAAGGGGAAAGAAAATTAAAACGTCTGACATAAATTCTAGCAGAATCTAAATAGTGTTGGATATGAAAAGGTTCTATCCGTTCCGTTCCATTCCGTTCCATTTATTGTTTTCTTTTCAAAACAGCATACAAGTATGAAACAATCAGTTTACATAACATCAGGTTAACAATATATGTCGTGGAGAAGGTATATAGACCTACGATAGCTTCATTTCTAAAGTTCGTCTATTTTTTTATGTCAAAAAACTGTTTTTGAAATTTAGTTTTATTGGGTGGTACTAAGTAATGTCGGATGTTAATAGGTAAGATAATGTAGTGTACTATTATATGCAAATAACTCAACGAGAGTTCCACATATGCTTTGGAAATTTCGGTGTTTCAATTTGGAGTATGTTGGTCGAAATTTTGATTTTGTTATCAACATATATCATCGAAAATTCGACGGATTATGGAGCAACATTTCCACCTACCCCCTAAAAAAAAATCAATGTCAGTCTGACTCTCTTTATGTTGACGCAAACAGAGCCTCCCCCAGTGTACCATCACTGTTCAAAGTGCAGGGTGGGGGGGGGGGGGCGCTAGCTTGGTCCTTGTTAGAATGTGCTTACGCATAGTGCATGGGCTCACCATGCAAAAATGCGACAAGATTTCAAATAATCACAAATTTTTGGGGAAATGCCCAATTTTACTGCTATTTTAAGAAGATTATTCATTTCCTTCGTGACATCATTGAAATTTCAGTTCAGAATGAGTCACCAATATTTTTTGGCTTCATAGAAAAACTTTTGTTTTTTCCCTATCTCAGCTCTGCATGATAATTTTCAAAAAGATATTTTTTCAAAGGATATTGCGTCTAACTTTTGAAAAGTTTTCTATAATACCGAGTAGAAAAAAATCAAAAACAAAACAGATATAGCAAAACAGTTTGAAAAGAAAAATAAGACGTGTTTCTGTTTCTTTCACAGAAGCCTTGCTTCATGCTACAACGGTTTGTATCAATTGGGCTTCTGTTGTGAGTTTGCGCATTACAGAAATGAGTGGTGCCAGGTCATGACAATAGCTGTTATACAACACCGTATATGGTGCAAGTGAGTGAGCCTTTTGAAATTAGTTCTTTGAAGCTGATAACCACAGATATATATTTTTTTTTCATATTTTAATATACTTCAACAGCTGACGTTAAATAGATAAAATAACTGTCGACCTCTAACATGTCTTCAAACTTCAACTCGTCTGTACGGAGTCAAGTCTGAAAACTTTGTGCCCAAACCTATCGATATTCCCGTCAACTCACAAGATGAAGATGTCCATTATTTTGATATTTCTTCAAGTATTTCTTACGTGTCAAGCTGCCCCAGCTCGTTTCATCAACACTGATGCCGTTGTAAGTTATTATGTTTCTTCTATTTTATTAGTTATGGTGTATTAATATCATGTTGTATGTATGTATGTATGTATTTTAGATCCTCCTGCAAGCAGGGATTCGCGAAGAAGCCTCATTGGCTTATCAAAGCCGCAAGCTGACCGAAGTCAGTCTCTTACATTCATATTAAACGTCCATGATTTTAAATTGTCGTTTGTCAACAACTCTGTAACTGGACGACATACGTTAATCTTGAAGTGACTCGAACCGGGGACCTTATGATTGCCAGGCACCGGCGTTAACCACTGAGCTAACACTCCTAGACTGAGCTACACTGAGCTAGACTCAGCTACACTGAGCTTACACTCCGTAAAATGTTATGTTGTCTGTCTTACATATCGTGTAATATTTCAAACTGTATACCCGCACGCCGCCTGTCTCTGATCAAATATATGAAGCTGCAAGTTTGCGTTAAGTTTAAAATTTGGCTCATTCTGAAATATCCATGTCATAATATTAAAAATTTTAAATATTTAAATATTCTAAAATAATTAGATACCAGGGAACCCTTCAACTATAATATACAACTAGAACTGGGGTTTTCAACAAGCAGCGAGCGGGCCAGATACGACAAAAGAATTCAATCAGGCTCCAAATGTGTGTTTTAAATATCTTTCATCTTTCTATCAACATTATTATAAAGTACAATTTGTGGCCAAATGAACGCATATTGCAGCTTTTACTAAACTATAGGCTACTACTATGTGGCCTGTGAGAAAGCACTATAGCAAAGTTTTGTTTATCATGAAAGAATCCGCCCCAAAATACTCATAGTATGTTTATATAGTTCAGATGGGAAAACACAATGGTAATCATTGTGTTTCCTCCGTTTAGCCCCCCCCTCCCTTCACCTACCTCCCCTATTTCTGCAACACCCTCCCACCCACACTTCCATCTTTGAAAAATATAAATGTTCTTTCATATTAATTTAGGTTTCTTATCATTTTGTTCAATCATTTACGTGGTGATTATGTATATTAAATGAAAGTGGTTTTTTTTTTGTTCATGTTCGCCTTGTTCATATTTTTCCATTATTTATGCTGTTTTATTATTTATATATTTATACTGTATTCCAAAAATTATGTCTGAAACTTTAATATCGTAGTGCTTACAAAATACATCTATTGTAAAATGAACGAGAATGGTATGTTTTTGATTGAGAATCGACACACTGTCAGTTAAACGGGGAGGGGGGGGGGTGCGGGTGGGGGGGGGTAACCATACAATATATGCGAAGTCAGCTAATCGGAAGTACATATTGTAACTTTGAATGCGATTATTCTCTCAGTTGATTACAAGAGAAAAAGGTTAACGTGCAATTCACGCACAAGCGATCACAGAAAAAAGAAATGATATTATAGCCTACAATAAAATTTAGATCCGATTTTTACCTGCGTTATGACGTCACATAACCGCCTGGTTTACCGAACCCTTAATAAATGTCTGTCAATAGCAGATATACGCTCATGACTGATCGTTATATTTTTCTAAAGAGTTTAAATTTATGGAAACTTGGACAAAAGAACGATTTCTAGAGAACACCGTTTTCGGGTTAAATTGTTTAGAACGATAGTGCGGAATATATATTGCTTCTTATATAGTGTTCAGTATTATACTATAATTAAAGTGTTGTATGAAAGTTGTTGCCTTCACAGTAATTCCAAAGAATATGGAATTTAAAATCTGTGAAAGAGTTACAGAATAATCATTCTTTGTAGCAGGTGAATTCTTTAAACTTCCATAAATGTGAAATCCTACTAACTTTGCTGCAAATATCGAGACTTTATCCTTTTAGTCTTATAGACATGCTTTTGGCTGAGGCTATACTATTCCTGTAAGAATGGAACTCATCTCTTAAAAGAATGATCGTTCATGGCACCCTGGTTTGCACAATCTTTGAATTAAGATTGCTTTGTTTTTTTAACACTAAAAATAATATAAAATAAAATGAGAATTAAGTATATACACAAATCCTTCGAACACTGCATATATCCCCTCTCTTAACATATCTTCGAGAGGAATGATACCGCGTTGTTCCTTAAGGAACGCCCATCGGATCCCACTTAAATGTTCCAGCTCTGACGTCCCTGATCACACTGTTCAGGGAATTTGCATATGAGAATCGGGACGTTCACAAAGTGAATCAGTAGACGAGGAGTATAGATTATGAGATGAATTAATAATGAAACGCAACCATCAGTTGACTTTGATGTTGCAAAAAAAGAAGAAAAGAAAAAAAAGTATTTAAAAATTATAATGTAAAGTTGCTATAATCTTTCGTTCGAAACAGGAATGGCTACGATACTTTGGTTACTTGGAGAACCAGAATAATGGCGAATCGGTTACTTTAAAACAGTATCAAAATGCATTGGCACAGATGCAGAAGAACTACAACATCCCAGTGACCAGGGACATAGACCTTCTGACCGAACTGGAGATGTTACTACCTCGTTGTGGGGTTCCAGACATTGTAAGAGAGTCTGAGGATGGAGAGAGAGAGGAGGAGGAGGTGGAGGAGGAGGAGACAGGCATTAATAAACGATACGTAGTCACCTCTAACAGATGGAATAAGGCATCTGTCTCTTACAGGTCAGTAATCGTTCATGAAAAGTAAATTTCATACCCTGGGGTGACAATTTTCGTAATTGTTATAGTATTTATTCAAAATGTCGTGAATATAATTCTTCTATTAGACACAAGTTATTTGACTAAGACGGATAGTTTACCAACTGTGGTTAATTCAGACAGTGATTGAGGCTCTCATTAATAATGTCATTGAAACATCATATGTGGATTTCTATGCAAAATACCCCCCCCTCAACCTTTTCTTCGGCGGTTACGCGCCTATACTGCGCGCTGACTTAGCTCGACTACCCGGGTCTTCAATAATGAGTTTAGAAATTTTGCGTCTAATTCAGTTGGAGAATAGTGACCATACCTGCTAATCTATATTGAGAAGCATAACAAATTTTTTTTTATAGCGTTTGTCACTCACTGTTTGTAATGATCTTTTTCATAAATAAGGGTGACCAATGATAGCGACGAAAAATTAATAAAAAAAATAGCTGAATATAAAACCAAATAATCATTACGGCACAATGAATAAGAAATACTTCCAAAATACTTATCTGCTGTAGTTTTTGTGACCAACTAGTAACAGAAATTTTCAAACAGGATTTTCTGAATTTGTTTTCCCCTCTAAACAAACCTTGTCTTTTATTTCCTGTAGGCTCTCCACATTTTCAAACGATATGCCGGTGGCTACACAACGTGCCCTTGTGCAAGAGGCTTTCAGGGTTTGGGACGCCGTTATTCCTCTTACGTTTTACGAATCAAATGGTCCAGTGGCTGATATAAATATCGGGTTCTTCTATGGTGACCACAATGATGGCCGCCCGTTCGTCGAAAATGTCATTGCGCATGCGTTCACTCCATATTATAGTGACAGAAGCGATTCTTTGAGTGGGGATATACATTTAAACGACGCAAACAAATTTTCCGCTGATGCCAACGGTGATGGTAAGAAAAGTTTGGTTTTTTTCTGATTTGTTAAATCTATTACATGTTGTCATGATCTTCACGATCTATAGTTTCAAATTTAATATTTTTATTGGTCAAAAAGTTACGAATGTCCGACCGAAAGTCTCCAAATTTCAGACAACTTTATAACTTCCAAAACGACAGCTTTTCAAGCGTCATGGACGCTGCAATCACATGTTTGAACAGTTATCAAACTGAATGGAATAATAATAGAGTAATCTATACCATAGGATTAGAAACATGAGATACGCGGGAGGGGCAGGTGCAGTTAGCAGACGCTGCGTTTGAACGTCAAGGGAGCAGGCGGATGTTTCTGCGCCCTTACGTCTGTCCCCCCTCCCATCCCTAAATAACGATGCATTCCTTCAGACTGTATTGAATCCTTTTGCAAACCGAAGAGCTGGCTATCAAATGATCCTTTTCAAAGACTTCAAATATGACATTTCAAGAACTTCAAAACAAAAGTCGAAGTTTTCAGTTGTCAGTTGTGAGTGAAAATTTACAATTTAGAGAAATAAAACATAGCCTGTCGACACAGTTTTGACTATAGAAATGTTAGACAATTTAAGCAAATGTTGAGTTACAAATTTATTTCTTCTATTCCAATTTTTTTTCCTTACCAAATTTAGGACTTGACCTTCTTGCTGTTCTGGTTCACGAGATCGGTCACTCCTTGGGTATGGATCATTCATTTCAGATAGATGCTGTCATGTACGAAAAGTACGGAACATTAACACGGCTGACTGCTGACGATATCGCTGGTGTGCAGTCTATTTACGGTAAGGACATGTTTAATACTGATCAACTCATTCATTTACGATAACACGGAGGTTATTGGGTTTGCGGCATTCATATACGTAGACGATATGAGGTTATGCTTCATAAATGTAGTGTTATTCAACATGCGTCGAACATGTACTAACGTAAAGTGTTATCTAGGATGTATCGAACATAATATTATAACATGTAGTGTTATTTAGCATTTATCGAACATGTAAATAGCATGAAGTGTTAGTCAGTATGTATCTAACATGCATGTGCGAACTTCAAGTGTAATTTAGTATGTATCTAACATGTAATAGCATGTAGTGTTATTCAGCATGTATCTAATATGTGATAGCATGTAACGTTATTCAGTATGCATCTTACATGTAATAGCATGTAGTGTTAGTCAATATGTATCTAACATGTAATAACATGTAGTGTTATTCAGTATGTATCTAACATGTAATAGCATGTAGTGTTAGTCAGTATGTATCTAACATGTAATAACATGTAGTGTTATTTAGCATTTGTCTAACATGTAATATCATGTAGTGTTATTCATCATTCATCGAACATGTGATAACATGTAGTACAGTATTATTAATGTGGTACAACATAACATTTCAACCTTTTATTTGTTTTTGTTTATCTATTTGTAGGTGCTAATCCAGTTTCAATACCCACTTTACGGCCTATTCAGAACCCAATATCGACATCATATGATGCGGTGTACTATAAAGATAATGCTGTTCATTTGATAAAGGTAAGCTTTATTTTTACAGACCAGACCCGTAAATTTAGATTGTCGAGAGGCAGGAGTGGGGACTGGGTGGGGTGGGGGGGAGGACTTATTTTCAAGTGTATATTCTTTACTCAGATATATATATATATATATATATATATATATATATTCCCTTCCCTTCCGCTTCCTTCTTAAGTTAATGAAGAGATGTGGCTGTAAATTGGATTCAATCAATATAAATCTTCAATGTACATTCAATATCTTCTAATATGTTCGGTGACTCCCCCCTTTTCCCCCTTCCAACCTAAACACCGGCATAATTAACGTTTGGTGTAAACTTTCCCGTTTTATTAAGATGTTTCGTTCTTTGTATGTCATACTCAATGATGGGATGGTTTTAGATTATCTTACAAAATCCCCCTCGACACAATTGAATTTGTTAATGGATAATTGCATACTATACCACATATATCTTACCTATTACACCAAGAAACTTATCATATAGCAGTAAATGTTCTCCCCTGTTACCAACCACCTCCCCACAAAAAAACAAAAAAACACACACATTGTCGCTTCTCCACCTCTTTAACAAAGTAAACAATCGTTTCGAGTCATTAAGCTGATAACGCGGTTCAACACACACACACATATGTAAATAAATATTTGAATATCTGAATATTCATTTTTTTCATAGGATGACACATTGTTCCGCCAGTTACCTGCAGGTGGTAGCTCTCAAGAATACGCTCTTCAGTATGTTTTACCAACCGTACCAGGAACTATCGACTCTGTGACTGTCCTCGGTAGTGACTACATCCTCATTCAAGGTATGTCCTTATTTCTACCGGGAAAAAACTGACTATTTTACTGTTCAAATTGATAAGAATTAATATAGTTAATCTTAATCTACATAAAACTACAGGAAATAATGGAATTGAAATAGCAATATTTGAAACTTACATCCGCAAACATCTTATCAGTAGTTGTTGAGAATTAGATATGCAAATTAAAAGCAAATAATACAGCATTTGTGGGCTAAGAACATTAATGTATTGGATAAACGATTAATCTGTTTACTCAGTGAATTGGAAAAAGATAAATTACATGAAAAGACAGATATCTTCTACGGGTAAGGTTTAACCAATTGCGAATGAACCGTAACTGATGTGGTCAGCAGTAGCTTGCAAAGCAAAGAAAACCATTTTCTTTTTCTAAGAAAGTTGTCACCTACCGACGAATTACCTGTCTTTCTATAAAGATTTCACATATCCAGTATAAGCTATGATGCGTACGTATAAAGAGCGAGACGCCAATAAAAGGGCGTATCCCGATGAAATATGGCACGAAAATTCATTCTTTTCATTCTATAAATACAGTTTTTTCAGGTTCAAATATAAGCCATCATACCACGGATCTCTAAAGGTTACTTCTTTCCTTATTTTGCGAACAGGTCATCAAATCTGGAGGTTTGATAGTCAGTGGATTGTTCGTGAAAGTTACCCGAAATCTCTCTTCGAAATGGGTCTTCCCGACAGTGTGGACTATGTGTTTGCAATGCCGTCTGAAGATGCTTTGTACTTCTTCAAGGAAACTAATTACTACAAGCTTGAAGCTGGCCACGAATTCGTCGGTGGCGCACAGCCGATCGTCACCAAGTTTGGGTCGGCTGCCATTGACGCAGACGCTGCGTTTGCATACGACAACGGTAAGTTTACGTCATATATGGATGTGTTATTTCTGGAACCACGGGGGAACGGCGGGCGATGGGTGGGTTGAGGTCGTCTGTGGGGACAGGACGGTGAACCACATTGACATTATAAGAGAACACGTTGAGGAGGGTTAGTGGTGGGGGAAGGGGGCTTTACGGGTATAGCAATATATATCTTTATGTGGGAGTGGGTTACGAAACAGTACCGTACAGTCAGTGGGTAGTGTATTTGATTATATTAATCCACTTGCATTTACTATGCTTTGGTAGTTAGCAATCCAAAATCTGCCGCACTTTCTACCCTCCGAAAAGGTTTCTTTGAAAAAGGATAAAGTTATTATGGTTTTCGTAATGAATCTTTCAAAGAGTAAAGTTGAATTCAGCTATGATAAATATAAAATAATAATCAATAATGTCTTTCTTTTCTCCTCCTTTCAGAAATCATTTTTCTTCAAGATACACGCTGCTACTCGTACGACCTAACTTCGGGAAGTTTACATGGACCTCGCGACTTCAGTCAAGATATGAACTTTACAAAGTGTGGTTCTTTCAGACTACTAATATCCCCTATAGTTTTAATGGTCGCGCTCGTCTTTAAATACATCTTCGTGTGAAATGTTAACGGAAGAAGGACCGCACCATTTGGTGATAGAGATGAACGGACGAATAAGGTTCTAAGCTATCGGGTAGCACTGTAAAGAAGAAAGTCAAGACAGTCACGGTTGCCGTGGTGATGAGCATTAGATGTAAAGTCTTCGATACTGGACGTAGTCTGAATCCGAATGGATAGACCAGGCGGAAATGACGTCAGTATCTACTTTTCCTTACAAAAGTCGCAAAAAAGTAGAGACAAGTTGAGGAGGAAAGAAAAGAGCGCCAATGTAACATGTGAGAGATTTTTATCATTGCTGTGAATTGATCAGAGGCCGACAGAATCCAAGTTGGGCTTAATTAGGTGGGATTAAAATTATTAAAGGGGTAGAATTAAAAATCAGCATTTCTATCTCGACGTTATGATAATTATTATGATAAGTATTATTATTAGTAGTTGTAGTTCTAGTATTTTTATTTTTAGTATTATATTTGTATTATTAAAATGAGTTTAGTTAATTGCGATCGCATTGTTAACGCTGGGATTTCAAGCACATTTAGTCATTCAAATTTTACCATCGATCAAAACCTGTTTAGGAATCGGCGATATCGCGGTGATATCGCGGTTTGTATATGATTTATTCGTCGGAGATATCGCGGTTTGTATATGGTTTATTCGTTAATAATTTGATGCTGGAAAATATTGAACGTAAACAATCGACGGATTATTAACAATTGAACCTTTCACAGTGCGGAACGTATTAGTATGCGCAGTTCTATGCGCAGGATGATCGCTGAAGATGCACTTTGTATATTGATGAAGCACACGGGATGTTACTTAACTGCGGTTGGGTATCTTAAAGCAAGCACAAGACATATATAACGGATATGAGGGAGGGGAGGGGTGGGCGGGGGTCGGATAGGGCATTGATAATGAGGTAGAGAGGTAGATGTAGGATAAGCGAGGAGCGGCTGCGTCGAATACATCACCTTTAAAGGGTAACAGATAGAGTGTATATGCCGCGCTTTGAATAGATTGCCAATTTCAATTATTCACTTCTAAGCGTTAACTTTCCACTGGAAGATCACCAGTGTTATGTATTGTTCATAACTTAATGCCAGGGCTTAATTGGTTGTAAGAGTAAAAACTAATCAAAAGAAAGAGATAATTTAGCTGAATTGTTTGTATACTCACGTTATGAAATTGTAACACGTATCCCCACATAATGGTGTATGAACTATAACAACGTTTGCCGATTTCTTGGATTATACTATATGATAAATATTCATCGTTTGTCTAAATTGTTATATGTTTATACAGATTAATGTACACAACAAAGGAAAAAAACAACGCAATCTGGATATTTCTTCTTCTCAATAACAAAGTGTCATCTTTGGCCAGATTCTATAATGATGTATATAAACAAAAAGAATTAAAAAGTTAATTATAATGATAATTAAGGGAACACACAATATTATTCCCTGTTAATAATCTATGACTAACTTTTGTTATTAAGACTAATTTATAACATATTTCTATGTAATATTTATTTTAAGAATGAAATTATTCTCGTTGTTACCATACTTTTATTACTTTTTATGACAGAATAAACTTTCTACTGAAGAAATCAATATCATTTCTTCCTTCCTCTTTCTTCAAAATATATTATGTGTTTGTACCTTTTACTTTGCTAGAGCCAATAGCTCTTCGTAGTGTGTCATTCGAGAAGTGGAGGGGGAGGGGGAGGGGTGGGGTGCCATTGATGGCAAGCCCCCCCCCCAGTTTTGTGGAAAAGTTTCGAATTTTCCAAATTAGAAGTGCCCTTGCATTTATGGTAACAAGATTACTCTTCTACCATTCTTGCAAGTTCTAAAGTGCCCCTTTTCTTATCTTATTCCTTTTAGATAAACAATAGATAACTGAAGCTTTGAAGTGCCATGTTTTTGACAATTATGGGACATGTAAATAAAATAGTGACCTTTTGGTGACAAACATTAAAAAACAAACACACTGCATATGAACTCAATCACTTGGCATGTCCACTGTAGCAGCTTTTAGAGTAAGCGACTTCAAAAGTTACCTCTCTCAGGGAATTAATAACCGGGTTCCCTTTAACGTCTCCTTCTCAACCCCCCCCCGCTTCCCCCGCCCTCCACCTGCTCCCATCACTGCCCTCTCTTGTCAATTATACGTGATTGAATCAATGATCAACACAGGCATTCCTTACCCACCAGCTTGCACTTCACGACACATATACATTTATCACCTTTCTTTTCTAAAAGTCAACTATAAAACATCACAGGTTCATCAATCAAAGTGGCCGAACTGCCGAGTCTAGGACACGGAAAAGTAGCGTATAGGGTGGCATGCTCCTATTAGAGCCTATATCCATTCGCTCGATTGTTCTCCTTCAGGAAAAGTGCCAAAAAGCAGCAGGAGAACATCTTTTTTTGACCTAATATCAATCATGATTGTGGCTTGCATGTTGAAGAGCATGAATGGAAGTACATGTGGTGAGAAAATTGGGTCATTTGAGGCAATTTTAGATTCCTTTAGGCCTCCCAGGAGCAGCGTAGGAAAATTGTTTACCACTGAGTGAAGAGGTTTGTTTACAAGTGGCGAAAACTTTCGGCTCCGATAGCAAAAAATCTACATGGTCATGATACGGAAAATTGATGGTGCTATGAAAGGCCAACTTGTCAGCTATTCGGTGATGGGTAGCGTTTAGCTAGTGAAAACTTCTATCCAAACTTAGAGACCACATTACTTTTGTGATTTAGTGTGTAAGTCAATGGGGCTTTTAATGGGCGTATGCTACCTTAAAGCTTCTTAGAAGTTTACACAGATATCAAGAAGTGCTCATGGTCACATGTTATATCATTACGATTGCGTGATTATTTACTATACATAATAACGATTCAAATATTTAGACCGCCGAGATGGAATGCAATATGAGGGCTTTAACTATAGTTTTCATGAAGTAAGTTAGTAAAAACTGAACTCGCGACTAGCAATGACTCATAGTAAAAACAAAGAGAAAAAAGAAGAAATAATAATGATAAAAAATATGCATTACTTCCATAGACAATGTTCGTTACGTTCGTGATGGAATCAAAGAATCAAAGAAAACACCTTTGCAACCTCAGGTCCTTGGAGCCGACTGTAAATATTACATTTTAATATATAAATATATATATATATTTGGTTTTGCTCTGGGTTATATTTTAAAGAGATAAGTTAGTCTAAAATTTCGCAAAACAAAATTAACGTCACATAGCAAGTAAAAAAAAAACACCTTTGTGCCATCTTGATAGCTTGTTTTGTTGCTGAGCTATAAGAAAATATTACGTTTATTTAGATAAGTAAAATGCGCAATAATTTGTGCTGTCATACATGTACGACGCATCAAACTGGTTTTCTTTTTAAAAGATTTTTCACTGATGTTATGAGGACCCCATACATAAATGATGAAAAACAAGTGTTTTATTGTGGTGAAGTCACTTGATCACGTATTACCAATATAAAATAACATCCCTTCACATGATTGAATAAGTTTGAAGCCATATATAACCATTTCAAATTTAAAGAATAAAAAACCCAGCTGTTGGTGTAGTCTATGAATGACGTAATATGTGATTGCGCAATACACTCGATCCAAATAAAGTTAATAAACTAATATTTTATATCTCAACAACGTAACAAGCTATTCAGCTGGGGGGGGGGGGAGTTGTGGCAATCTGCTTCGTTTCACAAGCTCTGTGTTATTTTCTTAATATTTAAGTTCTCAGCCTTCGTTATACATGCAATAAAACAATTTATAGTCTAATCCTATTCAGATATTACACAATCATCCAGCTATTTAAGATATATATAGCCCCTAAGAATGATATAAAATGATTTAAAACAAAAAAAATACAATTTAATATAATCACCTCGGGGAAGACAAAATATTCCACATTGCTAGGTGGCGAGCTCGTGATGTCAATATTTTATCTTTCACTGTAAATGTTTTTTTTTTTAACGTGTCGTACCTAGTGACATGGAAGCGGGAGGGGGAGGGGGGCAAGCTTGACCGAGATGTGCGAAGCAGAGCTACATCAGGTTAGCAACAAATGAAACTAGAGCAGACTAGTGAATGATAGAGGATAGAGTAGGAGTAAAGAAGACAAACAAATCATATTTCAGACTGGAGAGGGTAAACAAAAAGTAGACAACAGAATACCAGGTGCGGCCAGAGGAAGGAGAGGGGGGGGGGGGAGCTGACTTCACTGAGAGCCTGTCCCAGCCCTGACAAAACCCACCCTTCCAGGAGAACATAGCCATGATAAAGGAGAAAACAGAAATCCCTTCCCAGGGGTTTGGCTGTTCCCCGGAAGTGAACTTTACTTCCGGAATGTGACTTACTTCCCTCTGATGCACCCTTGATAGACTCGACCGAATGTGTCTGTTTATGAAATCATCTTGTGTTTTTTATTCAAAGGTATTACTACGCTTTCACAATCTCGTTGTGTATTTGTCCATAAAATTAATGGAATAAATGGAATATTGGGTTAGCTGCCAATTATATTTTATCATAAATTTACTAAACTGCATCTTTTTGTAAAATTAAAGAAAGAAAAGACAAGTGTCCTCATGTTCGACTCATTCGCAATGATGACGTCACTTACATCTTTAAAAAACAATTGGAAAAGAAAAGAAAAAGGCATATTGGTCGCCGAATGTGATTTTCAACCTAACATTGGAGAAAAACAATTTACAATATTTGTTTGCAAAAATCAAATTTAAACAACGGAAATATTCCCTTCAAAACAAACACTGCAGACTAAGTGATATAGCCAAAAAATTCTAAAACAAAAAAATATATATTAAATTTTTCACTCGAGTTTGCAGCTTGCACGCACTGCACGCACGCAACTGCATGAATATATGACTGGGTATTATTGATCAAACAATATATTGAAACTTTCTGAAGCTTGACTTGGCAATGTTTCTTATCAGGGTATTGATCAGTTCACCAACAAATGGATAATTTGTTAGATCCGGGAGTTGTTATTTTGCCGCATTGTCGGAAAAGAAGTGTTTTCGAAAGCATCAATATCATACATAATCAAATCGTGGAATTTGCCTTATAAGTAGTTTTAAACCTTTTTTTCTTCTTCTTTATGAACGGCTGCAATGAATGGTGATGGCGTGACTAACTGTAAATGAAAAAAAACAAACAAACAAACAAACAAATGTAACATTGCCATTTTATATGCTATGAATTTCATAAGATATATTGTAAGTTGAGGGAATCAGTCGATACCCCCCAAAAATTCCCTGCAGCTAGTTGTGAGTCCGTGCACGCACTCCTATTCTACTTTAGTGACTTGTACTGTTATAACGCCCTCGTTTGGATTTGCTCTCGTACTTGGGGCATTTTGAATATTGTCTAGTACCAAATTAAGTACTCACACTGGTGCTTAAAGTCTTGTAATCACACCAAGGGGTATTCTATATATGTGTGTTAACTCGTAGTAATTCTGCTACAAGTCTCTATCTGCAACTTACCAAGAAGAATAACCTGTTGGTATGCGCATGCGCAGTAACTGTGCGTCATTCTCATCAAACCGTTCAAATATTCAGACATTGGTTACCACATGACAACATTTATCCTACGCTTAGGTAACCTTACGAACCGTAGTGAATGCAGGTTTAAGTAGACCTATATATCTACCTCTTGTTGCTGCAGTAGTTACTGGTCATCAGGTCATGGCTGGCTAGGGTCACCAGGATTTACCGGTGCTGTGGCCGAGTGGAATGAATGAAAACCTCGAAATGTATATCTTATGACATTTTGCACTTTACAAGGCGTGTTTGTGGTGGAACAGCAAGGGCGTAGGAACCGGGGGCTGGGGGGGGGGGCGCCAGCCCCCCAGTGAAAAATATGGAGGGACGGAAGTATCATTCCGCCCCCCCGCTTCGCAAGTCAGAAAACCCCTTTTCATTTCTCAATAAATGATAACAACATTCGTCATTTTAGCAGAAAACATTTTGGCAGAAAAAAATCTCATTTGGAGCACCAAATTGCATCTTAGGCCAGGTGAAAATGCAAAATTATTTACAAAATGGAGTGGGTGGGTTGAAGTGTGCTATATTGCACCAAATTACATCTGAGGCCACCTGTGGACACCCCCTCCCCTTACACCCCTCCCCCAGGCCGGCCATCAGTCTTCAGCCCCCCCCCCCCCCCACTCAAAAGTACCTTCCAACGCCACTGTGGAACAGAGTTAAACAAACGGGGTTTCAGTGGGCCTTTACCCTTCTTTGAGAGTAGTCCATATTCAAAGTTGTACGAATGTCTATTTAGGGGCGTCAAAATACAGGTATTAGATTTTTACATGTACTGTTGAGTTACGTGTTGCACTGAGGAACTCGCTCAATGATCAGTGTGTTAGACTAGTTTGGCCAGCCGCTTTAAATTTATGAGCCTCAGACGTTTCGAGAGTGATTATTCGAAATTAAAAGTGATATAGAAGGGAACCTCGACGGAACAGCAGTCATTTTATAACTGTCTTTACAACCGAGTCAAAACAATTTTGTGTCAAAGGTCATCCATAATGTTTGGCTACAGAAGGGGAACTCAAATCTTTCAAGCAGCGATTTACATTTTTGTTTCCAACATTTTTGCCAATCCTACGGATTATGACTTACATTAGGCCTGCAGTATTCGATTGAAGCAGATACATATTTAAATGTTTTGTTTTTAATATAATAAAATTTAATCAATGAATGATTAATATCATTTTGTCACTCAAGCGCCAAATTACAACTCCAATAAAACAATTGGACATTTTGAAACAAAACCGACTTTTTATTTCATTTATTTCCAATAAAAGTTGTTCAGGCAAGCCAATACCCTACATGGCCGTGGAATGTTATTATCGAAATAACGTCGAAAAGTCATAAAAATGAAGGCTCCCCTCCCCCTATTACGCTTTTCACGAAATGAGTCATTGATAACGAAATCGATATCTGACTAGCTCTTTTCAAATTATAGTGGTTATTTCACCAATTTTTAGAAAAAAAATTGCCCCCTAAAAGTCAAGGTTTCCGTTGTACTTTGTTTGCTAGTATCAAAGAACTTGAATAGGCAGATAAGAATTACAAAAAAAAACATCTATTCAAAATTTGAACAACGAACTAACACAGAAAAAGCGAAAAAAAAACAACACAAAGATTAAAATACCGATAACATACCACAAATATATATATCTTGGAAAACAACTGGGAGTATTCTACAAACTTAGTGAAGCATTGGTTGACCAGAAAAACACACCTTTTCTAAGTCACAAAGGCACAAAGATATATTGGCCTAAAGTGATCATTCATATTTTTCTCGGAATGCATGCAACGTATTTTTGTCACGTCCTCCAACATGTGATATCTAGGTAAATGTGATACTGTACTACTTCGAAGTAGTTGATCAACCCAACAACAGAAAGTGAGTGTGAGTGTGTGGTGGAATATGTGAGTGAGCCACACACACATACACATACACACATGTCTGTATTACATTCAGACAGAGGACCACATTGTATTTTCCATTGTTCAAATCCACGTACAATAACCTTAACAATACCCCATACAATAGAATTCTTCCGAGGACGTGGTGATTCTTTAGAATTCACAACCGAGGACCTGGAATTCTTTTGTTCAAGTCCTCGGTCAGAATACGAAACAAACGCACGCACACAAAGGGCCGCGAACTCCTCCCAAACTTGGTGGGTATGTGCCTGCTTGATTGATGACGTCATAGGTCAAAGTTCAGAGGACAAGAAAGGTCAAGAAACCTAAAAATTTGGTTTTCAACCATATTCTACTTATCAACATGTAGGACAAAGCCATTAAACCACACGATTTGAAGAGAATAATGAGACAAATATACTAGAACATCCCTTTTTTGGATATTGAGGGTTAGTTTGAAAGGACAGTGTAGTTCAGAGGTGAAATTGGCCCCAAACTTGATGCCTTGCATGAAACAACAGTGATGGTTAGGTAATAATCGTTTTCTTCTATACTTAAAGCTAAACAATAAGTTAAAGGACTGGAATCCAGCCTATTAACAAAGATGGCAGCCATATGCATTCAGAAGTAACCCAACAATCACTTCCGTCACGTAGGAGATAAGATCTCCAACACAATATATTGCCCTCTAACTGTTTAATGTTTTTTTTTACAACGAAATTCAGATTTTTTTTAAAATATTGATTTTGATAACTTAATAAAGCATTCTTTGCCAAAAAAGGAACCAGTTTCTGGGTAATATGTACCATGACTCCATTCAAACTTTCTGGTAGAATCGTACGAGCTAAATGATTCAATAGCTTACGAATGCACGCATTGCAGTTTTGTTGAATATACTTTACAACGAAAATATATCTACAGCATTCCAAAAATTGTATTTTGTCTGTCTGTTCTGGTAAATTCTAAAATAAGCAAAGATGTAATGATGATAACTAAATAACAATCACAACGTAGCAAAGTGTTTTTTTTTTGAAATTTTTGCAGGTGTTTTCCCCCGTTTTGTTATTTCCGGTTATTTTTTATATGAAATGAAGAATCTATATTTAACGTAGATTTGTAAATTCGCCTCACTTTGAGCAAGCCATGTAAGAATAAGTTATATTATTGACATATCAAAGTTCAAAAGTACAGGGGGGGGGGGGAATGGGGGTTGTCCACGGGTGCGTTCGCCTCATCCACCACAATATATATATATATATAATGTATATATATATATATAATATATATATATACATATTTATATATATATATATATATATATATATATATATATATATATATATAAATACGACGAAACCAATTCTTAAATGTTTCTTTAGTCCTTGAAAATCACAATCGGAATCATGAAATTAGAAAGTATACACGTAGCTTCATATGTTTGTAAACAAAATAATACATTCAACCTGTGGGACACATTTTCTTTAGCTTAACCACAGAAGTATAATTTAATACGTTGGATTAATAGGTATTGTAAAAAGAAAGTGTTGAAAAAACGTTAGTTTGCACTAATATAATCAAAGTTTATGGAATGGTAAACGAAATCTGTAATGTTTTCATGTTGTACTATAGTGATCTTGTCTTTTTATCTCTAAATATGTTTTAAGGGTGTGGATATTTTCTTACATAATCGGATTTAACTTAATTCCGAATTATTTGTAGCAGCAAGACTGATCGTTGTAACCGGTGTTGTGTCATGCAGAGTCAGCCGATTCACACAGAGATTACAGTAAATATATACTGTAAATCTAAAGTTTTGTACCACAGTGAATACTGGATCGTGCTGACAAATCTGATAAATCGGTAACATGTGCTGTTAGGTTTACAGTAAGAACTCAGGATATTTGTAATTCCAAAAAATCCCAAACAACTTGATTTGTTGGAATAACACATATCCTCAGTTCTTACTGTAATACAAATAGCACATACTACCGAATTATAACACGATCCAGTTTTTACTGTGGTACAAAACTGTAAGATTTACAATAGTAATTAGTGTTCTCTATGTGTATCAGTTGACAGAGTGGATAAAATGCGGTGGCATTTGAAGCAATGTGGTTTAGCAATCGGGAGGTTTGGGCTTCTGGTTATGATTATGATTAAACTATCAAAGGTATATTCGTGTTGAAATTAGGCCATATAAAACACTCGTTTCGAATTAACATCCAATTATTTGGCAAACGTTAATTACATCTGAAATTAATATGATATGGCATCTATAAGATTAATTCCACTTAGCTGTTCTCAAGTCAAATTGAACAAATTATTCTGTATTGACCAAAACTAAAGAAATATTGGCAATACCATTATATTTTGCTATGAAAGAAAACAGAACCATCAAAATTATGGCTTGCGGCTGTGAACTAAACCTAATTCTTTTTTATAATTATTTTTTTTCACTTTTGTTGAAAGAGTTTTCAAATAGTAGCCGTAAAAGGTTAATTTACTTTAAAGTGTCTATAATTAATAACAAATAAATTAAAATGGTTTTATGGTCTTTTAATCATAATAGAATAAGTTTGTCTGCTGGTAATTTACTTTGCTTTCCTTCACGAGGGAACTGATAAATTTAGGCTAAGGTTAATACAGCTTCAGTTTGTCGTGGCGTTTGTTAAAGGCCATGTTGTCGTTTTTTAGGCTTAGTTAAGTCCCCAAAGGATCATGAATGGTCGCTCTAGGGATGAAAGGAGGAGGAGGGGGAGTGGGGTACCACCCCTGACCACACCATATCGCGTATACCTGAGGTCCATAGCCCTTACAATAGAGTCAATAACCTCAGACTAATCAAAAAAATTTGCTTGAGCTACTTGTGAGAAAAGCAAATAAATCTAAATAACTACATGAGTTGTTCAAATATGCGAAAATTAAGTATTGTATTTAACTGCCACTGGGTATCTAATCTATCAGACACGCATGGTATTGAATGCGGTAGTGTTTGATCCAAATCTGCTTATTATGAAACAAAAAGTCGGTATACAACCTCATTGGTTATATAGCCTATACCTTAGTAATAGGTATTATCAGACCTCTTATAGCACTGAACCCCCCCCCCCCCCTATAAAAAAATTGTTTCCTGTAAATTAAAGAAGTAGTTTGCAAAGAGCAGTCATTATTGTTGATATTGCTCTATGATGCAAACTTGTCTAGCACAGGCCCAGGCTCATGCGCCCTTTTTCTAATCCGAGGCCAACAATTTGTCCCAGAATTGTATCGATATATATGGTTTGGGTTATTGACTGCACCGGTATAAGCCGACGTATCCACGACGAGTTGTTTACGATCATTGATTTCTTCGTCACAAGAAAAATAATTAAACGCATTCTATCTTTTATTGCTTTCGTTTATGAAGAATTTAAAGCTTAGATCGTCTTACATACATGCCGTTCTTGTACAACTCCTCGCACACACTGTACGACTGAATCACGACCCGACGCAACTCGACTGTCTGTCGTGGATAGTCGGCAGTGTTCGTGTGCTTAAGACTTATACAACTAAGATTTAGTTAGTTTTTAAGTCAAGTCGTTTTCGGCTGGGGAAACTGAACATATAGCGTTTGACCGACTGGCAGTCGACAGTGTAAGGTGGATCGCTATACCAAAACTGGTCAGTGTTAACAGATGTAACCAATCACGGGATAGTACTTTTACACGTGACCTAAACGAGCACCGGTCTTTAACAGAAAGCAGTCATTATGTGAGCTTAAAGTCATTCGTTGGGCGCGGTGGGATTGGGGCGTTGGGAAGGGGGGGGGGGGGTTCGGTTGTTAGACTATGGGGTCTGTTCACAACTATCGAAAAGTAGGTCACGAGGACGGGTTGATTCGGGTCGTGAACGGTTGGACAGTGTGCGGCGGCGGCGGGCATTAGATACTTTGTCCCTTAAAATCTAATCGTTTGCGACTGTACTGTCTTCTTTTTTTTCTTCGCCCTCCACAGAAATCTTTAAAATATGCATAGAGACTTTTGCCCTTCAGCATGATTCTTTATTACAGAGTAAGTAATGATTAAATTCACTGATAAACGGAACAAATATTTCGCCACCCTTTTACTATGATTAATCCAAAGTAAAACAGTCAGTCGAAAATCTTGAAAACGTTTGAAATGAAATGAATATCTTCACTTAAAATAAATTTGAACTATTGCAACAACAATGATTGTTTGTGTTTATTTATCATTAGTATCAAAATGACACCCCCCCCCCACAGAAATAAATAATAAAAAAAAAGCAAGTGCACGGATAAGTCCCCAAAGTTAACTTCTTTGCTTCAAGAGAAACAAAGTAGAAAAATATAAGAGCGGTGAACATCAAAGCACAAATGGAAGCATTTTGAAATGTGTTTTCAAGCCTGTGGTTTGTACTCGGCCCTAAGCCAAGTTGTTTGCAATGCAAGAGTACACATTTTAAGATCTAATTCAATGATTGGGTGTTACGAACAGCGTATGTTGTGACGTCACGTATTCATTTGCGAAAAGTTGTCAGGTTGAATAGTGTGTGATAAGACCTAATCGAGCTGGGCGAAGCCCAGCACCTGCAGAAAATGGTGAATTTTGACAATTATGGTGTAACAGAATTGGTCGGAAAGGTAAACAAAAAACCTACCGGAAAAGAGATGAGGGAGTCTGAGTAGGACGAGCAAAAAGACATTTTTGTTTAATGTTAGTAATGAAAAAGGAGACATGGGTAGGGGGGGGGGGTTGGAAGGCTGCCCCTGTCCTGGCTGGATAACTTTTAAGGATAGAGGAGCAATCATACCCTCCCGGTGACTGTGCTGTTTAGCTCACAAGCAGACTAGCCACCGGGATAGTAGTATAAAAAGTAGTACAAGAAGAATATAAGTATTATAATGCATATATAATAAATGTATAATGCGTATATTTATAATACATATATAATATATGTATAATACGTATGTGATGCGTATATAGTATAATAAGTAGTATAAAAGTAGTATAATGTGCCAAAGTAGTATAATGTGCCAAAGCACTTTATTTTACGATTTTTTTTCTTTTCTTTTTGGCTGTACCTTCAACATGAAACAATATTGAAAACAATTTCAGAAATGGAAACATTTTATGAAAAAAACAAACACATTTATGAAATGTCCTGTATTGTTGTGTCATTTTGATCAAACTTTGTTCCTTACCCTATACAGATAGAGGTAAACGAAAAGCCATTTTCGTAGCCTACTTCCAAGGAAACAAAACTGAAATATGTAAAGAAAAGAATATGCAAGTATCTTTCTGTTTGTGGAGCGGAAATTATGAAAATAACAGATTGTGAAGGAAAGGGGTGGGGGGGGGGTATCCTTCAGGAGAGCAAGTTATATGAAAGTAGCAAGAAAGGGGAAAGTAGAAGACGATGGAACAACAGACAGAAGTTTTTTTAATCAGAATGGAAGCACGCTAAAGATGCAACTAGTCGGAGGAAGAGTGAAGCTGAATTCCTTTGAGGGGGAGGGGGAGGGGGAGGGGGGGAGGGGGCCAGACCTGGCATAACCACCTTCCCTTGATCTTGACTTGATCCATCCTAGGAAAGTGCTTGTTTTCTTCTGTAAAATTTCGTTTTCATCTTCGAGATTAACCTTTGAAATTAAACTAAAGCCTGTTATTAAATCGATTATGATGCAATATCTGTCTCCTAAAATACCAGCTTAAGATAAATGACCACTGCAAATGAACATATGAATGAACATATATGAATGAACATATATATATATATATATATATATATATATATATATCTATATATATATACATATATATATATATATATATATATATATATATATATATATATATATATATATATATACACGTATATATTACGTATATATATATATATATACGTAATGCATATCTTATTGTGTTAAAAGTTGTTTAGAATTGACCCACGTGACATAACTAAAAAAAATAAGATTTGTATACTGACAAGATTGATTACTTTAAAGTACAAGAACAATAACCTCATTCAGTATTGCGATTCCAGTTGTTAGTATTCTTCTAAAGAAATATTGGAATTTTTTAAACCGCAAACAACTATGTAGCATTATCGTTTCTAATAGAACTAAATACAAGCCCCCCCCCCACCCCCCTTCCAAGAATAGGAGCAAAATGCCAAAAAAAAAGAAAAAAAAAGAAAAACATATTGAAGTTTAAAATATTATTCTTTCTTTTCCAATTTGCTGGCTACACAAAAAAAAATTGGTTCCTCTTTCTAAAGAAGATCAGTAAACTATTATCAGCGATAACGTCAAACAGAAATTTTAAAACATTTACAGTTATACTTTTAACTTTTAATCAGCTAAGTCAATTCTGCTATATTCAAACATTTACACACGGTTATATTTCTTGATGTTGTATTATATTTTAGGAAGCTAGAAGCCAGTACTACTTTAACCTGTAATTCAGCTAAGACAATCCTTCTATATGAATAAACATTTGCACACGATTACATTTTTCATGTTGTGTTATTTTTGTAGGAAATTTGAAGCCAGTCATACTTTTAACCTGTAATCAGCCAAGATAATTCTTCTATATTAAAACATTTACACACGGTTATATTTCCTGATGTTGTGTTATTTTTAGGAAGTTAGAAGCCAGTAATACTTTAACCATTCATCAGCTAAGACAATTCTTCTATATTAAAACATTTACACACGGTTATATTTTTCTGATGTTGTGTTATTTTTGTAGGAAGTTCGAAGCCAGTTTATACTTATAACTTTAAACAGCTAAGGCAATTCTTCTAATATGAAGAAGAAAAAAACATTTGCATACGTTTACATTTTCTGATGTTGTGTTATTTTTGTAGGCAGTTCGAAGCCAGTTATATTTTTACCTGTAATCAGCTAAGACAATCCTTCTATATGAATAAATATTTGCACACGGTTATATTTTCTGATGTTGTGTTATTTTTGTAAGAATTTTAGAAGCCAGTTATACTTTTAATCTGTAATCATTTTTTATTTTGTTTTTTGAACCAAGGTAACGTCACAATGAATGCAACTTATTAGAGCACAAGCTACTTTCACTCTGAGCTAGAACGATAATTATACGATTTGGAACTGCATCTGTTCGAGTGATATTATATAAAGATTAATGCAAAACATTATTGTTACTTTAGTCCATGAGAACCCCATTATACCTGTATACCTGAAGAACCTGTAGCATTTTGCAAACACGAAAAGGTTACAGTGATGTTCATTGTACATTTATAAGACACCGCATCGTTTTTCTGTCCAGTGGAAATGCACAGTTAATAACTCCTAAAAGCGAAGACATCTCATTGACAAATAACCAATTCGAAATTTTAGTGTGGGTTTGAGGTGTGTATTATACCGTGTAATATTACTACCAGGATGTTGGTTTTACTGCACTAATTGGGAGATGACCTCAAACTTGTATTGCTCTTTCAAAGGAAAGGGAGGGGGAGGGGGTGGGGGCTGCTTATAGTTTAGGAGTGGGGTAGGTGGTATTTCTTCTCATCCAAATTATCAGATTTTTGTGTAAATCGTTATAGTGAATAAGAAAAACTTCGTCCAATCAAATATATTTAAAGTGAAGGTCTTATGACCCTGGCAAGTATACACCTATTGACAGCTGTGGAAAAATAGGCCCAAAGCAGAGGCAACGTCACTCTCCATATACAAAATTGAGGGCAAAAATAGAGTGCTCGTTTTATGCAGACTATATGGCCCCCTTCATTCCCTTGACAAGACGAGAGAGCCTTTATACCCCATCACCAGCCCGTAACCAATTTCCAATGTTTATCGTAGACATATTATATGGTATACTTGTCATAACATGTGAGGTACTAATACAACCCGCATAGCTTGTACAGTTCCGTCAAGCCCCTCTTTGACTGAAGTTATTTAGTTTTTGCCCGGTCAGCTCGGCTATAAAAGTAAAGACTCATTCTTTTCTATTTTGCTGTAGTTGTTGCTGTTTTAATTATCTCCCTTTAACTATAAGGATTGGATCTTGTGACATATGGTATACTCGTATACTCTATACAGAAAACGCAAATAGCAATTGTTGTGTAGATTCTAATGAACAGACAAACAATTGACAAAAATAAGGCAATTGTTATGAAGGGGCGAGAGGTGGGTGGTATATTCAAATCGTAAATTAAAGCAAAAGGTGAATATATAAAAGAATATCATAAACAGAATCAGTAAAGCGTATGACCTTACAATTCATTAGTTTCCATAGAATAGACCCAGGTTTTTTGAGAAAATGAAATATCAATAATAAAAAAAAAACCCTGGATTTTAGTTCACCTGTAGAAAATCCATATAGTTGTCACCCGTATTTTTGTTTGCAAAAAAACAAAAAATATATATATCATAAATAGTATTGGTGTCAAGGACGATATTGATAAGAAATCCGAAATCAAAGGTCATAGAAAATATTGGACTAAGCATCAATTCGCTTGCCTTTCCATGTAAAAGGACGTTATTTTCTGTCAATTTTTCCACTGGTTTATGTGTGTGGGATAAATAGTTGACCTCTTGAATATCAAACCACCTTTTGTAATTTCAGTTAGCACCCTCTGTCACTCTCCTCGATCTATATAGCCATTGCCAACACCGTCACCAATACCGTCACTCTCAACGCCACCGTTAATACCGCCCGCCCCCACCATCGTCACTTATGCAACCACCGACATGCCACCCATTCGGATTATAAGAAGTACATAATCTCGTCGGAAGTGGACCAAACATATATATATATATATATATATATCTTTTATAGTTTTAAAGGAAGGGAGGGAGAGGGGTAGGGAAAGGACTAGTTGTTGACACTCGCGGGCAATAAATGCTAACTGAATTTATCACCGTTACCTATTTCATTGCTACTGTCTGATATTATTATTATCATAGGCGTAGGAGGCGGGGGAGGGGCGGGGGGAGGGGCGGGGGGAGGGGCGGATGGAGGGGATGGGAGGCTGCGTCCCCCAACCAAATATTTTTGTGAACATTTTTCAGGCACCTACTGAAAGAAAATTTAATTGCAATGTGTTTTTCAATGGTTAAACTTATATTATTATTATCACTATTATTACTATTTTAACGACTTCCCGAAAAATGATAACCAATATGGAAGACTAATAACACGGCAAATGATTGTATGTAATTGGCATGGGATGTAATAACCGATACATGCCTATAAGATATGCACAATAAGATGTTGAACGAGCGCGGAGCGCGAACAATGTTGGTAATATTTTTCGGATAAGTTGTTACAGCCCCCCAAAATCAATGGGCTCCTACGCCTTTGATTATTATTATTTTTCTGCATAGTCTTACTACAATCAATGTGGCTAGAACCGTTTTCCCCCCTGCGATGACTAGATCACTCCAAACCCACACCCTGTGCAACGTGACTGAGTGATATACAACGTGACTTGATTTTAATCGCTTTCAGTTCTTGTTTTTCATAGACGTAATAATAAAACCGTTTTGATACGATTATGATCGAAAAGACACATGCCACAAAACGTGACTGCTTTGTTTTTGTCCGTCAACGAAGTTTATTGCATTGACACTGGACGACAGAAGTTTAAAAGTTAAACGTAAATTTCACACGGTAATATTTTATTATTAGTACCTTTTTGTCATTTGCTCAAAACAGAGCCAAGTAAAACAAAATTGGAAGATTGGCAACGAATATTCTGAATTCAATTTCTTGCGGTGTCTGTATTTTGCTTTTGCAATCCCCCCACACCCGCATACATTCTTGCAAATGTGAACCAATAAGAGCTGTTTCAGAAGGAAGTATACCTCACATTTGTTTTCGATGGAGTTCGTTTTTACATGCAGTCTTTGTTTTCTAGTTTTTAGCTTAGGAAATAACGCCACAATATCTGCTTTATATTAACTAAAAAAATACAAAACATGTACGGTAACTTTCCATAACAAATATGGCTTATACCTAAACAGCATGTATTTATGTAGCAGTAGACAAGAAACGGAATTTTTTAATGTTGCTATACGAGAAAGTATTCGAACTGTTCGTCAAGAACATAATAAATTTAAGTTAATTTTGAGTGACAGTGAAAATATGTCAGCAAACGTTATATAATGCTCAAACGTTTCGCTGTCCTATCCTTCTACGCAGGCTATACTTGATCCACTCTCAGCACAAGTCCCCTTGGTCAACTCTCAGCCCAATGCACACTCTGCCCAAGTCCCCTTGGTCAACTCTCAGCCCAATGCACACTCTGCCCAAGTCCCCTTGATCCACTCTCAGCCGAACCAACCAACCAAAAACCAACCAAACCTTGATCATGACTATGTATCATGAGTCCCATTTACATGAAATCGATACTGCGCATGATCTCGGTTAAAGGTTTTTGAACGAACTACTGGGGAAAATAACTGACTTAAGCCAAAAGGCAAAAACAAAAGGCATATACATCACGCATATCATTACAAGGTTCTTTAACGACTTTCAAATATTCTAAAAGCCTTCTTTACATGTGCGTGCAGTTTTTACAAGAATATATCATGTGCCATTGAGAAACACAGTGAACTCTCAACTTCGGCATGTCCTGTATATATGTTTGAAACTTTATTGTAACATGTTCATCGTTGCACACACCCCTCCTTTATTTATATTCGGATAATTAAATCTTAATATGTTGTGGAGGGTTAGCTCAGTGGTTAACGCCTTCCAATCATAAGGTCCCCGGTTCGAGTCACTCCAAGATTAATGTATGTCGTCCAGTTACAGATTTATTGACAATTGACAATTTATAATCATAGACGTTAAATATGAATCTAAGAGACTGACTTCGGTCAGCTTGCTTTGATAAGCCAATAAGGCTTCTTCGCGAGTTCCTGCATGCAGGAGGATCTAAAAATACATATATACATATACATTTGAGGAATTTATTTACAAGTGTAAACTGCTGATTATGTATAACTTTAAATCTGTTTAAGTAGTAGTTAGTTTTGTAGTAGTTACTAGAAGTAGGTACTTCCTTGTGTTTATCAATCCAACCGTCTTCATGAATACTTTAATTAGTTTGAAAGGAATTGGACAGGGCGGCTCAATGTCTGTATAGTAAATAGCGCTGGATAGCTTCAATGAATCTTGAAAAAAGAGCAGTGTCCCCCGGGTCGGCTATTTGACTTGTTTATCGATGCGCGGACGGCACGTCAAACAGTATTTCTAGGAGTGATATATATGATAATCCATTGTCCTTTTCATCTTCAACATAAGTTGGTTATATGCACGCAATATTGGTAGGCTGTCACGCAAATAGATGGTATAGATGACAGAAAATATGATTTTCCTATAGACCTTTGCAAAATGTGTATGGTAAACAGGAAAGATAGTTTTGCAGCCAGTAGCTATTTTAGAAAGACGAAAAGTGTAGAATGAGAACGGGTGGTTGTTATATTATATTAATGGTAATATTTGTAAATGCATATATGCATTGTCTTAACATAGCGCAAACAGATTGGGTTCCCACATTGTCCTGATTATATTTGAACCGGTCATGTTTTAGCGCAATGCGCTGTATGCACCGTTAGTCGTTGTTGTTGGGTTCTTTGGGTGGTGGGTGAGGGGACGGGGTGGGGGATGATGGTGGGGGTGGGGTTGTGGAAAGGTTCCCAAGGCTCAGGGGACAAGTTGCTGTGCCTCTCTAAGTACTCTGACGTTACACCAATGAATATGACATGTGTCTTAGATGAACATTGGCAAAGCTGCTGGCTGGCTTTTCTTCCAATGTAACCATTACCTAAGCAATAAACAGTTAATGACGAATATAATGAATATATATATATATATATATATATATATATATATATATATATATATATATATATATATATATATATATATGTATATGTATAAATGAAAATCGTAATGAGTTGGAAAATCAAGAACAGTGAAAAAACTTTCAGCCTCCACCGGGATTCGAACCACGGGCCTCCCGCTCTGTACGCGGACATCCTAACCACTAGGCTATGGACGCTGATTGTATGTCCAGAGGTTCGAAACCGGTAAGGAAGATCGTAATTCCACTGTAGGCGTTTGTCACCTATATCGAACAATACTAGTTCTGTTTTTGGTGACATATTTTGCCCTACTCTAGAGATCAAACATGATGCTATCCAACTCGAAAATCATTTGTGATTCCTAAAGCCGGATCTCGAAAGAGATACTTTGAACAGACTTTATGACATATGTATATATATATATATATATATATATATATATATATACATATAAATATATATATAATATATATTTAATATGTATATATATACATATAAATATATAATATATATTTAATATATATATATACATATATATATACATATATATATATATATATATATACATATACATATATATATATATATATATAAATATACATTATATATATATATATATATATATATATATAAATATATATATATATATATATATATATATATATATATATATATATATAAATATATATATATATATTCATTATATTCCACATTAACTGGTAGATAGGCAGTGCTGTTCTGATGTCGTACAATGGGTTCAGTTTGTAGTGGGAGCGTCACAGCACGACTGAAATACATCACTAGGGGATGGGATGTGACAGGTATAGAGTTCGTTAATATCTTATCTGTCTAAACATTATAAATTATCAAGAAAAAAGAAGAAGAGAAAAGTTGTACCTGTTATTAGAGGGCGTCAGTCTTCATATTCTGTAAACATTCCAGACCTATGGTGGGTAGTCAAGTATACGATGAATCCCAATTTAACTTTAAAGGACCTGGTTTGGTTTAATAATGATGTAAGAACAAGGAAAGCCTGCACTCCATCTCATTAACTGTAACTGGCATGGTATATATGATATACGTATAAGTCCTCATTGCTTTTTAGAAAATGAAACCTTCTTTACCTATATATATATATATAGTCATTGATCATTGTCTCTGTTCTTTCTTCCACAAAACATGGATGGAGTTCCTTTGCATGCGGAACAAGAAGGCTATATACGTTTATATAGATATCAAGAACTCCACACGTCGGATTAAACAGTTGATCAGGATGTATAGAATGTTTTGCATAATCTTTTGCACCAGATGTTGGAATGCTGGTCAAATTCAATGAAACTGTCCACAGTTCTCAGCCTATCGACTAAGATCAACACGTTTGGGTATACTTATAGATTACACTGCATATTATTCCGATACACAGTATACCAGTGGCGGGCTGGCCACAAGGGCATTTGGGCAATGCCCGGTGGGCCGGTGGCCAGGTGGGCTGGGGAGCCTGGTAAAAAATTACAGCCCATTTTCACAGTAGTTAGCATAATAAAGACATAAGGGTAGGAGGCTGGGGGGGGGGGGTGTTGAAGTCTGGAAAAAAAACATCAAAATAGACTAACATATGACATTTAGATGTTTGTACCCTTTCAATTTTTATCCATTATACTTTAATTAAATGTTTTGAGAGATAGAGGACAATCAGGAGTATTTTTACAGTTTTGGGGCAAAACTAGCACTTTTCTTTCAGTTTTGTGAAGTTTCAACTACAAACCGTAAGCAAACCAGACGTTATCATAGTAACCATATTAAATACACTGTTTATCGTTCTTGGCACAAAATCCATATAATCGGTCAATACTGCAGTAATGACTAATTCCTTTCTCAACGCTGGGAAGTTAAAAAGTGACGGCGCTATTAAGTAATAGTTTCGTAAAATATAGAAAATATACTGTACTGATGACCTTTATCAAAGATTCAAATTATATTGTTTCCAAATCTGAGAATTCCTATTTGAGTTTAAACATACTACGATGAGAATTAAACATTGTTTTGTGGAAGATTGAAATGGGGCGTGGGGGAGGGGGTAGGGCTGGTATATAGCATCTTTCCTTACCAGTGGCGGAGATTTCTTGTCAGAAGTGGGGGGGGGGGGTTGCAGGCCATTGATGAAATGAAAAGTCATTACTGCTGGCTCACTATCTAAGTGGAGCACCACCATAAGTTGGTGCGAAGTGCACAAGAATCTTTTGGCAAATATTGCCTCCCAGATTGCAGTAAATGGCACTGCCCAGGCGTTGGAAAGCTGCATTTAACCAGGGCGTATGCAGGATTTTCTAACCCGGGGGTGGGGGCGCGTATTACTATCTAAGCGGAGCGCCACCATTGGTTGGGGCGCAGCTTACAGGCAAATTTCTGGTTTTGGTACCCCCAGATCACCGGAAATGGCACTTCTCGGGCTTGAAACTGACCAACCATATGTACACTTTTGCCTGAGAACCAAGTATTTCCAAATACTTTTTTCTCATCTATAACCTTTTTGAAGATTGTCACCAGTCACACATCATGTTCGACTTGTCACATATCCTGTGGATCATTGCTTTTGTAGGTGATTCTTCATCGTGGCCCACAGTATCCGTCAGCCCCACTGTTCAGAATTTGAAAATTCACAATTCTCGTGAATAAATTCACTTCAAAACATACCCATAATGTTGCACAAAATATCATCTATGGACAACCGATATAGGAAAACCTCCTTCAAACCCTAACAGAAGGGTCAAAATTGCACGAGTATGATGAAGTATGATGAAGAATGTTGGTTAGGGAAACTTCGAAAATTCAGACGGCAAATAAAAAATTTCGTTGACGGAAATTAATATATACCAGATATTTCCAAAACCGAACACTACACTTCGACAGTTTTGAGCATGGGCGCAGATCAGTCTTGGATAATGGTGGGGACGCGTGTATGCTCTCTGATACTATCTAAGCGGAGCGCGACCATGGGTTCGCGCGTAGCGTACGATTTTTTTGGGCAAATATACCTCCCAGATCGCCGGAAATAACACTTCCCAGACCTAATGATGCTCCTAAACCTCAAGTTTTAGATCTCATGGCTTAGAAATTTAGTTTGGAGAAATACATGGGCGTGTGCAGAAAGAAAATCAGGGGACAAATAATCCAAGTACACTTTTGTATATACGATGAGTCTAGGGTCCTCTCCCAGAAAACAAAAATAGACTGCCGCAAATGCGATTTCCGTCCTATATTTAACAACTGTGGATAAAATACAATAAAATGAGAACTGTTGCATGTCATTTGCACAATGCTGGATCAAACTGCGCCAAAGTTCAATACAGGGGAACTTGAAATGCAGCTATTGCTCAAGACAAATTGGTGGGGACACGGTATATCATGTCCCCACTACTGAAAAAGTTGGTGGGGACGCGTCCCGCTGTCCTCACCAGGATCTGCGCCCATGGTTTGGAGGCTGTTTATCGTGGAACGCCATTTTCATGCTCACTGATATGATGTGATATCTGCTGTTTGCTTTACAAATTCGAATAATGTTGTCACTGTTCCTCTTTCTCTTCCCGTTTTCTTGCCGTTTTTCTACTCCATCCTTTTCTCCTTTTCTCTCTTTCTTCTTTTTCTTTTCCTTCCTTCACCTCGTTGAAGTTGGCAAGTGTATACAGTTCCAAAGCTATTCAACAGCAACAAAAAGTTATTTTGTGTATGTCTGTTGTCGCTATGAGCTACAAGTTCCAATGCGCAAGGTGGGGGAAAGGGGCTAGAAATAATGTGTGGGTCAATTCTAACTCGGTTTTCGGTCGTTAATTGTTGATGTAGCCTACCAGGTAAAAGGTTGAAATGACTTTAACAATTTCAAGTTCAATAATTTGATTTATTATGCCATTTGGAGCACATAACATAGGCTATAACAGTACATTACTGGCTAAAACTAGGGGGGTTGATTGTGTGGACCAACCCCCCTCTTCAAAAAGTGGGGGGGGGGTTAAACCCCCTAACCCCCCTGTTTCTCCGCCACTGTTCCTTACCTATCGTATTCTTCTGTCAGTACCGAGAGGTACGCTAATTAAATCATGGAGGTATACATGCTATAAATGGAACAACCCGTACATTTGTACGGACTAATACTAGCTATGATGTTAAGTAGGATGATATTGTCGACAGTGTAAGGACATAATTCACCAATAGCCTAAACGTTGTATCCTATCGGTGACGAGTCCTCTCAGTGTATGGAACTTGTTCGCCCACACAGTGTGATCATGTGACAAAATCAATTTCCATCCTCTTTAGAAATACGGCGGTCAGCGGAAGTTATAGATATACGTAGCTTAGGTTATACCTCACATCCATAGATTAGTATACTGTATATGCTTTATAAGAAAAATTTCTTCAAACATAGTGTGTCTGTATCATTTGTATACAGTACATATAATGTGTCTGTATCGTTTGTATATAGTACACATAGTGTGTCTGTATCGATTGTTTATAGTACACATAGTGTGTTTGTATCATTTGTATATAGTACACATATATTGTGTCTGTATCATTTGTATACAGTACATATAATGTGTTGTATCGTTGTATATACTACATATAATGTGTCTGTATCGTTTGTATATAGTACACATAGTGTGTTTGTATCATTTGTACATAATACACATATAGTGTGTCTATATCATTTGTATATAGTACATATAATGTGTCTGTATCGTTTGTATATAGTACACATAGTGTGTTTGTATCATTTGTACATAATACACATATAGTGTGTCTATATCATTTGTATATAGTACATATAATGTGTCTGTATCGTTTGTATATAGTACACATAGTGTGTCTGTATCATTTGTAAATAGTACACATATAGTGTGTCTATATCATTTGTATATAGTACATATAATGTGTCTGTATCGTTTGTATATAGTACACATAGTGTGTCTGTATCATTTGTAAATAGTACACATATAGTGTGTCTATATCATTTGTATATAGTACGTATAATGTGTCTGTATCGTTTGTATATAGTACACATAGTGTGTCTGTATCATTTGTAAATAGAACGCATAATGTGTCTGTATCATTTGCATACAGCACACATATTGTGTTTGTATTATTTGTGTACAGTACGAGTAACAAGTACAGCAGTGTGTGTGCGAGTAAACAGTGTGAGTACGAGTTATTAGTACAGCAATTACGAGTTATTAGTACAGCAGTGTGTACGAGTTACGAGTAAACAGTGTGAGTACGAGTTACGAGTACAGCAGTGTGAGTACGAGTTGCGAGTATAGCAGTGTGAGTACGATATACGAGTAAAACAGTGTGAGTACGAGTTACGAGTACAGCAGTGTGAATACAAGTTACGAGTATAGCAGTGTGAATACGAGTTATTAGTACAGCAAGTACGAGTTATTAGTACATTAGCGTGAGTACGAGTTACGAGTACAGCAGTGTGAGTACGCGTTATTAGTTCAGCAGTGTGAGTACGAGTTACGAGTACAACAATGTGAGTTCGCGTTATTAGTGCATCAGTGTGACTATGAGTTATGAGTGTAAGAGTGTGAGTACGAGTTATTATTCAGCAAGTAAGAGTTATTAGTACAGCAGGGTGTACGAGTTACGAGTTAAACAGTGTGAGTACGAGTTACGAGCACAGCAGTGTGAGTACGAGTTATGAGTACAGCAATGTGAATACGAGTTATTAGTACAGCAGTGTGTACGAGTTATGAGAACTACAGTGTGATTTCGAGTTACGAGTATAGCAGTGTAAGTATGAGTTAGTTATTACCCAAAAGCATTAAAACACGGATGATAATCATGCAAAAGTTCACGATTATAATATGTAACCATTTTTATGATCCAGTCACATGAGGACCTTTCAATCAGGGAAATTGCTGTTAGCAGCTATCTGCTTTGAAGTTACTACTCGATGACCAAATGTCTTTTAGTTTATTGACTTGATGATCACTGTTATAGGCCTACTTGAAAATCGAAATAATGTTATAAATAGATGTTATACAATTCGTGTGATAAAGGGAGTATGCAGATTGAATTAGACAATCTATGGGGCGCCGTTTGCTACTAATTTCACGTCAATCCCTGCACCTCAATTTGACAAGAAAAGTCCCAACTTTAAGTCCGGGTTACCATTTACAATGTGTGTAGTTTTCTCGTGACACTAGTATACATATACAATAAAAAATTGTAAATAAAAATGTGAGCAGTTCATAACAAATGCATCAAATGTTAATATGAATTACCATTAATCAAATCAAGACTCCCTGAAAAAAACTGACAAGGTTTGATTATTTTCCAGTTCAGACGGTCAACGGTGACGACCCACCGTGTCATGAACCATGACGTCATTTCCGCCCATCAATCATTTATCCAAACAATGGAAATTGAACGAATTCCAACATTCTTCGTCAAGTTTGCCAAGAAATTCAATCAGCCTAAAGATAGATTGCTGTTTTGTTGTCAACTTCAATCATTACTCTCCCTTTCTCCACCTCCTTCTACTAAATTTTGTGTAAATAAAGGGTGACGACCTTAGTAAACAAGTAAAGCAGTTTTCTATCAGTAAAAGAAAAGGTCTGTTCATTACATTTCGCGCTTCACCCTCCTTGTAGTGACAAAGAGATACGTCACAGAAACCCCGACCATAGAAATATAATGCAATTTTTTTTTCTTCTATAATGCGGTATTTCCATATTTCCCGCTTTATATATCGAACGTCACACATCAATTGATGCACATAGTATTGGGTGAGCTACCATACATGCCATGGATTCTCCTCCCCACCCCTCCCCCACCCACCCACACACACACACACACACATAAATACGCACTCCCCCTGTCACCACTACCACCACCCGTGGAATTATACTATAAAATATCAGATGGCGACATTGAAGTTTCGTTTCTCTGTCTGCTGACGGTGTTAAAAGTAGTCAGAATACATACTTCAAAAAGCATTTTACTGCCCCTCTCAGAACATTTGTACCTCTTTTAGAGCTGGACCTTCCTCTTTGCGTGGTCATAATTTGGACAGTCTACACCTCAAGCAATTACTTTTGAAGCCCTTAGCGAATTTAGCGTGATGAATATCCGTCCATGCTGAATGACCTTTGAATTTGCTATATAGGGCCCCAATCGAACCTCTGGCCCGGAGGGGTGGGGGAGGGGGTGGGGGAGGGGGTGAATGATGATTGATATCAATAGTGACATCCTTGATCTTCCACCCTCTTCCTCTCTGCGCCGCTCTATCTCTTAAAGGGGTATTCCGGTGGCTAATTAGTTGGACATAGCTGCTGAGAATAATTATCCATATATCTTTAGGTCACACCACTTCCTCATATATGCATTCTGTATACTGCACCAAGGTATGAATAAGTGATTATAATTGCAAATTGTACGCATAACGTTGACCTTCGACTGATTTCCTAGAATCAGGTGAGAGTGTCTTTTGGTTTGTATACTTAGGATATGTAAATTAAGTATTAAACTTCCCTGTTGATTGGTGGAAAATGCAACACGTGATACTGATTTGTACAACTTTTTCAGCAAATGTGTCCAAAAGTGTGTAGTACCAATGTCTGTCTCCGGTGTATCCCTTTAAGACTGATCATTTGAGCCATTAACTTACAAAGCCACGCGTATAACTTCCTTGAGAATGGGCCATTTCGATTTAAAGCCGCGTGGAGGGTTAAACTTGCTATATAATTAAAAATAGCCCTGGACGCTAGAACTATGACTAATTATGAATCTCATAATCTTTTTTATATTAAAGTCGCTTTCGATTGGTGCCAAATGAAACTCCCTGACAAATAGAGCGAGGTCTTTACTCGTCTTAGTCATCAACCAACACGGCTGTTATAACAGTCGCTATGTGGGAAAGCAGCCGCTGTATCGCAACAAAATAATTGTAAGCTATAAAAAGCAATTTTTGTTAACCGTCAGTCCAGGTTTCATGATCCTTTATCCACCAAAGGCTTATGAAGGAAAGTTGACAGTACTACGAAGCCATTAACTTAACGTTTGACTTTTCATGGTATTTTATGTACATGGCACTCTTGATAATTATTGAGGAGTGGCGAATGCCGGATTAATACGACTGTATTTAAGACCATATAATATGATTGTTGTTCTATATTGATTTATAAGTATGTGTAAAACAAAAATCGATGTGATGTACCCCGACATCTCGCCTTCAAGAGAAATTTTTAGATCAGGAGGAATGAGTTGCGTAATTCTTTGAGTACAATAGTTATGCATAGCAAGTACAATGACAGTAGAAATAAATTTTCTGTTTGAGACAATAAGTTTTATACTGAGTATTCAAATAATGGTCATATATATATGTATATATATAGGCTATATATATATAGGCTATATATATATATATATATATATAGGCTATATATATATATATATATATATATAGAAGGAGAATGCAAAACTACTTTGAGAAAATTTACCATTGGCTTTGCAATTGGTACAACGTAATGAGTTTCTATTCATGATTATCGTCATAAATTGAAGATCTAAATGAGAAATACATATAGATGAAGCATGGTTTTCTTTATGGCATGAACTTAATTAATGTGAATGGTTCTTCCATTTTTGTGGTTTTCCGCTGAATAATATGTACTGTATGATATATCATATAGTCAAGACAATACATAAATATGATTATTGCATGCAGACTCCCGACGGTTTCTTAAATGAACAGTTTCCGTTAATGTCAGGTAACGATAAGCCTTTTGCTAAAGATAGCTTCATGATATATATCACCATGGCAACCAGACTGGGGATATAGAACAGACGTCTGAATAAGAATTCAAGCTTAAAACGATCTAAATCTGATAAGTTAAACATGAAAGTTGAAAGCTTTGTTGAACGATCGAATAAATTAAATTTGTATATTTGGTGTCGATACTTTAGCATTGCATCATTTTATTTTTTTGACATGGCGCTATACTGTTCTGGTCCTGTCATGTTGTGGTAGCATACGGCCATTAAAAGCCCAATTGACTTACACATTAAATCACAAAAGCAATGTTGTCTATGAAGTCTAGATAGAAGTTCTTACTAGCTAAACGTTACCCATCACTGGATAGCTGACAAGTTAGCCTTTCATGACAACATCAATTTCTTGTATCGTGAGGGTGCAGAATTTTTGCCATCAGAGTCGGAAGTTTTCGTCACTTATAAACAACCCTCTTTACTCAGTAGTAAACAATTTTCGTACGCTGATCTTGGGAGGCCTTAAGGGGTCTAAAATAAAATTGCCTCAATTGACCAAATTTTTGCACCACATGTACTTCCATTCATGCTCTTTAACATGCAAGCCACAAAAAAAACAAAAACAGCTTATGACTGATAACAGGTCAAAAAAGATGTTCTCTTGCTACTTTTTGACACTTTTCTTGATATAGGAGAACATCCGGGCGGATTGATATAGACTCTAACAGGAGTATGCCAACTTGTTTGTCACGTAATTGAGTAGCCTACCGCTCGATAAACAATTAATTGTTCCATTGACTTACACACTAAACTCGTCACTTTCAAGACCTGCCAAAGTATAGATAGAAGTTTTCAACTGGTATATCCTACCCACCACATGATAGTTGGGATATTGGCCTATCATGATACTTGCATTCATAACCGTTTAGATTTTGAGATTATAATCAAGTATAGTTATCTTGATACTCGTAGCATCTAGTATAGTTACTCATATTCTACCTTGGAGTGGATTTGTACTCGCACTCGACTCATTTTTATTAGTATAGTACAAATAACTAATGAAAAAGTACGTACTCGTACTCATACTAGGGAATGTTCTACTTGTACTGGTGCTCATGCTGTGTTTTAATCGAACTACAAGACAGAGTGCTACATTGTTTAACTATTTTATAACTTAAATTTCATGAATTCATTTAATCGACAACATGCCCTAGGTAAATCTTCTAACACACAATTCTATTTTTTCCAATCTACTTATTTCCACCGTTGTAGTCGATTTACGATACGTCTCCTGATGTGTAAATTTCCTGCAAGTTTTGCATTAAAAACAAAACAATTTATGATCACCTTTTAACTGAAGAAAGGTTGGAATGAACGGTACATATAATGTAGTAAGATGCCTCCATAATACATAGTGAGGTAATGATGTGGACAATGGCAGCAAACTGAAGAGAAAATCCATCGAGACAGACAGACAGACAGACAGACAGACAGACAGACATAGAGACAGACAGTGAAAAATAGATGAAGATACCGACAGCGACTGCATGCATGGGTGGAGGAGCATTTATACGGTAAACCGTTCTAGTAAATAATATTGCCGCATGAAGAGACAACCCCCTTCTCAGCTATTCTGTTCTCTCCAACTTCAGACAAGCCTTCTTCTCTCCCTCCTCCATTTCACCTTCTGTCAGATTCTGCCCTTCCTTTGAGGTTGCGGTTCCATGATTCATAAGGATACCATTCTTTTATTCTCTCACATACAGCAATATGCAGCATAAATAACGGTTACCACAATATGTGCATATACCAATATAGCCATTAAGACATATACATTAGTAGGCCTATATGTGAAGCCTATCCTTTCCCATAGTATATCCGTATATACAGATACATACATAAGACACATACATCAGTATGAAGCCTATCCTTTCCCATAGTATATCCGTATATACAGATACATACATAAGACACATACATCAGTATGAAGCCTATCCTTTCCCATAGTATATCCGTATATACGGATACATACATAAGACACATACATCAGTATGAAGCCTAACCTTTCCCATTGTATATATATTGGCCTACCAACACATCCAGAAGATACATATAAGAGTACCATACACTTTTTCTATATAAACACACTGTTACATCAGAATCGTTTAGATTTGGCATGGTTCTTGACGTCACCGGACACACTTCTTGTAGAACATATCGACACTCAAAGATGGATAAATATATAGAAGCAGTTCAGTACCTTAAAAATGAAACTCGTGCTTGTTGGCAACCCCCCCCCCCCCCCCCGCCCCTCTCTTTGTACATATCACCAACGACTTAACACCACCTATAAAAAACTGGGACCATTGGCCAGTATAAGTTAAAAACTCTTTAATTTTTCTATTGAAGAAACCTGTACATAACCTGATAGCAAAGAGACTTGTACTGCAGGGTAAGGGTAGCTTCCTCCACGACAATTAGCATATTTCCCGTTTGCACGTCAAACGAAGTTGTCAGTAATTAGTTTTGTCCTGAACGGATTTCTGAGTCATCCATCACCTATGAGCCCTAAATAACATCATATCTTTGTAACTCGTGGTCGTACAGTGACTGATACCTTGGCAGTTACTCAACTGTACAAGTCCATCCTATACAAGAAGTGGGCCCACACTACACAACTTCGTTTTCCATAAATGCTTTCATTTATCAATTAACCGTCGGAGAAGTCGTTCTGATCAATTTGCCTTCTTTTGGATTTACAAGAATTTCTACTATTATATTTGCTTTTTTGTTTGTTTGTTTGTTTTTCAAACTGAAATTATTTTTGCCATAAAATATCTTACAAGGTATTTAACGATGGAATTGAGGAAAAGAGAACTACTCCTAGTTTGGGCCTTTAGTCTATTTGTTTCAGTTTTAGCCCAGAGTAGCAGTGGACAGGACAATAGTGGCAGTGGATCAGACAGCGGTCAGTTACCGACAGGACTGGAGTATGATGATGACGTGGATATACAAGAGGTAGCAGCTGGCTTGGTAAGAGAGAAATATGAAACAATTGTAATGAAAATAATTTTAATACATTAATATAACTTTTTTTTTATAATATTGTTGGATGTAAAATGTCGGTCGATACTAAATTGATGATAAAATCGCATTCAAATGTCTAAATTAATACCCGAACCAGACAAAGGGTCATTTCAAATAATGATATCTAAAATAACAAAAGGAATGTCTGAAAACCTATTTCTTCTTTCTGCGTATTGTTTTCTTTTTCTTGAGTGAATAGACCGATTACTAGTATCAATTTGGAAAAGTGTCTGCAGGGTGGTAATAAAATCATTTATTGCAATTAGTGAATATATAGTTTGATCAATTTGATCTCATATTGAAGTGAGACTCGGTAGGGTGGCTAAATATAGCGGAAATTAGCAACCATACGCAACTATAGCTCCCATAATGCATTTCATGATATCACCCATAATGCATTGTTGTACACACGTTCATTAACGTGCATTGTACAGCACTTATAGGCCTACGCTATGGAACCTACCAGTCCTCGCCAAAGCAAGGAGTAATGAGTCGACCACTGCATGCCGTCACTTGGTCGCAATAATAAAACGTTCGCCTTGACTCATATATGCAAATTAGTTTCGGTGTTAATGACATCCAATTGGAGCATTATTCCCATGCATATGCCACTCTGTTCTGTTCTCTCATATCATGCTTCAAAGCACTCATACTGACAGTATGAACAGTTCCTCACTTTCATCTGATTGCAACAGGATATTCATTACCTATACTGCTCATACCGTCAGTACAAGTGCATTGAAAAAACGTGGCATGAAAGTATACTTAATCGAAAAGATAAAACCTCTCAAGTGGATAATAAATTATATGTATATTTGCTATAAATTTGATATTTACCTATAATATGATACAATTCGTGACTGACTGTCGTAAATGTCTCTAATTTATGCATACTCTTCTGCTCATAAGACTCATTATAGTCGTATAAGCTGGTCCACCTTGTGATATATGGTACGTCTATACATGCGGTCTCATTTAAATAATAATAATGAGGTGCTGGTCAGAGGTCATTTATTATTCATTACAATATTCACGACTCCTTTTAACAGTATACTATCATAGTTAGGCTTTATTGTAATGATATAATCCCATATATAGTATACACCCGTGGACAGAAGAACACACTTCCTAGTAAGCATATAGCCTTATCAGAGAAGTATACGTCACTTCCTATGGATATTTGCCAAAGATGGTGTGAATAATTAGGTGGCGTCCCTTTATTATTGTAGTGCGCGTGCCGCGCTACAGTATTGACATATACTGGCCAAGTGAACGATACCTACATGGCTGGACGTTGAATCTTAAAGTTTCATATAGTCTCTGTACATTTGCAGTTTCAGAGGCTAGCTGCGTAGCCAACTTATACTGAGCCTGTCACGGCGCTCACAAGCGCCCTCACTTTGTAGGTACCTACATGACTATACTTCCTGGTGTGCTGTCCGCCCACAAATATAATACCACCAACAACCGAAAAGCCCTTCCTAATCATTTTGTACTGTAAGCACTCCGCGCGCACTAAAATACTGCGTATTTGAAGGCAAATACAGTTCTAGTTTTGGATTTCAACTGTAGTTTCATGTTCAGAATGATTCCCAATTTGGGACAATTGATTTTTAAACACACTATTTGCATTTTACACTTTAAAAGCAATTAAACTGACAGAATGTGCAGTATGAATATCAGGTTTCCATCAGATAAAAGTTCGGAGCTGTTCATATTGTCAATATGTGAGTGATTTAAAAAAATGACATGAGCGGACTACGTAGGCTTGTATTAACATTGGAAAATTGTTCCAACGCATATGGAGCGAGAAATAGCCTGTATATTTTTATTACTATTATTATTAGTAGCAGTAGTAGTAATCTGTAAATGTACAATGTTTACATATGTGCTGTTTGCATATCGGTCATTCCTACCTAGTTCTATTGTTTGATCTTTCTATTGTGTGTAGCGGTTGAGGAATAAAATATATTTTTTTATAACATCCTGATGACTGCTGATTTAATTACCAGCAGTTCATAATGAACCCAATGTATGTAATTGTTTTGTTTCCAGATACAACAATACAAACATATAATATCATTTCTCTTACATATCGTTTGGTCAATTAACTTACAATTGAGTTTAATGTCATTATGACATCACACATTGACAAAATGACAGCACTTTTATACTGTTAACACGATTTTTAAGCCCTATAGACTAGTTTGTTCAACAAAACAACAGGTCCGCATATAACCTAACGATGGCCTATACACTTCTCCTTTAAAGTTCTCATACCAGTGACGCACTATTGGTAATCACGTGTCGCCGATGAATATGCCACATTCTATTTCCTGTTTTGTATTTGCTTATAGAGGGTTCAACACAATAGATGACGGATGGCCCAGGTGCCTTCATGTAACCATGGCGATATAAATTCCCTGGATAATTACATCAGTACACATTATGATCATACATCCCCATACCCATACAACTGCATGGTCTAGAACAGACAAAGGCACGTTTACATTGTGACTGCGCAATATTGCTGCGCAATTCTGTCTATGTGGTGGATTATGACAACTGTGTTATGCATAGAGCAACTTCATACACATTGCAGCCAACCCCTACACAAGCCCATGCAGTCCTCGTCCAAATTCCACATATACCATTCCTCGTGTGTATTCCATCTGGACTCACAGTGCATACCAAATACATTTGAAAGATTATAAAACAGGAACTAGACACGTATTCCTCTTTCTTTCAGTTTTGTTGACAATGTCACTGAACACATTATTTAAGTATTCACAAAATTATTATTAGAAACGTATTCAAGCAATGGATATTCTAATCGTCCGAATGAAGTATGTCTAGCAGCATACTTGTAACATATGATGTGAGTATGCACCATCACTAACACGCATTTCCGTGTCCATCATGTGATACAAACGAATAGATAAGTCATAATTGCCATTCACGTTTATTTAATACAAATGTTGCTGTTTTTTCCCGGCAAGTTTTACGATTGTAATAAGAGAAGGGGTAGGGGGGGGGGGGAATAATGAGAGATTTTAGGAGCATATCTCAATAATTGGAATATTATTTAAAGGAGAAGCAAACCCAACCATCATCATTAGTCAATGTGATATTGATACTTGCGATGAATCCCCCCATCCCCATCCCCACGAAACCGCTAAGGAAAAATGTTATTACATATCATCGTAGTGTTAATGACAAGTGGGGTACCTCTTGTTTCTCAGGGAAAATATTAACATTTCGACATGAAATGGGGGCTCTAAATTATGTCTAAATTATAGGTAAACACACAAGGTTGTGCTAAGTTATTTATAAAAAAAAAATTGTGTAGGTGTGAGGTTGAAAAGTATACAACCCTATTTCTGAGACTGATTGAAATAATAAAGTTTCAAAAAATAAGGTTTAAGAAAGAGTGAATTAAAAAAAAAAAAAAAATCTACGTTTCATAACTTCAATATATATTTATGAGTTTAATGTGGGTCGGTATACTTTATACTTTTCCAACACCTCCCAGAGAGCCCCTTCAAATCTCGTTCATTTCTGTAGCAGTTCACAAGGAAGAGTAGAGTTATCGTATGGAATTAAGTATTTCCTGTTTGATGATGTTTGTTTTCTTATCCACAAACCACAGGCCACCAAACATTTGTCATCACCGGCCGAGATGTCACCCGGTTCACAGAGCGTGAATAGTTGATACTGTTAAAGATATAAGTTTTTATAGTTAATGTTTACCGGGACATAGTAACATGGTAACATAATGTTTCAACCATTAAAAATATGATGTAAGGCACAACATATGTTGGAGACCATAAACTAGCACCGTGTTTAGTCCAGGTTGTATTGCTATAGACTATTCTTGGTATATGAAGAATGACCCGTTAAGCATCTGACGGTTACCGATTGAACTAGCTGGACTGCTTAGTCTAACACACACGTCATCAATTCTTGACCTAAGAGGCAACACAAAAACTCAATAGCTAAACAAAATACTGTTTTGTCCTAAATATCACGTTTACAATGTAGTAAAAATTCAACACGGACAAAACAAGAGTTGAAAGTCATACAACGGTACTTTTTTGTAATGAAGTTAACAAAATACGATTTGATTAAGTTATTAGAATTTATGAAAGCAATAGTTTAAGAAGTAGGCCTAATTTGCTTGCACAATGAATCGACGTAATCATCAATATGGCTTTCAAGGAGATTTTCATGGAAATAAGTTAAACTTGAATATCTTCCGGCATCTCTTGCCCCAACCAGATAATAAAAATCGTGTTCTGTTCGATGGGGGGGGGGGGGGAGGGAGGGAGAGATGGGTGTCCAAGTTTAAACGTCGTGTCTGGCAGTTGCCAAGTTTGTAAATCTGTGATGTCATAGTGCCACTAGGATCCCAAACCTTTACATTCTCTTTGTATTGCTTTTCATAGCAGTTCAAGGTAGAATGTTTAACAGTGTTGGCTCTGAAACCAATGCCATTATGAGGTCATTTTAAGATGTTCAATACTTTTAAGTAAACTTTCGCAGAACCCATCTCCATTACAGATGATAAACATTGCAATAAAACAATAGGGGTTCTGAATACTCTGCTGGTAAAAGGGAACAATCGTTAAAGCAGTTAGCTTATCAACCTTTTACCAATTTAAGTCGTAATTTATATTATTTTCTTCTCCTTCTTACAGAACTTTTTAAAGAATTTTGGATACCTCGGTATAATGAAGAAGTCAAGTCACAAAAGCCCACAAGAGTACAGAATTGCTGTTTCCAGGATGCAGGAGTACGCCAATATACCGGTAAGTCTAGATATACCGTGTATAGGTAAATAGTCACGTTATAGTTTAACTGTTATTTGTAAACCGTAAATTTGAGTATGTACAGGTGTATGCCAATATACCGGTAATTCTAGACATGCAGTGTAGTCATACACCGTGAAGTTGAATAGTCACGTTAGTTTAACGGTTATTTGCATACCGTTAATTTTAGGATGTATACAGGTGAATGCTGATATACCGGTAAGTCTAGACATGCAGTGTAGTCATACACCGTGAAGTTAAACAGTCACGTTAGTTTAACGGTTATTTGTAAACCGTTAATTTGAGTATGTACACAGGTGTATGTCAATATACCGGTAATTCTAGACATGCAGTGTATAGTCATATACCGTGAAGGTAAACAATCACGTTATTTTAACGGTTATTTGCATACCGTTAATTTGAGTATGTATACATGCAGATGAATGCTGATATACCGGTAATTCTAGACATGCAGTGTAGTCATATACCGTGAAGTTAAACAGTCACGTTAGTTTAACGGTTATTTGTAAACCGTTTATTCTAGTATGTAAACAGGTGTATGTTGAAATACTAGTAAAGTTGCAGTACGTTTATTTCATAGCTAACCCATAATACGGTACACCGTTGAGTTAGTTAACCGATAATATGGCATACCAATAAGTTAGTTAACCGATTAATTTGGTATATAAGTTAATTAGTTAACTGAATAATAATAATAATAACAAACATTTATATAACGCGATAAGCACCGGCATCAATGCGCTTTACAAAAATAGAATAAATCTTAAAAACTACACAATAAACACATGATTAAAATAACACAAGTTAATACAATGACACTATTGCATTGTGCGAACTGCCCATTTCTTAGACTGCCTGAAGAATGCTAAACAACCAAATACGAGACAAACGGTGCAACGTTAAGTTTGTATATATATATATATATATATATATATATATATATATATATATTATTACCATGGTATTATTATTTTTGAATTAAATTTAATTCTCAGGTATTTCTGAGCCACCTTATTATCCTGTTCCCAAGATTTTTACGGCCAAGCCTTAGGTCAGCAATCACTGTTATAATTTTATAATTCCTATTGAGATAAACGGTGTTTGTAATTAACAACTTGTAAGGTGAGACTTCACATGATATGTATATTAGGACTCACAGCCTGCAACCGCGTACGGTGGTTGAACATATGCAAGTATATTAAGCGAATGCAACGTTAGAACAGAATACGGTCACGCAGACTCATGACTGAGCGGAAGGGAAAATAACACTGCCAAGGTGTTGCTATGCAGTTGACAGATAACAGCTTTGTGCTGACGTCATAGTTATACGCACACTAATGAAACATTTCCGATTAATTGTGACAAGCTCGTGGTGGATAACGTTACCTTTGAAGGAGAAACTAACCCTACGATAATCATTGGCCAATGTGATAGAAATGTGGTCAGCTCCCCCGACACAGCTCAATAATATCATCTCATTTTATCAGACACCATCACTTTAATTTGCAAGGTAAAACAAAAACTGAAACAATTATGACGTCATCGTACGACTTTTTACTTGAATTTCTAAATATTCTCTAGTTCTTGTACCACCGTCAGTTTGCCTTCTTGATGTAATTCTTTTTCATCTTTAAAATGTGAAAATATCGAAATGTTTAATTGCCTCCTATATAATATGGCGAATGAAACCATGTATAACAACCACCTGAGATCACTTGTCAACCATGCATGAAAAAGAACAAGAGTTTAGTTAGATATTTTAGGAGATTGTTCACTATAAGTACCTCTGTCATTTCAAGTGAATATGACAGTTTTGGGTACTTCTCCTTTAATGGAGAAGTAAGGGGTTAGCCTCTGTCAGGCTGATCACCACCCGACTCAATTCAATCTCGTGACCTACTTTCCCAACGGTCGCGAAAACCCACGGTCTTATAAAAGTGCAGTGATCCCGTTCGCTGACCGACTGATCAACGCACGCTGCAACTATTTGCTATCAACGACAGGGAGTTCCTTTAGGTCATATGCAAATGAGTTAACATGTGAACGGGTTACATTTGATGAAACTGCTCAGTTTTAGTCTTGAACCACAACACACTGCCAACTGCCCAGCCGGGGAAACTGGAAAAATCTGTAAAAACTGGAAAAATGTTGATCAGTCGTACGGCAAGCGCAGATTGCCCGACTACTGATATTTCCATCCTAACGTTGTGTAAGGACGTGATTAGTTTGGCAGTGTATGCCGGGCTTTTAGACCTTACCTTTCGGCTTTGGAGGTATCTGCGAATGTTACGTGTGAGTCACTTATGGTAGCATACGCCCATTAAAAGCCCCATTGACTTACACACTAAATCACAAAAGTAATGTGGTCTCTAAGTCTAGATAGAAGTTTTCACTAGCTAAGCGCTACCCATCACCGGATAGCTGACAAGTTGGCCTTTCATGGCACCATCAATTTTCCGTATCATGACCATGTAGATTTTCTGCTATCCGAGCCGGAAGTTTTCGTCACCTTGTAAACAAACCTCTTCACTCAGTGGTAAACAACTTTCCTACGCTGCTCCTGGGAGGCCTAAAGGGGTCTAAAATTGCCTCAATTGACCCAATTTTCTCACCACATGTACTTCCATTCATGCTCTTCTTCAACATGCTAGCCACAAAAAACTAGATTATGATTGATAACAGGTCACAAAAGATGTTCTCCCGCTGCTTTTTGGCACTTTTCCTTTTCGGAGAACAATCGAGCGGATGGATATAGACTCTAATAGGAGTATGCCACCCTATACTCCCTGTATGAAACGCTGACCATGCTTTGTATAGGCCCAATATTCACACATACCTTAGTAGGAGTATATATATACACCCCCACCTATATACACATGAGATGTATACGTGCTTACAACTTTCCAACTATAATGTATACTGGTCTCAGTTAACCCTCAATTTAAGTTATCACCAGTTTTATCAATACAGAATGTGAAACGATCCAGTTTCAATTTTCTGTCACACAAAATGTATAGTAATTATTTCATTCTTAAACAAGCACACGTATGGAAGGTATCTCTCTGGTTATATTATCGTTTCAGGTCACTGGTAGATTAGATAATAATACACTTACACAGATGAAGAGGCCTAGATGTGGATTACCCGACATTATAGATGTGAACTCTATGAAGAGACGAAAGAAGAGGTACCAACTGGCAGGTTCCAAGTGGGGCAAGAAAGATCTTAGCTACAGGTGAGCCATTATCAACACAGGATCTATCCAAGCTACATTATCTCCGGAAAACATGTCATAAAATATAGTACGATATTTCTGTTAGACACTTTCATTCTGGACCGGTTCAGTTGACAGGAGGGTACAGGCGGTGGGGGAGGGGAGGGGGGAGCTAAGGATGGGGTCACGTGTCTAGCCAAGTTTTATATAGACAGGTGGTACGTAAACTAAGTAATATTACCCAATCAAATATGTCAAAAACAATTTTATGTCACAAAAAAGTACAATTTCACAGAAACGGTGAAACAGGGACAGGGAGAACTATCTTTGGGGGTGTGGCCGAGGAATGAGGCTTCGGTTGCAAGTGTAGCCTGGTTTTGTTTTTAGTTCAGTACTGCATCGGACCGACGGAAGGCATACAAACTGCGCCACGCATGTGTAGAGGAATATACGCCATGGTTTCATATAGGCTATGTTATCATGAAGTTTTCTACTGTACTATACTTGAGTTAAAGTTGAGGATTTTTTTCTTTTAATATGTGTGTATATTAACCTTTAACATTGTTCTTCTTGTCTCTGCAGAATTGTTAATTACACGCCTGACTTAGCACAACATCAAGTCCAGGACGCCATCGCCAGAGCCTTGCAAGCTTGGAGTGATCATACACCTTTAACTTTTCGTCCAACGACTAGTTCTAACGCCGACATTCAGATCAAATTTGCCAGAGGGTCCCATGGTGATGGGTACCCATTTGACGGCAGAGGTGGTACTCTGGCCCATGCCTACTTTCCTGGACCTGGTATCGGTGGTGACGCTCATTTTGATGACGGAGAGCGCTTCACCCACAGGAGTGTCACAGGTGAGTGGCAACATGCAAACCTTAATTGTTGTTTTCTCCGTAAAAAAACATAATGTGTGTGCAAAAGTGTCTTGCTTATCTTGAAATTAAAAGTAATTGTACCCCCTCCCCCCTTCCCCACCAGAAAGAGCTTGTGCCTTCACTATAGAAGACAATAACAGCAAAATAAGTCCCTCAACAATGTCGATTCTGTAATTTAAATTTCTGGTTCCGTTCGGTTATATAGGTACGAATTTATTTTTGGTTGCCGCCCACGAACTTGGACACAGTCTGGGATTAGGGCACTCCGATGTGGAAAGTGCTTTGATGGCGCCCTACTATCAAGGTTATACCACCTCATCAGTTATTCAACCAGATGACATAAGAGGAATACAACAACTTTACGGTAAGTCTAAAATAATAGTTGCAGATTTAAATAGTTTCCTACAAGATATAAACTGTTTCACTGTAATGTTAGTTAGGCTATATTAAATGTAGCCTGCACACACGTCTGCGTTTAAAGGCATTGAAGACTCGCCCCAAACCGCGTGCGGCCATCTGAAAAAGTTAACTTTCTGTTGCTTGCAAGTGACGTTTTGCTAGTGTCGCTACAAAATGCATACAGTAATGAAACGTGATACCTTGTTATCTTTAGCTGGACCTGAGATGTCCATCGCTGTATCGTCTATACACTGTACGTACTGTGGGTATTGACCGCAGCTGTATGTACTGACTGTACACTAGTGTCTAATTACCGACAGTAGCAAGCTTCGACGGTGGTGTTTAACACTTCTGTTACAACTCATTCGAAACTAGGTCAAATTACCTGCATTAGTCTTCACACGCTTTAAGCATATGGAAGTAACCACGTATAGGTTATAAATACAATTATTTGATCACACATCCGGCAGGCGTGACGTACTGATATGGGTTACGGATATAGTTAAATGTACTCTTTGGACGCTGGAAGAAAGGTTCATACTATGAAACTGACCATATGTCAGTGTTATGCCCAAATGGAACGGGGAGGTATCCCCTACCTCCCATATTCAGTCAGGGTGGGGGGGGGGTGGGTGAGGGGAATGGTTCAATAGGGGAAATATTTTTGCATTCAGCCGTGGAAAAATTAGACCACCCACTCACTACTACACCTCGGCATGCACCATTTGACGTCTTTCTCTATTGTCCTTATTTAAAAGGAAATATACTCTAATTTATGAGGTCTAAAGGTGACTTGATATAAAATTGAATTTTTGACCGGTCACCGCAAAATGTTAGACTCCATGCATACATGCTTGTGATAAAGGTATGATCTCTTTTGAAGTAGAGAGTGAGTGTACCAACCAAAAAAAAAACGGATTTATGAAACTTTTAACGTTCGAACTATATAATTTTTATAATTTTTCTTTATAATTATCTTCATTAGGACGACGCCCTCCGAATCAACCGACAAACCCAAGACCAGACCCTAGACCAAACCCTAGACCAAACCCGAGACCAAACCCGAGACCTAACCCAGATCCAGTACCTCCAAGGAGACCAGGACAAGAACCCCCTCAGAGGCCAGAATGTAACCAACAATTTCAAGCTGCATTGTTTATAGATCCTCACCTATATTTATTTCAAGTAAGCCTCGACCTGTTTGACGATCATATATTCTTTGATGTGTTTATGTAATGCATACATGAGAACGTGAATTACTATACGCTCCTTGTACATGTATGCAGATCTGCGGTTTAAGCGCAACTGAAACTCGTTATGACTCCTGTCCCCTCCACTCTTTGTTAAAAACTGTTGAACTTGTTTAACCTTAACATTCTTTGGTCTATCCCATCCCTTGTCCGTAATTACAGTTTTATTGTGAGTGCCTTCCTCGACACTTTATATACCCACCCACCCTGCTCTGGTGCTTTCCGTCATAATATTGCGGACAGTGACAGAGGGAGCGATGGGTACCTTAAACGATTTCGGAAAGATCCATGTCTAATGGGGGAGGGAGGGGGGGGTTGAGACTCAATTTACGCACCAAGGACTCGGCTAACTCATGCAGATGCATAGCAGCCAGCCCGTATTCAATTTGTTTACGTTTGCAAGACAAGTGGTTTTGAAACCATTTCATCAAAGTTTTAATTGACCAAATATAACGGTACTGCATAAGCAATGCCAGTATGTTATTAGCTTGAATGATTTTCTGATGGTCCTGAGTGTCAAAGGGGTTAACTTATACTTGTTAATGAATTACATGGCCAGTTGCTAGACCTTTTGTATTGCCTTTAGCCAATTTCAATTCTACCGACTAAAATTAGATTAATTAGATGTAATTAATGAAATCAATGACACCATCAGGTCACTTAAAGTTAACAAACGAAATTGGTATAATTAATAAATTGATTTCGATTCGATTCTAGACATTTTCGTCATTATTTATAGACCCCTTTTTTAATAAGAGCCTATATATACAATTAATCAAATGCGAAAAAGAACTCTAAGATTTAAATGAAAATCAAGTCAATTTTGCCTTTTCATAAGAGTACTATTTTTGACCATAATAGTATAACAGATGCCAAAAAAACATGTCAATATGATTTCTGAATCGATAATCTACGGTAAATATATATATTCTTATGTAAGAGAAGTCACGCGGGGTCAGGTAACACCTGCCTAAAATGATAACTTTCACATTGAAGGCTTCAAGGACAAAAATTACAATGTCCAAGGGCCAACACATTATAATCTAAAAACGCATCCAATTTTAAACCGAAATATGTTGTTTTCTTCTTCCAATACAGGGTAAAACAGTTTGGAGAGTCAATGAGAATGGCCAAGTGGACAATGGATGGCCTAAACAGGTATCCGTAATTTTTACAGGCTTTAACCGAGTAGTAGATGCTATATACAGAAAAGCCGATGGTACCGCTGTCGTTTTCTCAGGTAAAACATTCGAAACTCTCTCCCCGAAGTGAGGACTGTTTACAATCACGATCAAAATATTAATAAACTGGAGGGTGTAGGGGAGGGGGGGGGTTGCTAAGGGTAGGAAAGGAAAGGATACCAGTGGAGGTAGGAGCTAAGAATGATTTCACCAACTTTCCTTATCTAATGAGCTGATTGGCCTCTTATGAAGTAAGTTCATTGAAGCGGCAAGGTGCGCATTAAGATTATTCTCTCGCCATCCAAATCGAGAAACGTTACTTGTCAGCATGGGCACAACCACATATGCTTCTGGAGGATAAAATCACGTGACAGACAGAATATTACTAACAAATCATAGTGTATATTACATAAATATCTAACGTGTTGTCTAACGTGTTGTGTAGTGCAACATCAACAGTCGAACATTCTTCAACATTGGTTCAATATTTCTTCAAACTATTGCACAATTTTTCCATCTATACAGATATCCATTTTACCAAAAGTTCTCAAAAGGGAGGGGACACCTTTCTCCACTGCATCACATAACATCTGACCATGCCCCCACTCCCTCCCCCAATCTTTCGAAACTTGTTATACCCCACCCCCGCCTTGTCAGTGTTCTGTTTACTGCTGATGCTTAAACTCTGAAGAATATCTGATAGGGATATTTTTTACAAGTAATTTCATTTATTCAGAAAGTCATTATTGAGCTCTTCATCCTTGCATCAGTTTGTTATGTGTCCCAAGAGAATATGCCTTTTCTCGCCGTAATTTCATTTTGGATATTTCCATCTATCGCATATTTAGGAAACCAATATTACGAATACCTGGGTCAAAGGTTAAAACGAGGTTTCCCCAAAACAGTACGTAGCCTTGGACTCGGCGTAGACAGGTTGGATGCTGCCGTCGTCTGGGCTAGAAACGGAAAGACCTATTTCTTCTCTGGTACTCAATATTGGCGATTTGATGATAAAAGGAAACGGCCCGACAGCGGATATCCTAGACCGATTGAAGGCAACTGGAGAGGTATACCGGCAGCTCCGGCAGCCGCATTCGCTAACGGCGAAGGTAAGTCATCATAAAAACTTTATCAATGTTGCCCCACCCCCACCCCACCCCACCCCACCCTAGATAACATAATAGAAAACGGTTTCATGTCAATTAAGTCAAATATTATAACCATTCATGTTTAACTCCCACAATAGTAAATTTACTAGTAACCTATAAACACTTTCCCACACTGAATGTAATTTGAAGTTAGAAGCTAGCGCCCCCAAGCATCCCAGTCACGTGATGTTTGTCCAGTCATGCAGGAGGTGTTAACAAGTTCATTAACAGTCCATGCATTCTTTTAAAGCTATACTGTTTGTTTCTGTAGAAAGTATTGTAGGCCTATTTATTTATTTTTATTTCAACTTTATTTTAAGAGGGTAGCTCGTTTAGCAATAGCTAATCTTCCACGAGGCCCTCTGATATGACATATAATAATATAAAAAGTAGGAAATTTAAGAAGTCATAAATACAATAATAATGCTTAATAAAATAGTATTTAAAAAAATAGTTTTAAAAAGACATATAATAAAAAATAGTTTTTAAAAAAGACAAATAATAATATAAAAAGTATGAAGATTTAAGAAGTCGTAAATACATTAATAATGCTTAATAAAATAATTTTTTAAAAGTAATTAAGAAACGTGTACAGAGTAAAGAAACTTAAGAAATTTGGTAAAAATAAAAGTGAAGTAGGCCTAAACAATATCAGATACAAGGCGTTTAAAATGGTTAAGATTTCTTGCTGATTTTACTCTTTGATCTAGTTTGTTCCAGTCTTTTGCGGCAATGCATGAAAAACGGTTGTTATAAAAATTAGTGTGTCCGCCTGTAATGTGCAGGTTACGTGCAGTAGAGGATCTTAAATTATGATTATAAATGTTCGTAACTGGTTTAAACATCTCGTTCATGTACTTCGGTCCTTGATCATTAATTGATTTGAAAACCATGGTTAATCTTCTATACTTAACGTGTCTGTCAAAAGTCTTCCATCCCAGCCTGGCAAATAAATCACTTGAACAATCTTCATATGTAGCATTTAAAATAATGCGTGCAGCACTTTTCTGTAATTTAATAATTCTATCGGTATTATGGGCAGTGGTAGTTCCCCAAACTAGACAGCAGTAGTCAAGTATTGGAAGAATGTATCCATTATAATACAGAATGCACGGGGGGAGTGTCTAAATACTGTTTAATCCTTCGTAACAGAGCTAATCTTGTACTAATAGTACTATATATGTAATCAATCTGAGCTTGCCATGTCAGGTGAGCATCAATTCTGACTCCTAAAAGTTTTTCCGTATCAGAATTTTCTAATACGATATCATTCATCTTGACAGAAATATTTCTTTGTCCTCGTAGATTATCATAGCGTTGTCTGGAACATATTAACATTGATTTGGTTTTACTAGTATTGATTGCCATTTTATTATTCTTGCACCAATTGGAAACATTTTTAGCATCAAAATTCAACTTGCTTTGAAGAGATTCAACATTGGAGCTTGAAATGTGGAAAGTAGTATCATCTGCATACATGTCGGCTTTGCAGTGAGTTAAACATAGGCTAAAATCATTAATGTAGATTAAAAATAAGAGTGGTCCTAAGATTGACCCTTGTGGAACGCCATTACTAATATTCATACATGAGGACGTAGTCCCTTTCATGACGACATACTGACTTCTGTTCATTAAGTACGACTTAAACCATTCAATAGTAGCACTTGAAAACTGGTATAATTTCAACTTTTTAATCAGAATATCATGATTTACTAAATCAAACGCTTTCCTGAGGTCCAATAGAACAGCCCCAGTCAGTTCTCCTTTATCAATTGCTTCCATCCATAATTCCATGACATGTAATAGAGCAGTTTCACATGAGTGCTTCGATCTGAAGCCAGATTGCGCAATTTCTAATAAATCAAATTGCTTTAAGAAACTAGTAAGAGCAATATGAACATGTTTTTCCAAAATTTTGGACAAAACAGGGAGAATAGAAATTGGTCGATAATTCGATAAATCCTGTCGTGAATTACTCTTGAAAATGGGTATTACCTTTGCGACTTTCCATCTATAGGGAAATGTATTTGTCCTAATACTTGTGTTTATAATACGAGTAATACTTGCATATATATGGGGGCCGCTCATTTTTAAAACTTTAGCACTCAGTTCATCAACTCCTGTTGCTTTGGAGGCATCAAGAGTAGTTAAGTATTTAAATACAAAATTTTCAGATATACATGGAATTTCGAATGTTTCATCTGGAGGAATTTTAGGACAGATATGTCTTTCAATAGACGAACTATCAAAGTTAGAATGAGTTGTGTCAGTGTAGCTTCTTGCTACTGAAGTGAAGTACGAATTAAACATTTCTACTATATTAGCATTTCCAGTAATGTTCTTATCGTCAACTCTAAGTATACTGGGGCCTTCGTTGTTGGTGTCATGGTTCATTGATTGAACATTTTTTTTTCCAGATCTCCTTTGTGTTACCAACATTCTTTGAAATTTCCTTTTTGAAATAATTTTGCTTTGCAGATCGTATAAGACATGTTACCTTGTTGCGCCAGAATCGATATAAGTCAGGTTCATTTCGTTTTGCAGAGTCGCGGCTTTTCATCGCATTCAAAATGGTTGCATTGATCCACGAGGGTTGCGATTCTCGTTTTATACGTTTTTGCTTCTTAGGTGCATGTTTGTCTAGTATTCTTTTCAAACTTCTCTCCCAGTTGGAAAGGGCTTCATCAGGAGAGCTCAATTCACCTCCTGTCCTATCAAAGCTACGAAGATCATTAAAGAACAAGGATGTATTTATATTATCAATTGATCTGTATACAACAGATTTATGAGAATTTGGAATAGTCTGCCTTGTCATAATATTGTTTTTCCAATTGAAATATACTGGAAAATGATCACTCAATCGAATATTTGGAACATCTATATCACAAATATGATTTTCATTAGTTGCATAGATATGATCAATTATGGAGGCGGTGTGCTCCGTCACCCTAGTTGGCATATTTACTAATTGTTTAAAGTTATAATGACTAATTATCTCATTCCAACACGAAGGTATTAGCGTGTAGATAATCAATATTAAAATCACCGATCATTATTATCTCCATGCATGAGCTATATGCCTTGCTAATCATTTCATGACAATGACCATACCATATAACCCTGGAATTTGGTGGACGGTAAACAGCACATACTAAAATATTTTTGGTAAATGGTAAGACAAGCTCAATCCATATGGCTTCAATATAATCACATTCTAACTCATTTCTCCTATTAAATGGAATGTTTTCATTGATATAAATAGCAATACCCCCACCAGCTTGATTTAATCTATCTCTACGGATAGTATTATATAGAGGAACCGTGATTTCCAGATTTTGATAAGTATCGTTTAAAAATGTTTCGCAGAATCCAAATATATCAACATTCCTTCCATTTCTGTTTATAAGTGTGGGGATTTGATCTAGTTTAGGATGAAGGTGTTGGATGTTTATAAATCCGAATTGGATACCCTTAGTTATATTTACATATTTACCTTCTTTACTCTGGGGTTGTATTGAATTAGTTGGGAGATCTTGACTTACATCACTCATGAATGGGTCCTCATACGGCAATATAAAATGGTCACATTTATCCAATACATTAAAATGTTTAGGTGTGGGTGATATTTAATTCTATGGATGACCATTTCTTTGTGTATATAGCATATTTCACTTGCATCACTCATGCACAACTTTACAGAAGGGCATTGCTTTTTCATTACTCGTGCAATCTGCTGTAACTGTGGTGAGCGTAGATTATAGAGGTGTGAAGGGAGGAAAGTGGGTGTGGGGAGGGAGGGGTAGGTCTCTTTAAGCTCTTCGTTAATCCCATTCAGCTCCCTATCTGAACAAACCTGGACTATAATGAACTTAGCCTAACTATGTTATACACTTGACTTAACCGTTCAAATGAAGAAGACCTTTCAACATGATGGATTTTTTTTTTTGGGGGGGGTCATCAAAAAGGGAAAAAAATCCAGAACAGGCAAGAACAATCGTGATAACAACAATAACAGCGTTTACAAGCTGTTCCGTACTCTGGCCGAAAATATAAGACAATGTTATCTATATATTACGTTTATTTTGCGTAAAGATGAATATTAAAAAAGTTAAGGTTACAGGAACTAACCTCCTTTTTTGTGGGGGGGGGGGGGGGTGGGTTAGACCGTGAGTACTTCTATTAAGTACCTGTCAATCTCTCTTTTGTTATTCGTTAGCACCACATTTACATAAACCCATTAGCGTCGATACACAAGATAGCTAACATTTTCTTATTTTATTTTATTTTTTTCCACAGGTAAAACCTACTTTATTAAAGGGAATCAATATTATAGATTCGATGATCAAAACGTGAGAGCGGATACCGGTTTCCCTCGGTACTTCACCGTGGACTGGCTCCGGTGTGACACCAGCAGGGTCTTCGGTAAAGCAACGGGTGAAGAAGGGGCTGGAAATAATGCAGAAGCTAGCCGACTTCCTAATATATTCGTAAACATGTTAACATCACTCTGTGTTCTTCTCTACGTGTTGCACATATACAATTAACGTAATTTAAACACAAATATGAACTTCCATATTATAACATATTGTAACAAAGCAATTGGTGCAATGAGATATATGAGAGATATGTAAATGAGGAATCACGTGGCTAGAGTATTAAGAACATCTTATCAGTCTAGCTACTGATTGAAAGAGGACTCGCCGTCTTAACCAACTGCGTGTCCAGTTATGTTTATATATATTAATTTATTAATCTCATCTCCCTTTCGATTGGTCCATTTGACAAAAAAAATGTGAATATGTAATTTACCACATTGTATGTAAAAATTGAGGTAATTTTTAAGCAATATGTCAGTGAAAAGTATAAATAAATACTTGCACCAATGATTAGGATTTATTTTATCGTGCTGTGGTTGTATTCCGCGAAGGGTGGGTGAGGCAGCTTGTTAAGACAACCTTTTCCCGCGTGATTATACGACGGCCCTATATAGCTTGACATAATATCCTAATGTGTGAAAGTTACAACAATTTGGATACACATAGTTAACGAAAAAACATGATTATTTTAATTTTAAGATTAAAAGATTCGATCTTGAGAAATAAACCTATTTGAATTCCATATTGCGATTTATGATTACGTCATCATTTTAAATAGTAAGTAAAAGTAATAGCGGCTGCGAAAACTATAGAGTTATTGTGATGTCATTGTCTCTCGCAAACATTTTTGTTCATATATTCTGCTAACAAACTTGCTAAATACATTAGCATAATTTTGTTTCGAGATTTTCGTTGAAAGGTTTGTCAGTTATTAGAGTTAAGTTAAGTAGAGTTTAGAATCAAAATTGTATAAATTGTAATTAAAGATATAATAATGCATTATATATATATATATATATATATATATATATATATATATATATATATATATATGTATATATATATATATATATATATATATATATACATACATACATACATATATATATATATATATATATATATATATGTGATGAAACAATTGAATGAACACTTAGTTCCAAGACAGAGCTGTAATATATATATAAGCTAAGTTCGGATATTCGGTAATACCGTTACTTTTAGGAGAAAATTTATGTATATATATATATATATATATATATATATATATATATATATATATATATATATATATATATATGTAGAACATAAAGTGTGTAAACCTATAGTGATGATCTTAAATGCGATTAATTTAATTTTTGAAATTAAAAATATACTACGGATATATATATATATATATATATATATATATATATATATATATATATATATATATATATATATATAATAAGTGCAAATATGGTAAAACTACACTGGGTTTAAATAGTCGCTCTTTATTTTTCTTTATATTGTCTGGATAATTTAATGTTTTTGTCTTTGTTTGTAATGTCTAACGTGAGCTACATAGAGATGAAAACTCTATATCGTGTAATTATAATATCGTTATTGAATCAATTCTAGATCTCTAAAGGACAAACACCAACTAGAACAAAATAGAAAGTGAGAGAGATATTGGGGGGGGGGGGAGGGGATTGAAAATGACCTGTGCCGATCGTTGTACATGGTTCAGTGTACATCATTACCAGGGTACAGGGACTTCGACACAGTTCGATATTGGAAAGATGCGGAGGGGGAGTTGGTTGACAGGAGTCTGACCAATATCCAGGGACAGAGGAAGCTCCGTCAATGACAACACAACGCCTGCATAATATATATTGCTATGAAAGCCCCCCCCCTCCCCCTCCTCCGATGCCGGCGATTCTATGTGCATGGTTACATGGTATTTTTTCTACACAAGTATTTTGAATCTTCTACAGGGCATTTAATTTTTAAGCTAACGATGTAGATATGGATATAATGCGCGAATATACAACGGTTTGATGAGCTCTGATTAAATTGAGTGACACCATGGTTGAGTGAGTGACGTCAAGGATGAGTGACGTCATGTATCTTCTTAGATTAGCCTCGAAGAATTATTGTTCAAATGATGGACTCCTTTTCTTCCCGATTCCTATAGATAATACATTCCTACCTTTATAATAATAATATAAAAAAAACTCACTCATGATTTTTTTTCATATAAGATATCATTACGTTCATCTCATATTCTATTCACGATTAGGAACGATATATGTATTATATACTTTGGTCAGTTTTATTCCTTTTATTTTTACATATCTATAAAGTAATTATATACATTATATTAAAGTGTCTGAATATCCATGAAAGTTACCGACATTTAAGATTGAATCCAAATAAGAAGCTAACATTATTGCGAGATGATTAATCAACACCATTAAAGTATTTATATTTTATTCGCAGACCGAAAGATTATTCATTTTAGCAAATAAAGAAATTTTATGACATTATTTTGACTAATTATAAACATCCATCTAATTGTCTCATTTTTCTTGTGTTAATATTAACTTTTCTACTACATTCAACGAGGCTATAGCAATCGAGAGTTTCGAGGGGTTAAAGGGTTAGGGACGATCGATATAACGGAGAATTCTAAAGTCTCAGAGTCATTTACATACATGAAGCAATAAAAGAAGAAAGAAAAGAAAACTATTGACAACTTTTTGTATGAACTGTTTACCGTAGTTGAGAGGGCGCGAGGATATGGAACGCGCATCCGGCAAAAAAGTGGCTCGGAAATGTAGCAGCAGTTCCAGTTGTCGTTCGCGACTCCACTTTATAGTGTACGTTCTGCAGTTCTCGTTTGCGCATGTGAAGGAGCTCTCATTGGTGTGGAGTGGAGGAAAATATGTAAACATTTATGCAATGTATTATATGAGCATG